>NC_058519.1:70432064-70738363 GCF_904849725.1 Hordeum vulgare subsp. vulgare | reverse complement strand
AGACGTGATCAGACTCCATAACTATATGGGTGTTGGATTCGTTGGAATCACATGGTGATGTGAACTAGATTATTGACTCTAGTGCAAATGGGAGACTGTTGAAAATATGCCCTAGAGGCAATAAAAAATTAGTTATTATTATATTTCTTAGTTCATGATAATCGTTTATTATCCATGCTATAATTGTATTGATTGGAAACACAGTGCATGTGTGGATACATAGACAAAACACTGTCCCTAGTAAGCCTCTAGTTGACTAGCTCGTTGATCAAAGATGGTCAAGGTTTCCGGACCATAGGCAAGTGTTGTCACTTGATAACGGGATCAAATCATTAGGAGAATCATGTGATGGACTAGACCCAAACTAATAGACGTAGCATGTTGATCGTGTCATTTATTTGCTACTGTTTTCTGCGTGTCAAGTATTTGTTCCTATGACCATGAGATCATATAACTCACTGACACCGGAGGAATGCTTTGTGTGTATGAAACGTCGCAACGTAACTGACTGACTATAAAGATGCTCTACAGGTATCTCCGAAGGTGTTAGTTGACTTAGTATGGATCGAGACTGGGATTTGTCACTCCGTGTGACGGAGAGGTATCTCGGGGCCCACTCGGTAATACAACATCACACACAAGCCTTGCAAGCAATGTGACTTAGTGTAAGTTGCGGGATATTGTATTACGGAACGAGTAAAGAGACTTGCAGGTAAACGAGATTGAAATAGGTATGCGGATACTGACGATCGAATCTCGGCCAAGTAACATACCGAAGGACAAAGGGAATGACATACGGGATTACATGAATCCTTCGCACTGAGGTTCAAACGATAAGATCTTCGTAGAATATGTAGGATCCAATATGGGCATCTAGGTCCCGCTATTGGATATTGACCGAGGAGTCTCTCGGGTCATGTCTACATAGTTCTCGAACCCGCAGGGTCTGCACACTTAAGGTTCGACGTTGTTTTATGCGTATTTGAGTTATATGGTTGGTTACCGAATGTTGTTCGGAGTCCCGGATGAGATCACGGACGTCACGAGGGTTTGCGGAATGGTCCGGAAACGAAGATTGATATATAGGATGACCTCATTTGATTACCGGAAGGTTTTCGGAGTTACCGGGAATGTATCGGGAATGACGAATGGGTTCCGGGAGTTGACCGGGGGGGCCACCCACCCCGGGGAAGCCCATAGGTATTTGGGGTGCCGCACCAGCCCTTAGTGGGCTGGTGGGACAGCCCAAAAGGGGCCTATGCGCATTGGGAAGAAAATCAAAGAGAAAAGAAAAAAAAGGAAGGAGGTGGGAAAGGGAAGAAGGACTCCACCTTCCAAACCAAGTAGAATTCGGTTTGGGAGGGGGAGACCTTCCCCCTTAGGTTCGGCCGACCCCTTGGGAGTCCTTGGACCCCAAGGCAAGGCTCCCCCCTCCTACTCCTATATATAGTGGGGTTTTAGGGCTGATTTGAGACAACTTTGCCACGGCAGCCCGACCACATATCTCCACGGTTTTACCTCTAGATCGCGTTGCTGCGGAGCTCGGGCGGAGCCCTGCTGAGACGAGATCATCACCAACCTCCGGAGCGCCGTCAGGCTGCCGGAGAACTCTTCTACCTCTCCGTCTCTCTTGTTGGATCAAGAAGGCCGAGATCATCGTGGAGCTGTACATGTGCTGAACGCGGAGGTGCCGTCCGTTCGGCACTAGATCGTGGGACTGATCGCGGGACGGTTCGCGGGGCGGATCGAGGGACGTGAGGACGTTCCACTACATCAACCGCGTTCACTAACGCTTCTGCTGTATGGTCTACAAGGGTACGTAGATCACACATCCCCTCTCGTAGATGGACATCACCATGATAGGTCTTCGTGCGCGTAGGAAATTTTTTGTTTCCCATGCGACGTTCCCCAACAAAGTCTTACTAGTACTAGGCTGCCGAAGGTGACCCCTCGGGTGGAGCATATTAGTCACACTCCTGGCCTATTCATGAGTTTACTAGAGATCACCCAAATCTCATGGACTGTGACCAGTAGACAAGCTCATATAGGTGTGTTCCTCCAAAGATCGCTTTGTAGGACAGCATCTTGCTTACATATAAGCTTTAGAACACATTAAGACAGTAGTCATCCTACCATACAATATCCGAGAGTATTGCATCTCCAACGGAGTGGGTTAGTAAAGTTACTCTCCTTAGTTCACCACTGGCTTGTTTTCCCAGGTCCTACTTCACGGGATCTCCGATCATATAGGTTGGGTTACTGCCATGGCAACTCATGTGGGTCTCATACCCATCTCCCTCGATGCATTGTCTATCACAACACGTGATAGCCCTTTAGTAAATGGATCTGCCAGATTCTTAGCCGTTTGGATGTAATCCAACGCTATCACTCCGGAGTTTCTCAAACGTCTGACAGACTTCAATCTCATTCTTATATGTTTGTTGGACTTCATATTGTCCTCTGAACTCTTCACTTTAACAATAATTGTTTGATTATCGCAGTTCATAAGGATAGCCGGAACCGGCTTCTCAACCACAGGTAAGTCCATCAAAAGATCTCGAAGAAATTCTGCTTCGACACCAGATGTGTCTAATGCTGTTAATTCTGCTTCCATTGTCGATCTTGTTAAGATCGTTTGCTTGCAAGACTTCCAGGAAACAGCACCACCCCCAAGAGTAAACATATACCCAGTAGTGGCCTTCATCTCATCAGCATCAGAGATCCAATTCGCATCACTATACCCTTCAAGTACCGATGGGAATCCCGTATAGTGAAGCCCGTGGTTGACAATACCTTTCAAGTAGCGCATAATTCTTTCAACAGCACGCCAATGAACATCGCCCGGGTTTGCAAAAAACCGGCTAAGTTTGCTCACAGCAAACGCGATGTCAGGCCTCGTTGCGCTAGCTAGGTACATCAGTGAACCGATAATTTGAGAGAATCTCAATTGATCTATAGTTGTGCCTTTAAACTTTCGAATAAGCACACTAGGATCATATGGTGTTTGACAAATTTTGCAGTCTGAATATCCAAAGCGACTCAAAATCTTATCAACATAGTGGGATTGCAGAAGTGTAATCCCACCCTCATCATCTCTCAACAGCTTGATGTTCAAGATAACATCAGCCACCCCAAGGTCCTTCATCTCAAAGTTTTGAGACAGAAAAGACTTAACCTCCTCAATTACTTTGAGGTTGGTTCCAAATATCAGTATGTCATCAACATACAAGCACAATATAACTCCTTCGCCCCCACCATGGCGATAGTATACACATTTGTCAGCTTCAGTAACAACGAAGCCAACAGATGTCAGAGTTGTATTAAACTTCTCATGCCATTGCTTAGGTGCTTGTCTCAGACCATATAAAGATTTCAGCAACTTACACACCTTTCCTTCCTGACCTTCTATCACAAAGCCATCTGGCTGTTGCATATAGATTTCCTCATTTAGCTCTCCATTCAGGAAAGCCTTCTTAACGTCCATTTGATGAACGAGAAGACCATGAGAGGCCGCCAATGAGAGTAGTACTCGAATGGTGGTCAGTCTAGCCACAGGTGAATAAGTATCGAAGAAATCTTCTTCTTCTTTCTGGGCATAGCCCTTGGCCACAAGCCTAGCCTTGTACTTTTCAATCGTACCATCGGGCCTAAGCTTCTTTTTGAACACCCACTTGCATCCCAATGGTTTGCAACCATAGGGACGATCAGTGATTTCCCATGTCCCATTAGCCATGATGGAATCCATCTCGCTACGGACCACAGCTTTCCGGTAATCAGCATCTGGAGAAGCATACGCTTCTGAAATAGAAGTGGGATTATCATCCACGAGGTATACAAAGAAATCATCACCAAAGGTCTTTGCAGTCCTTTGTCTCTTGCCCCTACCACGAGCTTCCTCGTCATCCTCCTCAGGATTTTCATCATGTGTTTGTTCATAGTATTCCATAGGAATGGCAGGCTCAGGAGTTATCTCAGATTCCTGTCTAGAAGTGCTTTGCATATCTCTCATGGGAAATATATCCTCAAAGAATGTAGCATCCCTCGACTCCATTATTGTACCGACCTTCATGTCAGGTACCTCAGATTTCACTACTAGAAATCTGTAGCCTACGCTATTCTTAGCGTATCCCAAATTAACGCAGTCCACAGTCTTTGGTCCAAGCTTACGCTTCTTGGGGATCGGTACATTGACTTTCGCCAAGCAGCCCCAAGTACGTAAGTACGAGAGCGTCGTCCTTCTCTTCGAGCACTCCTCGTAGGGAGTGACCTCATTATCTTTTGTAGGAACTTTATTCAGGACATGACACGCGGTCAATATAGCCTCCCCCCACCATGCCTTGGATAAACCCGATGTATCTAACATGGCGTTAACCAAATCAGTTAGAGTACGGTTTTTCCGCTCGGCAACCCCGTTTGACTGGGGTGAATAGGGAGGCGTCCTCTCATGAATAATGTCGTGTTCCGCACAAAATGAATGAAATTCGTTTGAGAAGTACTCTCCACCACGATCAGACCGGACTTGTTTAACTTCAAGTTGATTCTCAACTTCTGCCTTATAGATTTTAAAGTAGTGTAGAGCCTCATCTTTAGTATTTAATAGATACACATAGCAAAATCTAGTGGAATCATCTATCAATGTCATGAAGTATTTCTTTCCACCTTTAGTCAACACACCATTCATCTCACCAAGATCAGAATGTATGAGTTCTAATGGTGCCAAGTGTCTCTCCTCTGCAGCCTTGTGAGGCTTGCGAGGTTGCTTTGCTTGCACACACGAATGGCACTTAGAACCTTTGGCTAAAGTGAAAGTTGGGATTAAATTCAGTTTTGCTAGCCGCGACATAACACCGAAACTTATGTGACAAAGACGTGAATGCCAAACTTCAGATTCATTAACACTCGAATGAATATTGTTCACGACTTTATTACAAAAATCTGCAAGAGAAAGGCGGAATAGACCTCCGCATTCATAACCTTTTCCAACGAAAATTCCATATTTTGTAACTACTTCTTTATTAGACTCGAATACCAACTTAAACCCTTCTCTACACAGAAGGGAGCCACTAACGAGATTCTTCTTGATGGCGGGGACATGCTGCACGTTCTTCAGCTGCACGATCCTTCCCAAAGTGAACTTCAGATCGACCGTGCCAACACCAAGAACAGAAGCACTCGCGCCATTCCCCATCAATACGGACCCGCGACCGGTGGCCTGATAAGAAGAGAACAATGATAAGTCAGCACACACAAGAATATTTGCACCCGTGTCCACCCACCAATCGGTGGACTAACAAACTGTAAATACAGTAAGTAAATTACCGTACCCGGATGCACCACTTTCATTGTTACCCACGATCATATTGGCAGACTTGGAGTCCTGCGCCGGCTTCTTGTACTTGTTTGGGCATTTGTTCGCCCAATGTTCCTCTGAACCACAAGTATAGCAGCCATCTCCCTTCTTATTCTTCTTGAAGGGCTTCTTTCCCTTCTTCTTGAAGTTGGTATTCTGTTGGACAGAATTCTTTCCCTTGGGCTTGTGGGAATTGAAGTTCCTCTAATGTACCATATTGGCAGCAGAAGAGATTTCCACCGCTTTTCCATTGGAGTCCTTTGCTCTCGAGTTCTGCTCAACACTCAGATGGCCGATGATGTCCTCTACTGAGAACTCACGCCTCTGATGTTTCAGAGTAGTAGCAAAGTTCCTCCAGGAATTAGGGAGCTTAGCAATTATACAGCCTGCGACAAACTTGCCCGGCAAATTGCACTTAAGAACCTCAAGTTCCTTAGCTATGCATATTATCTCATGAGCTTGTTCCAATACAGAACGGTTGTCAACCATCTTGTAATCGTGGAACTGCTCCATAACATACATCTCACTCCCAGCATCGGTGGCCCCGAATTTAGATTCGAGCGCCTCCCACAAGTCCTTGGCAACATGCATATGTAAATATGCATCAACCAGCTTATCTCTGATCACGCTAATGACTGCTCCAAGGAATAGCACGGTGGCCTCCTTAAACATCTTGTCCTGTTCAGGAGTGATAGTTCCCGTAGGAGTGACACCGGGTACCCAGAACACGTTCATAGCTGTGAGCCATAAGGTGGTTCTCGTTTGCCAACGCTTGAAAAAGGTGCCGGTAAATTTATCCGGTTTCAGTGCAGCAGCAAAACCATTACTCGAAAAATTCCTACAGAAATTAGGTTTTTGGATCGTTGAGTAAATAGGAAATTTTCCGAGCAGATTAATCCATGAAATAATTACTAACATGGCATTGACTAGGTTCATGACATACTGATCACGGAGTATACTGTTGGGGAACGTCGCATGGGAAACAAAAATTTTCCTACGCGCACGAAGACCTATCATGGTGATGTCCATCTACGAGAGGGGATGAGTGATCTACGTACCCTTGTAGATCATACAGCAGAAGCGTTAGAGAACGGGGTTGATGTAGTGGAACGTCCTCACGTCCCTCGATCCGCCCCGCGAACAATCCCGCGATCAATCCCACGATCTAGTACCGAACGGACAGCACCTCCGCGTTCAGCACACGTACAGCTCGACGATGATCTCGGCCTTCTTGATCCAGCAAGAGAGACGGAGAGGTAGAAGAGTTCTCCGGCAGCGTGACGGCGCTCCGGAGGTTGGTGATGACCTTGTCTCAGCAGGGCTCCGCCCGAGCTCCGCAGAAACGCGATCTAGAGGAAAAACCGTGGAGGTATGTGGTCGGGCACCCGTGAGAAAGTCGTCTCAAATCAGCCCTAATTGCTCCATATATATAGGAGGAGGGAGGGGGGCCTTGCCTTGGGGTCCAAGGACCCCAAGGAGTCGGTCGAACCAAAGGGGGGAGGACTCCCCCCCCAAACCGAGTTGGACTTGGTTTGGTGGGAGGAGTCCCCCTTCCTTCCCTTTTTTTTTCTTTCCTCTTGATTTGTCTTCTCATGGCGCATTGGGCACTTGTGGGCTGTCCCACCAGCCCACTAAGGGCTGGTGTGGCTCCCCAATGCCTATGGGCTTCCCCGGGGTGGGTTGCCCCCCCCGGTGAACTCCCGGAACCCATTCGTCATTCCCGCTACATTCCCGGTAACTCCGAAAACCTTCCGGTAATCAAATGAGGTCATACTATATATCAATCTTCATTTCCGGACCATTCCGGAAACCCTCGTGACGTCCGTGATCTCATCCGGGACTCCGAACAACATTCGGTAACCAACCATATAACTCAATTACGCATAAAACAACGTCGAACCTTAAGTGTGCAGACCCTGCGGGTTCGAGAACTATGTAGACATGACCCGAGAGACTCCTCGGTCAATATCCGATAGCGGGACCTGGATGCCCATATTGGATCCTACATATTATACGAAGATCTTATCGTTTGAACCTCAGCGCCAAGGATTCGTATAATCCCGTATGTCATTCCCTTTGTCCTTCGGTATGTTACTTGCCCGAGATTCGACCGTCAGTATCCGTATACCTATTTCAATCTCGTTTACCGGCAAGTCTCTTTACTCGTTCCGTAATACAAGATCCCGCAACTTACACTAAGTTACATTGCTTGCAAGGCTTGTGTGTGATGTTGCATTACCGAGTGGGCCCCGAGATACCTCTCCGTCACACGGAGTGACAAATCCCAGTCTTGATCCATACTAACTCAACTAACACCTTCGGAGATACCTGTAGAGTATCTTTATAGTCACCCAGTTACGTTGCGACGTTTGATACACACAAAGCATTCCTCCGGTGTCAGTAAGTTATATGATCTCATGGTAATAGGAATAAATACTTGACACGCAGAAAACAGTAGCAACAAAATGACACGATCAACATGCTACGTCTATTAGTTTGGGTCTAGTCCATCACGTGATTCTCCCAAAGACGTGATCCAGTTATCAAGCAACAACACCTTGTTCATAATCAGAAGACACTGACTATCATTGATCAACTGGCTAGCCAACTAGAGGCATGCTAGGGACGGTGTTTTGTCTATGTATCCACACATGTAAATGAGTCTTCATTCAATACAATTATAGCATGGATAATAAATTATTATCTTGATACATGAATTATAATAATAACTTATACATTTATTATTGCCTCTAGGTCATAATTCCAACAGTCTCCCACTTGCACTAGAGTCAATAATCTAGCCCTCACATCACCATGTGAATTACATTGTAATAAATCTAACACCCATACAGTTCTGGTGTCGATCATGTTTTGGCCGTGGAAGAGGTTTAGTCAGCGGATCTGCTACATTCAGATCCGTGTGCACTTTGCATATATTTACGTCCTCCTCCTCGACGTAGTCGCGGATGATGTTGAAGCGTCGTTTGATGTGTCTGGTCTTCTTGTAAAACCTTGGTTCCTTTGCTAAGGCAATGGCACCAGTGTTGTCACAGAACAAGGTTATTGGATCCAGTGCACTTGGCACCACTCCAAGATCCGTCATGAACTGCTTCATCCAGACACCCTCCTTAGCCGCCTCCGAGGCAGCCATGTACTCCGCTTCACATGTAGAATCTGCTACGACGCTTTGCTTGGAACTGCACCAGCTTACTGCACCCCCATTAAGAATAAATACGTATCCGGTTTACGACTTAGAGTCGTCCGGATCTGTGTCAAAGCTTGCATCGACGTAACCTTTTACGGCGAGCTCTTCGTCACCTCCATACACGAGAAACATCTCCTTAGTCCTTTTCAGGTACTTCAGGATATTCTTGACCGCTGTCCAGTGATCCACTCCTGGATTACTCTGGAACCTACCTGCCATACTTATGGCCAGGCTAACATCCGGTCTAGTGCACAGCATCGCATACATGATAGAACCTATGGCTGAAGCATAGGGGACGGAGCGCATATGCTCTCTATCTTCATCAGTTGCTGGGCACTGAGTCTTACTCAATCTCGTACCTTGTAACACTGGCAAGAACCCTTTCTTGGACTGTTCCATTTTGAACCTCTTCAAAACTTTATCAAGGTATGTGCTTTGTGAAAGTCCTATCAGGCGTTTTGATCTATCCCTATAGATCTTAATGCCTAGAATGTAAGCAGCTTCTCCTAGGTCCTTCATAGAGAAACTTTTATTCAAGTAACCTTTTATGCTCTCCAAAAGCTCTACGTTGTTTCCAATCAGTAATATGTCATCTACATATAATATTAGAAACGCCACAGAGCTCCCACTCACTTTCTTGTAAATACAAGATTCTCCAACCACTTGTATAAACCCAAATGCTTTGATCACCTCATCAAAGCGTTTGTTCCAACTCCGAGATGCTTGCACCAGTCCATAAATGGATCGCTGGAGCTTGCACACCTTGTTAGCACTTTTAGGATCGACAAAACCTTCGGGTTGCATCATATACAACTCTTCCTTAAGGAAACCGTTAAGGAACGCCGTTTTGACATCCATCTGCCAGATTTCATAATCGAAAAATGCAGCTATTGCTAACATGATTCTGACAGACTTAAGCATTGCCACGGGAGAGAAAGTCTCATCGTAGTCAATTCCTGGAACTTGTGAAAAACCCTTTGCCACAAGTCGAGCTTTATAAACGGTCACATTACCGTCAGCGTCCGTCTTCTTCTTAAAGATCCAATTGTTCTGAATAGCCTTGCGGCCCTCAGGTAGTATCTCCAAAGTCCACACTTTGTTCTCATACATGGATCCTATCTCGGATTTCATGGCTTCTAGCCATTTGTTGGAATCTGGGCCCACCATTGCTTCTTCATAATTTACAGGTTCATTGTTGTCTAACAACATGATTGATAAGACGGGATTACCGTACCACTCTGGAGCAGCGCGTGATCTCGTCGACCTGCGTGATTCAACAGAAACTTGAACTGGAGTTTCATGATCACCATCATTAACTTCCTCCTCAACCGGCGTCGCAATGACAGAGGTTTCCCCTTGCCCTGCGCCACCATCCAGAGGGATGAGAGGTTCGACAACCTCGTCAAGTTCTATCTTCCTCCCACTCAATTCTCTCGAGAGAAACTCCTTCTCGAGAAAAGTTCCGTTCTTAGCAACAAACACTTTGCCCTCGGATTTGAGATAGAAGGTGTACCAAACTGTCTCTTTTGGGTAACCTATGAAGACGCATTTTTCCGCTTTGGGTTCCAGCTTTTCAGGCTGAAGCTTTTTGGCATAAGCATCACATCCCCAAACTTTAAGAAACGACAACTTTGGCCTTTTGCCATACCACAGTTCGTATGGTGTCGTCTCAACGGATTTTGATGGTGCCCTATTTAAAGTGAATGCAGCTGTTTCTAATGCATAACCCCAAAATGATAACGGCAAATCAGTAAGAGACATCATAGATCGCACCATCTCTAACAAAGTACGATTACGACGTTCGGACACACCATTACGCTGTGGTGTTCCAGGCGGTGTTAACTGCGAAACAATTCCACATTGTCTTAAGTGAGCACCAAACTCGAAACTCAGATATTCACCCCCACAATCAGACCGTAGGAACTTGATCTTCTTGTTACGATGATTTTCCACTTCAATATGAAATTGCTTGAACTTTTCAAATGTCTCAGACTTGTGCTTCATCAAGTAGACATAACCATATCTACTTAAATCGTCAGTGAAGGTGAGAAAATAACGATATCCGCCGCGTGCCTCTACGCTCATTGGACCACACACATCGGTATGTATGATTTCCAACAAGTCACTTGCACGCTCCATTGTTCCGGAGAACGGAGTCTTAGTCATCTTGCCCATGAGGCATGGTTCGCACGTGTCAAGTGAATCAAAGTCAAGTGACTCCAAAAGTCCATCAGCATGGAGTTTCTTCATGCGCTTTACACCAATATGACCCAAGCGGCAGTGCCACAAAAATATGGCGCTATCATTGTTTACTCTAACTCTTTTGGTCTCAATGTTATGTATATGCGTATCACTATCAAGATTCAATATGAACAATCCTCTCACATTCGGTGCATGACCATAAAAGATGTTACTCATAGAAATAGAACAACCATTATTCTCACACTTAAAAGAGTAACCGTCTCGCAATAAACAAGATCCAGATATAATGTTCATGCTCAACGCAGGCACTAAATAACAATGATTTAAGTTCATCACTAATCCCGATGGTAGCTGAAGTGACACTGTGCCGACGGCGATTGCATCAACCTTGGAACCATTTCCTACGCGCATCGTCACTTCGTCTTTTGCCAGCCTTCGTCTATTCCGCAGTTCCTGCTTCGAGTTGCAAATGTGAGCAACAGAACCGGTATCGAATACCCAGGCACTACTACGAGAGCCGGTTAAGTACACATCAATAACATGTATATCAAATATACCTGATTTTTCTTTGCCCGCCTTCTTATCTGCCATATACTTGGGGCAATTGCGCTTCCAGTGACCCATACCCTTGCAATAGAAGCACTCTGTTTCAGGCTTGGGTCCAGCCTTGGGTTTCTTCCGCGTATTGGCAACAGGCTTGCCGCTCTTCTTTGAATTGCCATTCTTGCCTTTGCCGTTTCTCTTGAAACTAGTGGTCTTGCTCACCATCAACACTTGATGCTCTTTACGGAGTTCAGACTCTGCGACTTTCAGCATCGCAAACAACTCGCCGGGAGACTTGTTCATCCCTTGCATGTTGTAGTTCAACACAAAGCCTTTATAGCTTGGCGGCAGTGATTGAAGGATTCTGTCAGTGATAGCTTCTTGCGGGAGTTCAATCCCCAGTTCAGCTAGACGGTTTGAGTACCCAGACATTTTGAGCACATGTTCACTGATAGACGAGTTTTCCTCCATCTTGCAAGCATAGAATTTATCGGAGGTCTCATACCTCTCGATCCGGGCGTTCTTCTGAAAGATAAACTCCAACTCCTGGAACATCTCAAATGCTCCATGACGCTCAAAGCGACGTTGAAGTCCCGGTTCTAAGCCATACAAGACTGCACATTGAACTATTGAGTAGTCCTCCTTACGTGCTAACCAAGCGTTCTTAACATCCTGATCAGCCGTAGCGGGTGGTTCATCTCCTAGCGCAGCATTAAGGACATTATCCTTCTTCCCAGCTTGTAAGATTAGCTTAAGATTACGAGCCCAGTCTACAAAGTTGCTTCCATCATCTTTCAACTTAGCTTTCTCTAGGAACGTATTAAAATTCAGGATGACTGTCGCGTGAGCCATGATCTACAACACAAATATATTCAAAGTGGACTTAGACTATGTTCAAGATAATTAGAGTTCAACTTAATCAAATTATTTGCTAAACTCCCACTCAAAAGTACATCTCTCTAGTCATTTGAGTGGTTCATGATCCACTTACACTATCCCAAGTCCGATCATCACGTGAGTTGGGTATAGTTTCAGTGGTAAGCATCCCTATGCTAATCATATCAACTATATGATTCACGATCGACCTTTCGGTCTCATGTGTTCCGAGGCCATGTCTGCACATGCTAGGCTCGTCAAGCTTAACCCGAGTGTTCTGCGTGCGCAACTGTTTTGCACCCGTTGTATGTGAACGTTGAGTCTATCACACCCGATCATCACGTGGTGTCTCGAAACGACGAACTGTAGCAACGGTGCACAGTCGGGGAGAACACAATTTCGTCTTGAAATTTTAGTGAGAGATCACCTCATAATGCTACCGTCGTTCTAAGCAAAATAAGGTGCATGAAAGGATTAACATCACATGCAATTCATAAGTGACATGATATGGCCATCATCACGTGCTTCTTGATCTCCATCACCAAAGCACCGGCACGATCTTCTTGTCACTGGCGCCACACCATGGCTCCTGCCGGTTGCCGTACCATCGACGTGCAAGTCGATATTTCTATTACAACATGATCATCTCATACATCCAATATATCACATCACATCATTGGCCATATCACATCACAATCATACCCTGCAAAAACAAGTTAGACGTCCTCTAATTTTGTTGTTGCATGTTTTACGTGGTGACCAAGGGTATCTAGTAGGATCGCATCTTACTTACGCAAACACCACAACGGAGATATATGAGTTGCTATTTAACCTCATCCAAGGACCTCCTCAGTCAAATCCGATTCAACTAAAGTTGGAGAAACCGTCACTTGCCAGTCATCTTTGAGCAAAGGGGGTTACTCGTAACGATGAAACCAGTCTCTCGTAAGCGTACGAGTAATGTCGGTCCAAGCCGCTTCAATCCAACAATACCGCGGAATCAAGAAAAGACTAAGGAGGGCAGCAAAGCGCATATCACCGCCCACAAAAACTTTTGTGTTCTACTCCAGAAGACATCTACGCATGAACCTAGCTCTGATACCACTGTTGGGGAACGTCGCATGGGAAACAAAAACATTCCTACGCGCATGAAGACCTATCATGGTGATGTCCATCTACGAGAGGGGATGAGTGATCTACGTACCCTTGTAGATCGTACAGCAGAAGCGTTAGAGAACGCGGTTGATGTAGTGGAACGTCCTCACGTCCCTCGATCCGCCCCGCGAACAATCCTGCGATCAATCCCACGATCTAGTACCGAACGGACGGCACCTCCGCGTTCAGCACACGTACAGCTCGACGATGATCTCGGCCTTCTTGATCCAGCAAGAGAGACGGAGAGGTAGAAGAGTTCTCCGGCAGCGTGACGGCGCTTCGGAGGTTGGTGATGACCTTGTCTCATCAGGGCTCCGCCCGAGCTCCGCAGAAACGCGATCTAGAGGAAAAATCGTGGAGGTATGTGGTCGGGCACCCGTGAGAAAGTCGTCTCAAATCAGCCCTAGTTGCTCCATATATATAGGAGGAGGGAGGGGGGGCCTTGCCTTGGGGTCCAAGGACCCCCAAGGAGTCGGCCGAACCAAAGGGGGGAGGACTCCCCCCCCCAAACCGAGTTGGACTTGGTTTGGTGGGAGGAGACCCCCTTCCTTCCCACCTCCTTCCCTTTTTTTTTCTTTCCTCTTGATTTTTCTTCTCTTGGCGCATTGGGCACTTGTGGGCTGTCCCACCAGCCCACTAAGGGCTGGTGTGGCTCCCCAATGCCTATGGGCTTCCCCGGGGTGGGTTGCCCCCCCGGTGAACTCCCGGAACCCATTCGTCATTCCCGGTACATTCCCGGTAACTCCGAAAACCTTCCGGTAATCAAATGAGCTCATCCTATATATCAATCTTCGTTTCCGGACCATTCTGGAAACCCTCGTGACGTCCGTGATCTCATCCGGGACTTCGAACAACATTCGGTAACCAACCATATAACTCAAATACGCATAAAACAACGTCGAACCTTAAGTGTGCAGACCCTGCGGGTTCGAGAACTATGTAGACATGACCCGAGAGACTCCTTGGTCAATATCCAATAGCGGGACCTGGATGCCCATATTGGATCCTACATATTCTACGAAGATCTTATCGTTTGAACCTCAGCGCCAAGGACTCGTATAATCCCGTATGTCATTCCCTTTGTCCTTCGGTATGTTACTTGCCCGAGATTCGACCGTTAGTATCCGTATACGTATTTCAATCTCGTTTACCGGCAAGTCTCTTTACTCGTTCCGTAATACAAGATCCCGCAACTTACACTAAGTTACATTGCTTTCAAGGCTTGTGTGTGATGTTGCATTATCGAGTGGGCCCCGAGATACCTCTCCGTCACACGGAGTGACAAATCCCAGTCTTGATCCATACTAACTCAACTAACACCTTCGGAGATACCTGTAGAGTATCTTTATAGTCACCCATTTACGTTGCGACGTTTGATACACACAAAGCATTCCTCCGGTGTCAGTAAGTTATATGATCTCATGGTCATAGGAATAAATACTTGACACGCAGAAAACAGTAGCAACAAAATGACACGATCAACATGCTACGTCTATTAGTTTGGGTCTAGTCCATCACGTGATTCTCCCAATGACGTGATCCAGTTATCAAGCAACAACACCTTGTTCATAATCAGAAGACACTGACTATCATTGATCAACTGGCTAGCCAACTAGAGGCATGCTAGGGATGGTGTTTTGTCTATGTATCCACACATGTAAATGAGTCTTCATTCAATACAATTATAGCATGGATAATAAACTATTATCTTGATACAGGAATTATAATAATAACTATACATTTATTATTGCCTCTAGGGCATAATTCCAACATCTAGGGCTTTGCTCCACCCCTTGGCTCCTCCTACATATAGTAGAGGTTTAGGGCTGTTTGAGAAACAACTTTGCCACGTGCAACTCTAGCCTATTCCACATAGTTTTACCTCTAGATCGGATTTCTGCGGTGCTCGGGCGGAGTCCTGCAGGAGTAGATCATCACCACCACCGGAGCGCCGTCACACTGCCGGAGAACTCATCTACTTCTCCGTCTTGCTTGCTGGATCAAGAAGGTCGAGATAATCGTCGAGCTGTACGTGTGCTGAACGCGGAGGTGTCGTCTGTTCGGCACTAGATCAGAACGGATCGTGGGACGGTTCGTGGGATGGTTCGTGCGACGGTTCGAGGGACGCGAAGACGTTCCACTACATCAACCGCGTTTCTTAACGCTTCCTACTGTGCGATCTACAAGGGTACGTAGATCCAAATCTCCTCTCGTAGATGGATATCACCATGATAGGTCTTCGTGTGCGTAGGAAATTTTTTGTTTCCCATGCAACGTTCCCCAACAATCGCACCCCTCGTCCTCCTCCTCGGACTCACCCAATCCTCATCCAACGACTCGATAGGATCACAGTCGAGGGGTTGGCCTCGTCCTCCTTCTTCACCCCCTTATTTTTCGTGTCGACGTCGCGCTTCCAGTAGTACACCAGCTCGGCATGGACGTACTGTGGATGCTCTCGCGCAAACCGAGCCATCGCCTCCTCGTCGCTCTCACCGGGAGCGACGACAACCGCCGGTATCTTCGGCGCCTCCTTCGCCGGCATCTCCTCCATCCGTATGCCCTGCGACACGAGTCACTCCACCACCGCCTGGGACTCGACCTCCGGGAAGTTGAGGTTCGTCTTCGGCCGTATGGCATGCCACACTGCCACGTCGTAGGCACGCACGGCCTCATCGGCGGTGGGATACGTGTTGAAAATATGCCCTAGAGGCAATAATAAATTAGTTATTATTATATTTATTTGTTCATGATAATCGTTTATTATCCATGCTATAATTGTATTGATTGGAAACACAGTGCATGTGTGGATACATAGACAAAACACTGTCTCTAGTAAGCCTCTAGTTGACTAGCTCATTGATCAAAGATGGTCAAGGTTTCCTGACCATAGGCAAGTGTTGTCACTTGATAACGGGATCACATCATTAGGAGAATCATGTGATGGACTAGACCCAAACTAATAGACGTAGCATGTTGATCGTGTCATTTTGTTGCTACTGTTTTCTCCGTGTCAAGTATTTGTTCCTATGACCATGAGATCATATAACTCACTCACACCGTAGGAATGCTTTGTGTGTATCAAACGTCGCAACGTAACTGGGTGACTATAAAGATGCTCTACAGGTATCTCCGAAGGTGTTCGTTGAGTTAGTATGGATCGAGACCGGGATTTGTCACTCCGTGTGACGGAGAGGTATCTCGGGGCCCACTCGGTAATACAACATCACACACAAGCCTTGCAAGCAATGTGACTTAGTGTAAGTTGCGGGATCTTGTATTACGGAACGAGTAAAGAGACTTGCCAGTAAACGAGATTGAAATAGGTATGCGGATACCGACGATGGAATCTCGGGCAAGTAACATACTGAAGGACAAAGGGAATGACATACGGGATTATATGAATCCTTGGCACTGAGGTTCAAACGATAAGATCTTCGTAGAATATGTAGGATCCAATATGGGCATCGAGGTCCCGCTATTGGATATTGACCGAGGAGTCACTAGGGTCATGTCTACATAGTTCTCGAGCCCGCAGGGTCTGCACACTTAAGGTTCGACGTTGTTTTATGCGTATTTGAGTTATATGGTTGGTTACCGAATGTTGTTCGGAGTCCCGGATGAGATCACGGACGTCACGAGGGTTTCCGGAATGGTCTAGAAACAAAGATTGATATATAGGATGACCTCATTTGATTACCGGAAGCTTTTCGTGCATTACCGGAAAAGTTTCGGGCTCATCGGTAGTGTACTGGGAGTGCCGGGAGGGGTGCCGGGGACCATCAGGAGGGGTGTCACGCCCCAAGGGGTCTCATGGGCTATGGTAAGAGATAAACCAGCCCCTAGTGGGCTGGAATAAGTTCCCACTAAGGCCCATAAGGTTTGAGAAGGAAAAAACACAAGGTGGAAAGAGTTTCCAAGTGGGAAGGTGGAATCCTACTCCAAGTAGGATTGGAGTAGGACTCCTCCACCTCCAATTTCGGCCAAACCTTTAGGTTTTGAGGCTGCCTCCTCCCCTCCCTCCCTCCTATATATAGTGAGGTTTTAGGGCTGATTTGAGACAACTTTTGCCACGGCAGCCCGACCACATACCTCCACGGTTTTTCCTCTAGATCGCGTTTCTGCGGAGCTCGGGCGGAGCCCTGCTGAGATTAGATCACCACCAATACTGAGACACTCCGGAATAAAGAAAAAAAACCAAGGTTGAGCCAATATGAGAATTAATTCAAATAGATCTTGAAGAAGGGATATGACTGATGGAAATCATACTTACGTCATAGTTGAAAGAATTAGAGATCTCCGGGAAAGAATAAAGAGCCAGGTAAGATCTTGGGAAGAACCTGTGGGTTATGGGCCCACTCAAAGAAATCACCGTTGAAGAGATTACTAGAACGGGAGATATTGCACCGGTAAAAAGAAAACTAGATGAGGTTAGCACCTCGAAATAATTAAAAGAATTGAAAACACGAAACTTCCGAGATATCTTCAACACCCCGGATGAAAAGAGAGGAATGACAACAAGAAGATAGACTGATAAAAATTTCCAACATAGGAAAGAATTACAAGGATGAAAAGGATATGATAACACGGACAACTGAATTAAATTCACCGGAAAAGATGACAAGAATGAACAAATATGACACGAATCTCCTGAGAATTTTCACGATGAGTCACCGGTAAGAGAGAAAAGAACAGACAGCGGAAGCACCGTGAAAAGAAAACTCTTGGATGAAAAATGAATCACTGAGAAAAGGGTGGGAGGGCGGGGAAAAACAAAGACAACTCAGGACAGATGAGATGAACTCCGGAAAGAATTAAGAGAATGATCTGCAAAATTGGAGAAGATTGATTCGGTTGCAGAGAAGCACACCGGTTGAATGGAATTGATACGACGACCTGATTGAGCAAAGAATTTGCATTCCCATAAAAATATGAGAACACAGATTAGGAAAGATCTGAAATCACCACTTGACACCGAAGCAAATGAATTACCATAATCCAACAAAACAAAGGGCGCGGCTTGCAATTAGCCAGAACAAACTCATGAGAAAGATTTCCGTTCGATATTTTCGTGGACAGGATCGCACGGCACGATTTACAGTAGCCATCAAGTGCAAGGCAGTGCACCCGACATACGAAGTATCCCCGAGTCGTAGCAAGCTACAAGGACTCTTTAAGACACAACGTGTACCGCTGTAAGTCGACCGTGAACAAACGAATCCACTAGATGTCGAACCCCAACATAACATCATGCATTTGTTGGAAGATTGTCCTATAAGCAACTACTTGAATTCCCACCTATGAATTCCCGAAATATCTGGTCATGCAATCTGGTACACGGATACAAGGAGTAATATCACACAACTCCTATACTAAACCGTCACTTGTATCACATCCGTCAACACACAACCAGAATCTCGGACCTTCATCTACAACAGACCCTCGTGATCACCACGATACAAAGTATGGCAGTACTCCCGAACAATCTGCACCAGTACTGGGGACATCGGGGTTATCTCGCCACTACTAGTATTGAAGCAATTATGAACATCCTTCGTCCTGAGATACTAAGAAATCTGAATGATAACGATGTGCTCAAGAATCCCCTGGAGCTCAACTCCCCGGAAGAAGATCAAGTCAGATAGGAGGCCCCAAGACAGAACTCTGTCACATCGGCATCATATAGATCCCAAGAATATCCGCGTGATCCTAAAAATTTTTTTTGAGTGGGAAGAGGAGTAGGGTAAATTATTACGTCAAGATTGCTCACCAGAGCATAGAAGAGGAGTAAAAAAGAATCCTACTCTCCGATATATAACTAGACTCAAATAGTTTTTTTCATTAGACTCGACTCGGCCAAGTTCGATCAATCAAGGGGGCTCCTAGGTCGGTACGGGCTCTGATACCAACTTGTCACGCCCAAGATGCGACCCTATCCTCAATTTGGCACGAGGGCCTCGTCGGGGATAGAAGCGCATCTCATCGTGTCGCAAGAATGGATATCGTTACAAGTACATGTACTGAAAAGATGAGATATATAAAGAGTTGGCTTACACTCGCCACAAGCTATATCAGAGTCACATCAGTACATTACATAAGCATCAAGAGTAAGAGCAGGGTCCGACTACGGACGAAAACAAACGACAAAAGAAGAACGACGTCCATCCTTGCTATCCCAGGCTGCCGGCCTGGAACCCATCCTAGATCGATGAAGAAGAAGAAGAAGAGGCAACTCCAAATGAACAATCAACGCGCTCGCGTCATGTAACCTTTACCTGAACCTGCAACTGGTGTTGTAGTAATCTGTGAGCCACAGGGGACTCAGCAATCTCGTTTCCAAAGGTATCAAGACTAGCAAAGCTTAATGGGTGAGGTATGGTTAACTGGTGAGGTTGCAGCAGCGGCTAAGGATGTAAATGGTGGCTACTGATGATCTACGCACAGCGGACGTGAACTACTGATGATCAAATGAATGAGCCTGAACACCTACCTACGTTAGACATAACCCCACCGCGTCCTCGATCGGAGAAGGAACTGACGAAAGAGATAGTCACGGTTACGCACACAGTTGGCCAATTTTAATTAAGTTAACTTCAAGTTATCTAGAACCAGTGTTAAACAAAGCTTCCACGTTGCCACATAACCGCGGGCACGGCTTTCCGAAAGATTTAACCCTGCAGGGGTGCTCCAACTAGTCCGTCACAAATTACCACAAGCCGCATAGAAATCCTCAATCACGAAGCTCGCGATCTCGTCGGATTCCCTAGTGGAAAACCTCAACTCTGAGATTACCCAAAGCATCACCGGAATCCGGATGCACAAGATATTTCGTCAAAGGTAAAACTAATCCAGCAAGGCCGCCCGACGTGTCGACGATCCCGATAGGAGTCGCGTACCTCGTTCTCAGGACACGACGGATGGGTCACACTAGGAGTACCAAACCTCGGGTTGCCCCACGGTGGCCCCTAGTCTGCCAATTTGGACCAACACTCATGCGGAGCACTGGCCCGGGGGTTGATTAAATTATCCTCGGGGTCCGGAAAGTCCCTATGCAATTTTATTAGGTGTTTAGGCAAATGTAGTACCAAAGTTGGGCCTTGCCAGACCAGTCTTACTCAAAAACGAATTATCAAGGGGGGTCCCCATAACAACCCCGATCGTGTTAGGAGCTCTCAAATATGGAACATAACACCGGTAGCCGGAAACTAAGGGGGCAAAGATGGAACAAAACACCAGGCTAGAAAGGCCGAGCCTTCCACCTTTTACCAAGTATATAGGTGCATTACATTAGATAGCATTTAATATGGTGATATCAAGGAACCCATGCTTTCACATGGAAGCATCTGCACCTGCAACTAGCAAAGCTATCAACAGGGTTAAGCAAGCAGTAACATAGCCAATCAGTGGTTTGCTAGGTTGAACAGGTTGAATGTTTTCATGGCATTGTTGAGAGGCTGAATTTAACAGGTGGTAGGCAACGAGACATAATTGGTAGAAGCGATAAAACTAGCATGGCAATGATAGTAATGGTATCTGGGGAAATGATCATCTTGCCTGAGATCCCGCTTGGAAGAAGAACAACTCCGTGAAGCAGACGAACCGACGTAGTCGAACGGGTCCTCACATCCGACACGCTTGCGGACTCTATCGAGACGGGGAAAAACGGAAACAAGAATCAACACACGATATTCACCACACGATGAAGGACACAAATGATGCATGAGAAGCTAAAAACATGCAAGGCACGGCATGACAATTCACGCAATCAAACACTACACATTAAGTGAAGTTCAATATGCAAAGAGTTGCATATTGACGATACTCCACGTCTATTTATTTAGTGCTATCCCGATTAGGCACACGGCAATATTAAATGTGATTAAGCAAGGCAAGAGGTGAAGCGTAATTAAACTACTTATCTAGGCATTTTAAGTGAGGTCGGAAATGACATATAGCACCTCCGAAATGACCCCACGTGGTAATTTACAATTCTGTCCAGATCTAAACTAATGCATTTAATTGGTTGTTAAACAGCAAAACAAATAGGTTCACGTGATTCTACGCGTCATGGCAAGCAATCTACACATAAGGAACATCTCCAACGGAGCTACGGATCAAAAGATACGGACACCGCAAGATATGATGGCGTGAATGCAAAATGTGTGCAACGGCGGCTACGAGCACTTCATCACATGCAACCAGCAAGAGAAAATGAAACTTCACGAGATTCTAAGCAAGTTTCATGTAGGACACGATCAAATCGGAGCTACGGTTCAACATCTACGAGCAAAACAAGAAATCACTACAATCTGCCAAAAACAGCCACCTAGCATATTCTACGCCCCACAACTACGGCTACACAACTCCGATAAACTCAAGCAAGGCATGGCATGAAAGAGGGCAAGACGCACTACTACAAACATCTAACAACAACTAGCATGGCAGCAAGGAACACTAGGGAAAGAAGTCACAAAATGGCTTCCCACACACTATTTCAGACTTAGAGAAAATAACACCTCGTGAAAGTGCAGTTTTCAGCCTGAAACTATATTGACAGCAGCAAAATCTATAGCTACAGGTCTCCAAACTAAATGAAACTTAACAGCATGCTAGAGAAACACAAGGGGTACAACTAACTCCATTGGACCAACCTCAAAAGAGCTACAGATCACAAGATGCAAGCACGACAAGACAGCAACAAAATAATAACAGATTCCAAACTTAGAAATATTTCAGCTCCTCTAAAACAACACTATTCCTAGCAACTTGAGAGCAAGCAAACAACACCTATACATGCATTTCTATTGCAACTAAAAATACCAGGGGCTAAACAAAACATATAAGAAGAACTTCCTAGTTGACAACTAAATCAAACGGGGCACGGAATAAACCCTACGAATTAAATAAAAGGGCATCACGGCAAAATATCGCGCGAACTAACTTACTTCAAAGCTAAAAATAATTGCACAGAAAAATCCACGGGATTTTTCTACCTCGGAAACATATAAAATATGTGGGGTTTGCAACACAAAATCAAGCCACACAATAATGCGGAAAAATAACCCTAGACACGAAAAATAATCTAGCGACAAACCCCTACACGCAAAAATGCCAAAGACCGCTCTAACATGCATGCAAAAATGACCCCTAAAACATGGGCATTTATACTACGGCATCCGGGCTATCCGAACACGCGCGAAAAATAAATACCGGACGTTCCCCTATTGGGACAGCACGCTAAACAAAGTATTTGGCACGTTAAACTACGTCAAAATAATATGCAAGTTGTAAAATCGCGTCCTACTCGCAAAACTACCACAAAACGATATAAAGATCACCTCGATCCGACTAACGGATTAGAAGATACGGCGTTTATAATATACGAATATTTACTGGAATTCATTAATTCCTAAAAATAAAACATAATAAACCTACTGGGCCGAACAGGTGGGCGCAAGATAGCAAAAGGGTGCACGGGGCGAGGGGCAGAAGTCGGCTCACCTTGGGCCTCCAATTGGGCCGGCCTGGAGCTGCTGGCTTGGGGAAGTCGACTGGGCCGGGGGGGCGCCCAAGCCGGCCTGGGGCGAGAGGCCCAGGCGCGCTGGAAGGGGCGGTCGCCCACGTGGGCCGCGGGGAGCGAGGCGGGCCTCGGGCGAGGGAGCGGCTCGCTGGCCAGGGAGGCCCACGCGGCGCGGCTGGCTGGATCGGGCAGGCGGCCCATGGGGCGAAGCAGGGGCGCTGACGGGCGGTCAACTCCCTCGTCCCGATCCGGGTTGGGACAGAGGCGAGCACCAGCGAAGCTGCGCGAGCGGCGACGAAGCTGCGGCCCGGCGATGGCGGAAAGGGGCGACGGAGCTTGGGGACGGGAGTATCCGGACTGGATCCGGTCGGCTGGAGCCTTGGGGCGGCGGCGCACGCAGGGAGGAGCGGCAGCGGCCACCGGCGAGGAGATGGAGGGATCCGGGAGCTCCAGGAGGTCCGACGTGGGGCACCGGCAGGCGCGAAGACCGGCGAGGGGCGGCGCTCCGCGAGCCGGGCTGGAGTACGGAGCACGGGGAGGCGGCCGGGAGCACCTCGGGCATGGCGCTGCCATGAGAGGACCTCCAGATCTGGAGCTGAGGGCGAATGGGCCTGCCCGGGCCCGATCTGGGCTCGGCGGGCCCGGCGGCTGGAGGGGAGAGAGAGGTGGGGCAGCGCGGCTAGGGTTAGGTTTAGGGGGGGCGCGGAAAACGAGGAGGGATTTGAGGAAGGCTGTCTAAAATGCATGGGGGGGGGTATTTATATAGAAAAAGGGGGCTCGGTTAACCGGAATCGCGCTCCGGATCCAACCGCGGGGTCGGATTCGGACGATTTCGAACGCGGGTATGGGTACGCGGCCGTGTAGAGGGAATATCCGGAGACGAGAGGGAGAACGGGCGGCGCGACACGAATTTTAAAACACCGACAACGTCCGATGGTAGCCCGAATACGGTGCCGCTACGTGCGACCGTTCGGGTACTAGACGGTCTCTGATCGCGACGAAATTCGATGGGCGGCCCCGCTATAACTAATCCTGACCGCACGTCAAATCTCAACCCGATCAGAGAAAGTTTTAAACGCACTTTAAAAACAGGGTTTCGACGGTGCCGCGGGCGCGTGCGTGTGCGGTCGGACTCAGAACGGACAACGACGACGACGACCGACAACTACTAGCTGATGCAAGTTTGAAAACTGGCGGCAACGGAGATGCCGATGCAATGCAAATGATGCGAATGATGCGATAAAATAAAACAGACACACGACGAAAATGGAAAGAAGGGGGAATCTTATGGAACGTCGGCATCGGGCTGTCACAAAACTCCTACACTACAAGAGGATCTCGCCCCGAGATCCAAGAATGAAAGGGGGGAGAGGGTGAGAAGGAACAAGAGGTAACAACTTAGTCGCTTCTTTGACAAACGAGTGAAACCAACGATCCTTGAAGGTTGCAAGGCGATGAGGAGTGAAATGAGAAAGAAGCAAGAATTCACGGAAAAATTTCGGCAGCACTTCGGAAGGAAAATGGGACTAAAAAATCGGAAAGGTGGAAGAAATAGACAATAATCACAACAAACAAGTAAATAGAGCAAGGGAACACCATGATCTTGATAGAATAACAAGATTGACCCAAATGAGCATCATCACAATGCCTCCGGAACAATAGAATAGGAACTAGCTCAAGCGGGAGAAGAGAATGAAGAAAAGAATGACAACTACCATTACCATAGAATAGAAGAGCCTCCGGTCATAGAATTGACGAAGTGGTTAGAAACCCAACAACGAAAAGAAAAAGATAGTAGTGGGCTTACGAAAATCATCTCAAGAAGTATGAGGTGACAACCAACCACTAAAAGAAACAAGGATAGATTGGGAGAAACAAGATATGAACAATCTCTTACACCAAGAGGATACATTGAGAACTTGGATGAATGACAAGCACCATGATAGCAACAATCCATAGGACAAACTTTAGGCGAAATCCAACCAAGATAGCTCAATGACGAAATCATGGGTTGAAATATCTCATGATCATAGAATTGGTGGGTTTAATTATCTCATTCTTGAAGGAAAAACTCTTGGAGTCTCCTACACTAACAAGAATGCTATAATACCACCTCAAAGGATAAAGGAAGAACAAACGCATTGGAAATGCAAGAGAAGAAAACTTGAGGTTCTCCAATAAGAATCTCGAAGAACACTTTGAGAATGAATTCAAACCTTGAAAAACCACCATGACGGACCACCGTATACAAAAGAATGATGCAAAGATATCAAGGAAGAAAGGAATAAGATTATGACCTGACCAGATTTAGATGAAGCCTCACAAAGAGATACTAAAAGAACTTGGAACTCCGGAAAAAGAAATAAAGGCACTTGAGAAAAGAATTGATACCATGAGCCACTCCGGATGAAGAATTCAGATTACTTATGAACAAGAATAAGAATTATGTTATGCTAATCCTTCATCAAATTAAATTGATGACAAGCAACGGATCTAGCATACAACTTATTCTTCTAAAAAGATTAAGGAGAGATATGAGCACAAACTAGAAGAATTGTTGAAAGAAACACCGGTGAGAATTGAAATGAATGAGGCAACCATGAATGATCGAGATACATGAGAATGATGAGACCATGAACCGCCTAACAGAAAACTTGAATAAGGCACCGGAAAGTCAAGAGACGAACGAAGAGGCAACAATTAAGAAGATTTGAGGATGAAAGCTGAAAGCTGAGAACGAAGAATCTTCTAAAATGATGGCCTTTGGAGGAACGAGAAATAAAACAACTCAGAAATGCACCGGATCGCAAGAAAGGGATTACTCATGATTGGAACAATTAAGATGATGATACCAAGCTGAAATGATGAATCTCGAAGAGAATGAACCAAGATTGAGAGAAACACTCCTTCGGATTGCAAGCTGAGAACGATGATGAGAAAAACAACACCAAGAATACTGAGACACTCCGGAATAAAGAAAAAAAACAAAATTGAGCCAATATGAGAATTAATTCAAATAGATCTTGAAGAAGGGATATGACTGATGGAAATCATACTTACGTCATAGTTGAAAGAATTAGAGATCTCCGGGAAAGAATAAAGAGCCAGGTAAGATCCTGGGAAGAACCTGTGGGTTATGGGCCCACTCAAAGAAATCACCGTTGAAGAGATTACTAGAACGGGAGATATTGCACCGGTAAAAAGAAAACTAGATGAGGTTAGCACCTCGAAATAATTAAAAGAATTGAAAACACGAAACTTCCGAGATATCTTCAACACCCCGGATGAAAAGAGAGGAATGACAACAAGAAGATAGACTGATAAAAATTTGCAACATAGGAAAGAATTACAAGGATGAAAAGGATATGATAACACGGACAACTGAATTAAATTCACCGGAAAAGATGACAAGAATGAACAAATATGACACGAATCTCGTGAGAATTTTCACGATGAGTCCCCGGTAAGAGAGAAAAGAACAGACAGCGGAAGCACCGTGAAAAGAAAACTCTTGGATGAAAAATGAATCACTGAGAAAAGGGTGGGAGGGCGGGGAAAAACAAAGACAACTCGGGACAGATGAGATGAACTCCGGAAAGAATTAAGAGAATGATCTGCAAAACTGGAGAAGATTGATTCGGTTGCAGAGAAGCACACCGGTTGAATGGAATTGATACGACGACCTGATTGAGCAAAGAATTTGCATTCCCATAAAAATATGAGAACACAAATTAGGAAAGATCTGAAATCACCACTTGACACCGAAGCAACTGAGTTACCATAATCCAACAAAACAAAGGGCGCGGCTTGCAATTAGCCAGAACAAACTCATGAGAAAGATGTCCGTTCGATATTTTCGTGGACAGGATCGCACGGCACGATTTACAGTAGCCATCAAGTGCAAGGCAGTGCACCCGACATACGAAGTATCCCCGAGTCGTAGCAAGCTACAAGGACTCTTTAAGACATAACGTGTACCGCTGTAAGTCGACCGTGAACAAACGAATCCACTAGATGTCGAACCCCAACCTAACATCATGCATTTGTTGGAAGATTGTCTTATAAGAAACTACTTGAATTCCCACCTATGAATTCCCGAAATATCTGGTCATGCAATCTGGTACACGGATACAAGGAGTAATATCACACAACTCCTATTCTAAACCGTCACTTCTATCACATCCGTCAACACACAACCAGAATCTCGGACCTTCATCTACAACAGACCCTCGTGATCACCACGATACAAAGTATGGCAGTACTCCCGAACAATCTGCACCAGTACTGGGGACATCGGGGTTATCTCGCCACTACTAGTATTGAAGCAATTACGAACATCCTTCGTCCTGAGATACTAAGAAATCTGAATGATAACGATGTGCTCAAGAATCCCCTGGAGCTCAACTCCCCGGAAGAAGATCAAGTCAGACAGGAGGCCCCAAGACAGAACTCCGTCACATCGGCATCATATAGATCCCAAGAATATCCGCGTGATCCTAAAAAGAAAATTTGAGTGGGAAGAGGAGTAGGGTAAATTATTACGTCAAGATTCCTCACCAGAGCATAGAAGAGGAGAAAAAAAGAATCCTACTCTCCGATATATAACTAGACTCAAATAGTTTTTTTCATTAGACTCGACTCGGCCAAGTTCGATCAATCAAGGGGGCTCCTAGGTCGGTACGGGCTCTGATACCAACTTGTCACGCCCAAGATGCGACCCTATCCTCAATTTGGCACGGGGGCCTCGTCGGGGATAGAAGCGCATCTCGTCATGTCGCAAGAATGGATATCGTTACAAGTACATGTACTGAAAAGATGAGATATATAAAGAGTTGGCTTACACTCGCCACAAGCTACATCAGAGTCACATCGGTACATTACATAAACATCAAGAGTAAGAGCAGGGTCCGACTACGGACGAAAACAAACGACAAAAGAAGAACGACGTCCATCCTTGCTACCCCAGGCTGCCGGCCTGGAACCCATCCTAGATCGATGAAGAAGAAGAAGAAGAAGAAGAGGCAACTCCAAATGAACAATCAACGCGCTCGCGTCATGTAACCTTTACCTGAACCTGCAACTGGTGTTGTAGTAATCTGTGAGCCACAGGGGACTCAGCAATCTCGTTTCCAAAGGTATCAAGACTAGCAAAGCTTAATGGGTGAGGTATGGTTAACTGGTGAGGTTGCAGCAGCGGCTAAGCATGTAAATGGTGGCTAACTTACGAGTACCAGAAATAAGAGGGGGAAGATCTACGCACAGCGGACGTGAACTACTGATGATCAAATGAATGATCCTGAACACCTACCTATGTCAGACATAACCCCACCGTGTCCTTGATCGGAGAAGGAACTCACAAAAGAGACAGTCACGATTACGCACACAGTTGGCCAATTTTAATTAAGTTAACTTCAAGTTATCTAGAACCAGTGTTAAACAAAGCTTCCACGTTGCCACATAACCGTGGGCACGGCTTTCCGAAAGATTTAACCCTGCATGGGTCCTCCAACTAGTCCATCACAAATTACCACAAGCCGCATAGAAATCCTCAATCACGAAGCTCGCGATCTCGTCGGATTCCCTAGTGGAAAACCTCAACTCTGAGATTACCCAAAGCATCACCGGAATCCCGATGCACAAGATATTTCATCAAAGGTAAAACTAATCCAGCAAGGCCGCCCGATGTGTCGACGATCCCGATAGGAGTCGCGTACCTCGTTCTCAGGACACGACGGATGGGTCACACTAGGAGTACCAAACCTCGGGTTGCCCCGCGGTGGCCCCGTAGTCTGCCAATTTGGACCAACACTCATGCGGAGCACTGGCCCGGGGGTTGATTAAATTATCCTCGGGGTCCGGAAAGTCCCTATGCAATTTTATTAGGTGTTTAGGCAAATGTAGTACCAAAGTTGGGCCTTGCCAGACCAGTCTTACTCAAAAACGAATTATCAAGGGGGTCCCCATAACAACCCCGATCGTGTTAGGAGCGCTCAAATATGGAACATAACACCGGTAGCCGGAAACTAAGGGGGCAAAGGTGGAACAAAACACCAGGCTAGAAAGGCCGAGCCTTCCACCTTTTACCAAATATATAGGTGCATTACATTAGATAGCATTTAATATGGTGATATCAAGGAACCCATGCTTTCACATGGAAACATCTGCACCTGCAACTAGCAACGCTATCAACAGGGTTAAGCAAGCAGTAACATAGCCAATCAGTGGTTTGCTAGGTTGAACAGGTTGAATGTTTTCATGGCATTGTTGAGAGGCTGAATTTAACAGGTGGTAGGCAAAGAGACATAATCGGTAGAAGCGATAAAACTAGCATGGCAATGATAGTAATGGTATCTGGGTAAATGATCATCTTGCCTGAGATCCCGCTTGGAAGAAGAACAACTCCGTGAAGCAGACGAACCGACGTAGTCGAACGGGTCCTCACATCCGACACGCTTGCGGACTCTATCGAGACGGGGAAAACCGGAAACAAGAATCAACACACGATATTCACCACACGATGAAAGACACAAATGATGCATGAGAAGCTAAAAACATGCAAGGCACGGCATGACAATTCACGCAATCAAACACTACACATTAAGTGAAGTTCAATATGCAAAGAGTTGCATATTGACGATACTCCACGTCTATTTATTTAGTGCTATCCCGATTAGGCACACGACAATATTAAATGTGATTAAGCAAGGCAAGAGGTGAAGCGTAATTAAACTACTTATCTAGGCATTTTAAGTGAGGTCGGAAATGACATATATCACCTCCGAAATGACCCCACGTGTTAATTTACAATTCTGTCCAGATCTAAACTAATGCATTTAATTGGTTGTTAAACAGCAAAACAAATAGGTTCACGTGATTCTACGCGTCATGGCAAGCAATCTACACGTAAGGAACATCTCCAACGGAGCTACGGATCAAAAGATACGGACACCGCAAGATATGATGGCATGAATGCAAAATGTGTGCAACGGCGGCTACGAGCACTTCATCACATGCAACCAACAAGAGAAAATGAAACTTCACGAGATTCTAAGCAAGTTTCATGTAGGACACGATCAAATCGGAGCTACGGTTCAACATCTACGAGCAAAACAATAAATCACTACAATCTGACAAAAACAGCCACCTAGCATATTCTACGCCCCACAACTACGGCTACACAACTCCGATAAACTCAACCAAGGCATGGCATGAAAGAGGGCAAGACGCACTACTACAAACAACTAATAACAACTAGCATGGCAGCAAGGAACACTAGGGAAAGAAGTCACAAAATGGATTCCCACACACTATTTCAGACTTAGAGAAAATAACACCTCGTGAAAGTGCAGTTTTCAGCCTGAAGCTATATTGACAGCAATAAAATCTATAGATACAGGTCTCCAAAAGACATGAAACTTAACAGCATGCTAGAGAAACACAAGGGGTACAACTAACTCCATTGGACCAACCTCAAAAGAGCTACAGATCACAAGATGCAAGCACGACAAGACAGCAACAAAATAATAACAGATTCCAGACTTAGAAATATTTCAGCTCCTCTAAAACAGCACTATTCCTAATAACTTGAGAGCAAGCAAACAACACCTATACATGCATTTGTATTGCAACTAAAAATACCAGGTGCTACACAAAACATATAAGAAGAACTTCCTAGTTGACAACTAAATCAAACGGGGCACGGAATAAACCCTACGAATTAAACAAAAGGGCATCACGGCAAAATATCGCGCGAACTAACTTACTTCAAAGCTAAAAATAATTGCACAGAAAAATCCACGGGATTTTTCTACCCCGGAAACATATAAAATATGTGGGGTTTGCAACACAAAATCAAGCCACACAATAATGCGGAAAAATAACCCTAGACACGAAAAATAATCTAGCGGCAAACCCCTACACGCAAAAATGCCAAAGACCGCTCTAAAATGCATGCAAAAATGACCCCTAAAACATGGGCATTTATACTACGGCATCCGGGCTATCCGAACACGCGCGAAAAATAAATACCGGACGTTCCCCTATTGGGACAGCATGCTAAACAAAGTATTTGGCACGTTAAACTACGTCAAAAAAATATGCAAGTTGTAAAATCGCGTCCTACTCGCAAAACTACCACAAAACGATATAAAGATCACCTCGATCCGACTAACGGATTAGAAGATACGGTGTTTATAATATACGAATATTTACTGGAATTCATTAATTCCTAAAAATAAAACATAATAAACCTACTGGTCCGAACAGGTGGGCGCAAGATAGCAAAAGGGTGCACGGGGCGAGGGGCAGAAGTCGGCTCACCTTGGGCCTCCAATTGGGCCGGCCTGGAGCTGCTGGCTTGGGGAAGTCGACTGGGCCGGGGGGGCCCAAGCCGGCCTGGGGCGAGAGGCCCAGGCGCGCTGGAAGGGGCGGTCGCCCACGTGGGCCGCGGGGAGCGAGGCGGGCCTCGGGCGAGGGAGCGGCTCGCTGGCCAGGGAGGCCCACGCGGCGCGGCTGGCTGGATCGGGCAGGCGGCCCATGGGGCGAAGCGGGGGCGCTGACGGGCGGTCAACTCCCTCGTCCCGATCCGGGTCAGGACAGAGGCGAGCACCAGCGAAGTTGCGCGAGCGGCGACGAAGCTGCGGCCCGGCGACGGCGGAAAGGGGCGACGGAGCTTGGGGACGGGAGTCTCCGGACTGGATCCGGCCGGCTGCAGCCTTGAGGCGGCGGCGCACGCAGGGAGGAGCTGCGGCGGCCACCGGCGAGGAGATGGAGGGATCCGGGAGCTCCAGGAGGTCCGACGTGGGGCACCGACAGGCGCATAGACCGGCAAGGGGCGGCGCTCCGCGAGCCGGGCTGGAGTACGGAGCACGGGGAGGCGGCCGGGAGCACCTCGGGCATGGCGCTGCCATGAGAGGACCTCCAGATCTGGAGCTGAGGGCGAATGGGCCTGCCCGGGCCCGATCTGGGCTCGGCGGCTGGAGGGGAGAGAGAGGTGGGGCGGCGCGGCTAGGGTTAGGTTTAGGTGGGGCACGGAAAACGAGGAGGGATTTGAGGAAGGCTGTCTAAAATGCATGGGGGGTATTTATAGAGAAAAGGGGGCTCGGTTAACCGGAATCGCGCTCCGGATCCAACCGCGGGGTCGGATTCGGACGATTCCGAACGCAGGTATGGGTACGCGGCCGTGTAGAGGGAATATCCGGAGGCGAGAGGGAGAACGAGCGGCGCGGCATGAATTTTAAAACACCGACAACGTCCGACGGTAGCCCGAATACGGTGCCGCTACGGGCGACCGTTCGGGTACCAGACGGTCTCCGATCGCGACGAAATTCGACGGGCGGCCCCGCTATAACTAATCACGACCGCACGTCAAATCTCAACCCGATCAGAGAAAGTTTTAAACGCACTTTAAAAACAGGGTTTCGACGGTGCCGCGGGCGCGTGCGTGTGCGGTCGGACTCAGAACAGACAACGACAACGACCGGCAACTACTAGCGGATGCAAGTTTGAAAACTGGCGGCAACGGAGATGCCGATGCAATGCAGATGATGCGAATGATGCGATGATGATGCGACAAAATAAAACAGACACACGACGAAAATGGAAAGAAGGGGGAATCTTATGGAACTTCGGCATCGGGCTGTCACAGTGATATCTCACTAAAATTTCAAGACGAAATTGTGTTCTCCCCGACTATGCACCGTTGCGACAGTTCTTCGTTTCGAGACACGACGTGATGATCGGGTGTGATAGACTCAACGTTCACATACAACGGGTGCAAAACAGTTGCACACGCGGAACACTCGGGTTAAGCTTGACGAGCCTAGCATGTGTAGACATGGCCTCGGAACACATGAGACCGAAAGGTCGAGCATGAATCGTATAGTTGATATGATTAGCATAGAGATGGTTACCACTGAAACTATTCTCGACTCACGTGATGATCGGACTTGAGATAGTGGATTTGGATCATATACCACTCAAATGACTAGAGAGATGTACTTTTTGAGTGGGAGTTCTTAAGTAATATGATTAATTGAACTAATTGTCATGAATATAGTCTAATGGTCTTTGCGAATTACGATGTAGCTTGCGCTATAGCTCTACTGTTTTTATATGTTCCTAGAGAAAATTTAGTTGAAAGTTGATAGTAGCAAACTTTGCAGACTGAGTCTGTAAAACCGAGGATTATCCTCGTTGCTGCGCAGAAGGCTTATGTCCTTAATGCACCACTCGGTGTGCTGCACCTTGAGCGTCGTGTGTAGATGTTGTGAACATCCGACATACACGTTTCTGATGACTACACGATAGTTAAGTACAAAATACTTAATGGCTTAGAAGCAAGGCACCGAAGACGTTTTGAAACGTCACGGAACATAAGAGATGTTCTAAAGAGATGAAATAGTTATTTCATGCTTGTGCCCTTGTTAAGAGGTATGAGACCTCTGACAAGATTCTTTGTCCATGAAGTAGAGGAGAAAAGCTCAATCATTGAGCGTGTGCTCAGATTATCTGAGTACGACAATCGCTTGAATCAAGTGGGAGTTGATCTTCCAGATAAGATAGTGATGGTTCTCCAAAGTCACTGCCACCAAGCTGTGAGAGCTTCATGATGAATTATAACATATCAAGGATAGATACAATGATCCTTGAGCGATTTGCGATGTTTGACACTACGAGAGTAGAAATCAAGAAGGAGCATCAATTGTTGATGGTTAGTAAAACCACTAAGTTTCGAGAAAGGCAAGGGCTAGAAGGGATACTTCGTGAAACGGTAAAGCAGTTGCTGCACTAATGAAGAGACCCCAGATTAAACCCAAGCCCGGGACTAAGTGCTTCTGTTATGAAGGGAACGGTCACTGAGGCGGAGCAACTCTAGATACTTGGTAGATAAGAAGGCTGGCAAAAGTCGAAAGAAGTATATTTAATATACATGATGTTGATGTTTACTTTACTAGTACTCCTAGTAGCACGAGGGTATTGGATACCGGTTCGGTTGCTAAGTGATTAGTAACACGAAATGAAAGCTACGGCATAAACGGAGACTAGCTAAAGGCGAGGTGACGATACGTGTTGGAAGTGTTTCCAAGGTTGATATGATCAAACGTCGCACACTCCCTCTACCATCGGGATTGGTGTTAAACCTAAATAATTGTTATTTGGTGCTTGCGTTAAGCATGAACATGATTGGATCGTTTTTATTGCAATACGATTATTCATTTAAAGATAATAATGGTTACTCTATTTGCTTGAATAATCACCTTCAATGGTTTATTGAATCTCGATCGTAGTGTTACACATGTTCATGATATTGGTGCCAAAATATACGAGGTAATGATGATAGTACCACTTACTTGTGGCACTGCCGCTTGAGTCATGTTGGTATAAATTGCATGAAGAGGCTCCATGTTGATGGATCTTTATACTCACTTGATTTTGAATCACTAGTGACATCCAAATCATACCACATAAGCAAGGCCTTGTTTTCGTTGAGATGAAACAAGATAGTAACTTGTTGGAAGTGATACATTTTGATGTATGTAGTCCAATGGGTGCTGAGGCACGCAGTGGATATCATTATATTCTTACTTCAATGACGATTTGAGCAGATACAAGAGTATTTACTTAATGAATCACAAGTCTGAAATATTGAAAGGTTCAATTCTGTTTCAGGAGTGAAGTTCGTCGCAACAAGCGGATAAACTGTGTACGATATGATCATAGAAATGAATATCTGAGTTACGAGTTTTGGTACGCAGTTAAGACAATGTGGAAATTATTTCGCAGTTCATGCCACCTGGAACATCATAGTGTGATGATGTGTCTGAACGTCATAGCCACGCACTATTTGGTATGGTGCATGCTATGATGTCTCTTATCGAATTGCCACTATCGTTTATGGGTTATGCATTAGAGACAACCGCATTCACTTTAAATAGGGCACCGCGTATTTCCGTTGAGATGACACGGTATAGACTGAGGTTTAGAGAAATCTAAATTGTCGTTTCTTGAAAGTTTGGGGCTTCGACACTTATGTGAAAAAGTTTCAGTCTGATAAGCTCGAACCCAAAGCGGATAAATGCATCTTCATAGGATATCCAAAATAGTTCGTTACATCTCCTATCTCAGATCCGAAAGAAAAGTGTTTGTTTCTAGAAACGTATCCTTTCTCGAGGAAAGGTTTCTCTCGAAAGAATTGAGTGGGAGGGTGGTAGAACTTGATGAGGTTATTGAACCATCACTTCAACCAGTGTGTAGCAGGGCGCAGGAAGTTGTTCTTGTGGCGCCTACACCAATTGAAGTGAAAGCTGATGATCGTGATCATCGAGCATCGAATCAAGTTACTACAAGCCTCGTAGGTTGACAAGGTCGCGTACTACTGCAGAGTGGTACGGTAACCCTGTCTTGGAGGTCATGTTGTTGAGCAACAGTGAACCTACGAGTTATGGAGAAAGCAATGGTGGGCCCGGATTCCGACAAATGGTTGGAGGCCATGAAATCCGAGAGAGTATCCATGTATGAAAACAAAGTGTAGACTTTGGAAGAACTACTTGATGGTCATAGGACTATTCAGTAAAGATGGATCTTTAAAAGGAAGACAGATGATGATAATGATAAGTCACTATTAAGAAAAGCTCGACTTGTCGCAAAGATGTTTCCGACAAGATCAAAAAGTTGACTATGATGAGACTTTCTCACTCGTAGCGATGCTAAAAGTCTGTTAGAATTATGTTAGTAGTTGTTGCATTATTTATGAAATATTGCACATAAGATGTCAAAACATTGTTTCCTCGACGGTTTCCTTGAGCAAACATTGTATGTGATACAACCAGGAGGTTTTGTCGATCCTAAAGATACTAGCAAGTATGCAAGCTCCAGCGATCCTTCAAGGGACTGGTGCAAGCATCTCGGAGTTGGAATATACACTTTGATGAGATGATCAAAGATTTTGGGTTTGTACAAGGTTTATGAGAAACTTGTATTTCCAAAGAAGTGAGTGGGAGCACTATAGAATTTCTGATAAGAATATGTGGTTGACATATTGTGGATCAGAATTAATGTAGAATTTCTGTAAAGCATACAAGGTTGTTTGATAGGAGTTTTTCAAAGGAATACCTGGATTGCGCTACTTGAACGTTGAGCATCAAAGATCTATGGAGATAGATCGAAAGCGCTTAATGGAAGTTTCAACAAGATGCATGCCTTGACAAGTTTTTGAAGGAGTTCAAAATAGATCAGCAAAGAAGGAGTTCTTGGTTGCGTTGTAAGGTGTGAATTTGAGTAAGACTCAAAACCCAACCCCGGCAGAATAAAGAGAATAGACGAAGGTCGTCTTCTATATATGCCTTGGCCGTAGAATCTGAAGCATGCCATGCTGGGTACCGCACCTGATGTGTACCTTAACTCAAAGTCTGTTGAGAGGTACAGAGAGTGATCCATGATTGAATCACTAGCAGCGGTCAAAATTTATCCTTAGTAACTGATGGACTAAGGAAATTTTCTCGATTATGGAGGTGGTTAAAAAGTTCGTCGTAAAGGGTTACGTCGATGCAAGCTTTGACACTAATCCGAATAACTATGAGTAGTGAAACGGATTCGTATAGTAGAGTAGATATTTGGAGTATTTCCGAATAGCACATAGTAGCAGCATCTATAAGATGACATAAAGATTTGTAAAGGACACACGGATCTGAAAGTTTCAGAACCGTTGACTAAAACCTCTCTCACGAGCAAGACGTGATCAGACCCCATAACTATATGGGTGTTGGATTCGTAGGAATCACATGGTGATGTGAACTAGATTATTGACTCTAGTGCAAGTGGGAGACTGTTGGAAATATGCCCTAGAGGCAATAATAAATTAGTTATTATTATATTTCTTTGTTCATGATAATCGTTTATTATCCATGCTATAATTGTATTGATTGGAAACACAGTGCATGTGTGGATACATAGACAAAACACTGTCCCTAGTAAGCCTCTAGTTGACTAGCTCGTTGATCAAAGATGGGCAAGGTTTCCTGACCATAGGCAAGTGTTGTCACTTGATAACGGGATCACATCATTAGGAGAATCATGTGATGGACTAGACCCAAACTAATAGACGTAGCATGTTGAACGTGTCATTTTGTTGCTACTGTTTTCTGCGTGTCAAGTATTTGTTCCTATGACCAAGAGATCATATAACTCACTGACACCGGAGGAATGCTTTGTGTGTATCAAACGTCGCAACATAACTGGGTGACTATAAACATGCTCTACAGGTATCTCCGAAGGTGTTCGTTGAGTTAGTATGGATCGAGACTGGGATTTGTCACTCCGTGTGACGGAGAGGTATCTCGGGGCCCACTCGGTAATACAACATCACACACAAGCCTTGCAAGCAATGTGACTTAGTGTAAGTTGTGGGATCTTGTATTACGGAACGAGTAAAGAGACTTGCCGGTAAACGAGATTGAAATAGGTATGCGGATACCGACGATCGAATCTCGGGCAAGTAATATACCGAAGGACAAAGGGAATGACATACGGGATTATATGAATCCGTGGCACTGAGGTTCAAACGATAAGATCTTCGTAGAATATGTACGATCCAATATGGGCATCCAGGTCCCGCTATTGGATATTGACCGAGGAGTCACTAGGGTCATGTCTACATAGTTCTCGAGCCCACAGGGTCTGCACACTTAAGTTTCGACGTTGTTTTATGAGTATTTGAGTTATATGGTTGGTTACCGAATGTTGTTCGGAGTCCCGGATGAGATCACGGACGTCACGAGGGTTTCCGAAATGGTCCGGAAACGAAGATTGATATATAGGATGACCTCATTTGGTTACCGAAAGGTTTTCGTGCATTACCGGAAAAGTTTCGGGCTCATCGGTAGTGTACTGGGAGTGCCGGGAGGGGTGCCGGGGACCATCAGGAGGGGTGTCACGCCCCAAGGGGTCTCATGGGCTATGGGAAGAGATAAACCAGCCCCTAGTGGGCTGGAATAAGTTCCCACTAAGGCCCATAAGGTTTGAGAAGGAAAAAACACAAGGTGGAAAGAGTTTCCAAGTGGGAAGGTGGAATCCTACTCCAAGTAGGATTGGAGTAGGACTCCTCAACCTCCAATTTCGGCCAAACCTTTATGTTTTGAGGCTGCCTCCTCCCCTCCCTCCCTCCTATATATAGTGGGGTTTTAGGGCTGATTTGAGACAACTTTTGCCACGGCAGCCCGACCACATACCTCCACGGTTTTTCCTCTAGATTGCGTTTCTGCGGAGCTCGGGCGGAGCCCTGCTGAGATTAGATCACCACCAACCTCCGGAGCATCGTCACACTGCCGGAGAACTCATCTACCTCTCCGTCTCTCTTGCTGGATCAAGAAGGCCGAGATCATCGTCGAGCTGTACGTGTGCTGAACGCGGAGGTGCCGTCCGTTCGGCACTAGATCGGAGCGGATCGCGGGACGGTTCGTGGTACGGTTCGCGGGTCGGATCGTGGGACGTGAGGACGTTCCACTACATCAACCGCGTTTCTTAACGCTTCTGCTGTGCGATCTACAAGGATACGTAGATCGGAAATCCCCTCTCGTAGATGGACATCACCATGATAGGTCTTCGTGCGCGTAGGAAATTTTTTGTTTCCCATGCGACGTTCCCCAACAATACGTGCCGAGCCACCAATGCTTCCCGGCATTGGAGAACTCCACTCCGAAGATCCCGGAGGGCGAAGCCCTCACGTCAAAAAAACCGGACTTGCCCTTCAGCGTCTTCTTCGGCGCCATCGGGGACCGGGCGGCGGCCGAGCGCAAGTCGGGGTGGCGGCCGAGCGAGGAGCGGAGCGGTGGAGTGTGGTGCGGGGCGGAGGCGGACGGAGCAGGGTGGAGGCGGACGGAGCGGGGCGGCGGCGTGCGACGCAGGCCAGAGGCGGACGGAGCGGGGCGACGGACGGACTAGAGGTGGAGGCGGTCGGAGCGGGGCGGCAGACAGACCGGAGGCGGTCGGAGCGGGGTCGGGCAGAGGCAGACGGAGCGGGGCCAGACGAAGGACGGACCAGAGGCGGAGACGACTGGGGGTCTGGATCTACGGCTAGGCGGCGTCAGAGAGCTGCGGCGGGGCGGCGGCGGGCGGGGAGCGGGCGGGCAGTCGCGAGGCGGAAAGGGAATGAAGTGGCGGTTGGGCGTTTGGCAGGTGGCCGCGGTTTTACATTAGTTGCATCTCGTGATGTAAATTTGCATCACAAGTATTCAATTTTACATCATCGGAAGGCCGCGGTCCAAATTTTTTTACATATGGACCGTCTGTTGAAGCAACGTTTTTTGTCCACACGATTCAAAACTTAGGTATTTTTACATTTATACCGTCTATTGAAGATTCTCAGGCAGTTCGCCGAGAGCTACTTTGTTAGAGCATCTCCAACAGCCGCGCTAAACTAGCGCCGCGCCGCAAATTAGGCCGTTTTAGCGCGCGCGCGACGCGGCGGGAGGCTCCAGCGGGCGCGCAAAAACCGCGCGCGCTATAACAAGTTGGGCACGCGGTCGGATACACTATCCCGCGCGGTGTATTTGGGGCGCCCGCTTCCACGCGTGGCACACTCGAGCGCTCGCGCCGCACTCTCTCCTCTCCTCCTCCTACGCACTGCGCGCGCCGGCGCCCTGCGACCCATGGACGCGCACAACGGCACCCCGCTCACCCCGTTGTACAGTCGCGACCCCCCCCCCCCCCCGTCGCCGCCGCCGGAAACCAAACCGCGGAGAGCGTTGGCGTCGCCACCGCCGGAGCTCCGCCGAGCGTCGGCCTCGCGCGCAGTCTCTTCTTGCCGCCGCGGACGACCACGGCGACGGGTGGCGTCCCGCCGGCGCCGTCCCGTGCCGCCGCCGCACCGTCGAAGCTCCCCAATGCGGCGCGGCCGAAGAAGGGAAAAACATCCGTGAAGAATAACAAGGCGGCGGACGGCTCCGGCAGCTCGAAGGCGAGGGGAAAGAAGCTTGCAGGGCGTTTGACGGGCGCGGCGGCTACCGAAGCGCCGACGAGCTCACTCGTTGAGTCGGCCGCCGACGCGCACCACGTGTTCGACGAAATGCCCCCAAGGTGAAAAAAATTCCAACTTTTATTTTCTTGTTATTTTTTCAATGCATCATCACATATAGATAGCTTATTTGCATTGTTCAAAAAACTTTGTTGTCTCAACGATGATGCATACATGTCAACTATGGGTGTTGGGTCCAACAATTCGCATTGGTCTCAAACCAATGACATCCATTTCGAAGACCATGAGTTTGAGGTGGACGAGGAGGGTGAGGGCATTGTCGACGCTCCAAAAGGAAGAGCGGGCAATTACACCACCAACGATGAAAAGTTACTATGCAATACTTGGTTGCAAGTGTCGAAGGATCCATCCGTTGGAGGTGATCAAAGTAGAGATGCTTATTGGGGGCGAATGAAAGAACACTTTGATGCTCACAACGTGAGTGGAATTGACCGCTCCGAGAGATCACTTCGGTCCCGATGGTCGACAATCAACTCGGGTTGTCAAAAGTGGGCGACCGCACAAAAGGCAGTTGACAAGATTAACCCAAGTGGCACAAATGAGGATGATAGAGTAAGTGGCATCTCATACATGTTCATCATACTTGTTTTTGGTGTCCATATTGCTAACTTGTTTTGTTTTTCTTGTAGTACAACATTGCACAAAACTTGTTCAAAGAAGAGACGAGGACAATCAAGAAGGGGAAGATCAAGAAAGGAAGATGAGGACGAAGACGAGGAAAATGATTGATGTGTCTTTCATTTATGTCTTGAACTTTAGTTTGCATTTTGAACTTGGTTGGATGAACTTGTGAGCATGAACTTTTATTCATCAACTTGTTTGTGTCAAATTTCACATGTTCATTGCATTTTGATGAATGTTTCAAACTCATTTTGTGTCCAAAATACCATATATGTTAAAATGTCCGACGAGTCGCACGCGCTGTATTTTTGCGCGCTGCTGGAGCGGCGCGCGCTGCATTTTAGCGCGCCTGCTGGAGCCATCGCTGCGCGCCGCGCCAAATCAGGCGATGGGCGCGCGGCAAACCAGTTTTTTGCGCGCGGTGCGTTCGGCGCGTGTTGGAGGTGCTCTTAAACTCTCATGTGTTGATGCATTGGATTTAATAAAGTTGGGGTTGGGGGAGACCCCTCTCTTTTCAAAAAATAAAATGGAGGTTTCGCGTGAAATATTTCATTATGATTTGAACAATGGCACTGCAATGTTATGGCAAATATCACGTACAAATCAAACAGCAAAGATGTATCGCTACATTTTCTGAGAAAGGAAGTGCACTACAGGAAAAAAACTTATAAGCCGAGTGCCCGAAACACTCGGCTTACGACGGATTACACTCGGCTTATATATAAGCCGGGTGTTTCCCCGGCTTATAACACACGCCTTACTAAGGACCGGCTTATCCAATGTAAGCCGAGAGCAACAGTTAAAATACTCGGCTTACATATAAGCCGAGTGCACCCATGTAACCCGAGTGCCAACGGACACACGATTTACACATAACGGCAACGTGGTTCTAACGGCAAGCCCCGTGACGGTTCATATAAGCCGAGGGCCTACCGCCACACGGTTTACATATAAGTCGAGGGCCTACCGTCACACGGTTTATATATAAGCCAAGGGCCTGCAGTCACACGGTTTATATATAAGACGAGGGTCGAGACCGGGCGCACGGGTTATATATAAATCGAGTGCCAGTGTGACACGCACGGTTTACATATAAACCGAGGGCCAAATATGACACACAGGTTATATATAGGCCGGGTGCTATTATCTGGGACACACGGCTTATAGCCCCCAGCGCCTGGGACAAACGGCCTATAAGCCGGGTGCTGTTATCTGGGACACACGGCTTATAGCCCCAAGCGCCTGGGACAAACAGGCTATAAGCCGGGTGCCAGAGCCTGATGCACACGGCTTACAGACAGTACCAGCAGCAATATATTACATATCCAATAGATCACAACAATATATTACATATCCAATAGATCAAAACAATATATTACATATCCAATAGAACACAACAACAATATAATTTCACAAAAACATGCGTACGCGTACATATGCAACAAGAACACAAATGAAATGGTCATGCATACATATCCAATATATTACAAGTTCACAACAATAACAATCCGATGATGAGTTTCAAGTCCACACACGCATACATATCCAATACAGTTCCACAAAAGCACACATACATATTCAAGGAGGGATCACAACAACATGCATACATATGCAAGAAGAGTTCACAAACGAAAGCATGAGTTCAACCTACAATATGCAATGAACTTCCACCACAACATGTATGCGCACCGTCGACGGTATCCGTGATCGATGCAAACCTATAAGTTCAATAGCACACGCATGAGTTTCCAAAATTAAACATGAACATATAAGTTTCAATAAACATGAACATATAAGTTTCAACTTGAAGATAAGGCACAAGAGTCAATAAACATGAACATATAAGTTTCAATTTGAAGATAAGGCACAAGAGTCAATAAACATGAACATATAAGTTTCAACTTTAAGATAAGGCACAAGAGTCAATAAACATGAACATATAAGTTTCAACTTGAAGATAAGAAGTATGAATAATACAAGGATCAACAATTGTGGGCTCTACTAGCAGCAATGCAAAGTTCTGAGTTGAGAGGCACAACCAACGACAAGACACAAGCATGAATAATGTACAAGCATAGACAAGTACCTCGAGTGATCATTGTGGCATGGAGGTCAAAGCATCTTCAGCCGCAGTGCGTGTCATTGGGCTTGCTTGCGTAGGTGTAGATCCAGCAACCACAAAGTCATTGAAGTGTTCTCCTGACCATGTCCTGTGTGCCTGGCAAATGCTACTTCCAAGAACTGATTTGTCTTTGTAATCCATTCTGGAAGCACATCCCCTCCACTCAGTCGTCCACTATACATCCACTCACGATCCTCCATCTGATGTGTTCTTCATTGACCAAGTAGTTTCAACCAGTATTAGTTCAATTAATTACAACTATTCAGTTTTTACGGCATGAACTCAAAACTACCTAATAGGTAAAGATGGGTCCTAATCCCACCCGAGGATGTGTAGGTTGGCTTCGCTTTCATGCCCTACTCCGATTCGACACAGAATTTTGGTAGCACCTCCCCGCTGTTCTCCAAATACACGTCTCGACATAAGCAGAGAGAATGTGTATCCGGAGAACAACGGGGAGACGCTGCCAAAATTCTGTGTCGGATCGGAGTAGTGCATGAAAGCGAAGCCAGCCTACACATCCTCGGGCTGTCCGTGGAAAACGCTGGACAATTCGAAAGAGTTACGGTTATAAATATGCAAAGAGTTGCATATTTATAAATAATGTAACTTTTTCGAACGGGAGATGCATAGGTAACGCGACTAGCTAGCTACATGATTTACATATATATAAATCCTTTGAGGAAAATTATTCTTACCCTCGAAGTGTGCTCGGCAATGGTTGTCCCTCCAGCAAAAAGCCTTATCACGACCCTTCCAATGTCAAATTGATGTGTGTCCTACAATAAAGTGAAAACTAGAATCAAGCATAATTCACATGCACAAACCAAAACACAACATATTCTACAGTTCCTTAATAAGTCGTTCTTCGTTTATTTGCCACCCGACATGTTTGATAATTATCCATGTTCCTCGTGTTATATCATCCATAGTTACTATTACTTCAAAACTAAACTAACCCAAGAAATTATTAGCAAGACCAAATTCCAAATGGCTTTCTTTGATGTAATTCTCAAACAAATCAGATTTTCTGTTGTTTTCTGTTGCACCACCTTTCAAACACCTTTCTCAAACTATAATGTAAGAATCTACAACCTTTCAAACATTTCAGGTTGTTTTCTATTGCACCACCAACAAACAAATGAATCTCTGATTTTAAATCACCTAAAACTTGACACTACTTCATAGCATATCTGCATATCCACCTTAGCTACATAGATACATGCACCACCTAAAATGAACCTTCCACCTCAAATAATGCTAGGAGGAGCACCTTGCTGCTGGAGGAAAATCTTCTAGCACCTTGCTGCTGGAGGAGCCTAGTTTGTGAGCACCTTGCTGCTGGAGGAGCCTAGTCTATCTGCAAAAACAGAAACACCCAGTCAGAGAGATAAGAGAGAGATATAGGGAGAGAGAGAGACTTACCAGTGCAGGGGCCGGTGGAGGGGGCTGGAGGGGGCTGGTGGAGGGGCCGGTGGAGGGGCTGGAGGGGGCTGATGGAGGGGCCGGTGGAGGGGGCTGGTGGAGGGGGCGGTGGAGGGGCCCGTGGAGGCGGCCGATGGAGGGGGCGGTGGATGGGGCTGGTGAAGGGGCGGTGGAGGGCCGGCGGTGGAAGGCCGGCGCGGGGGCGATGGAGGGCCGGCGGTGGAGGGCTGGTGGAGGGGGCGGTGGAGGGCCGGCGCAGGGGCGGTGGAGGGCTGGTGGAGGGCTGGTGGAGGGGGCCGGCGCAGGGGCGGTGAAGGGGGCTGGTGCGGTGGGGAGCAGTGGTGGGATCTGCTGCGCGAGGTGGAGGGGAGATTTGAAAAAAAAAACAGAAAGCGCGGTCTATTTTGGAGAAAGCGCGCCTGATATTTGGCTAACTCCCGCGTTTTCTGTATATGGAGTAAGCCGGGTGCCAAAATGTAAGCCGAGTGCCCTATGACAAGTACACATGGCTTACACATGAAAATATGTTCATGTGTGTGCAAATTCGTGTTTAACTTTTATTTTGAATATCCGTGTTTAACTTCCATGACATTCATCTGGTATGGTATTTAATTACTTCAAATTCACATCATAGTTTTTTTATTGACATGACGAGGAAATACCTAGAGCAATACTGTAACGTTTTTAGATTACTATTAAGGCATTACGTATAGTGCCAAATTTTATTTCTTTTACATACTTCGAGAAAATAAAAATGTTGGTTGCACTAAATCTAATCTTGAAACTTTGGCAGGAATAAAATCGGTTTCTTTATGGCTCTTAACCATATGATGTCCTATGTGATGTATTTGTGACATGGGTATGCCTTGTGCAGTCGTGGGAGGGGCAGCCCCAGTCCTCAGGATCAGGCACGACGTCATCACATGCCCCTTGTAGGGTGTCGTAAAAGTTTGGACGCGGTCTGGGTGGGGCTTACCCGAGGCCGCTTGTAAACTGCACCATCTTCGAGGTATTCTCTTGGTATCGAGAGGGAACGTGTCACGTTTGTGAAGGAAGTGTTGGTCATGTTGCTCCGTTGGCATCGAAACTCCTCGTGCTCTCAGAGGAGGCCATCGAATGACACGTGTCAGGCCCGTGCATTTTTCTGACCCGACTACAATATTTGAGACATTTATTGCAATTCTACGGTTTCAGTGTCGGAAATTGCAGATCTGCAAGGCGACACATGAAATCATGCCCAGAAGAAGCATGGAAAATCCTATGTGATGTATTTGTGAAATGGGCATGCCTTGTGCAGGCGTGGCAGGGGCAGCCCCAGCCATCGGGGGTACGAAATCACTTGGGTGACATGCCTCACCAAACCGTTTGAAGCCTCGGAAAAGGGTCGGATGCCAGGCATCATCACATGCCCCTTGTAGGGTGCGTAAAAGTTTGGACGCGGTCTGGGTGGGGCTTACCCGAGGCCGCTTGTAAACTGCACCATCTTCGAGGTATTCTCTTGGTATCGAGAGGGAACGTGTCACGTTTGTGAAGGAAGTGTTGGTCATGTTGCTCCGTTGGCATCGAAACTCCTCGTGCTCTCAGAGGAGGCCATCGAATGACACGTGTCAGGCCCGTGCATTTTTCTGACCAGACTACAATATTTGAGACATTTATTGCAATTCTAGGATTTCAGTGTCGGAAATTGCAGATCTTCAAGGCGACACATGAAATCATGCCCAGAAGAAGCATGGAAAATCCTATGTGATGTATTTGTGAAATGGGCATGCCTTGTGCAGGCGTGGGAGGGGCAGCCCCAGCCATCGGGGGTACGAAATCACTTGGGTGACATGCCTCACCAAACCGTTTGAAGCCTCGGAAAAGGGTCGGATGCCAGGCATCATCACATGCCCCTTGTAGGGTGTCGTAAAAGTTTGGACGCGGTCTGGGTGGGGCTTACCCGAGGCCGCTTGTAAACTGCACCATCTTCGAGGTATTCTCTTGGTATCGAGAGGGAACGTGTCACGTTTGTGAAGGAAGTGTTGGTCATGTTGCTCCGTTGGCATCGAAACTCCTCGTGCTCTCAGAGGAGGCCATCGAATGACACGTGTCAGGCCCGTGCATTTTTCTGACCCGACTACAATATTTGAGACATTTATTGCAATTCTACGGTTTCAGTGTCGGAAATTGCAGATCTGCAAGGCGACACATGAAATCATGCCCAGAAGAAGCATGGAAAATCCTATGTGATGTATTTGTGAAATGGGCATGCCTTGTGCAGGCGTGGGAGGGGCAGCCCCAGCCATCGGGGGTACGAAATCACTTGGGTGACATGCCTCATCAAACCGTTTGAAGCCTCGGAAAATGATACGATGCCAGGCATCATCACATACCCCTTGTAGCGTGTCGTAAAAGTTTGGACGCGGTCTGGGTGGGGCTTACCCGAGGCCGCTTGTAAACTGCACCATCTTCGAGGTATTCTCTTGGTATCGAGAGGGAACGTGTCACGTTTGTGAAGGAAGTGTTGGTCATGTTGCTCCGTTGGCATCGAAACTCCCCGTGCTCTCAGAGGAGGCCATCGAATGACACGTGTCAGGCCCGTGCATTTTTCTGACCCGACTACAATATTTGAGACATTTGTTGCAATTCTAGGGTTTCAGTGTCGGAAATTGCAGATCTGCAAGGCGACACATGAAATCATGCCCAGAAGAAGCATGGAAAATCCTATGTGATGTATTAGTGAAATGGGCATGCCTTGTGCAGGCGTGGGAGGGGCAGCCCCAGCCATCGGGGGTACGAAATCACTTGGGTGACATGGCTCACCAAACCGTTTGAAGCCTCGGAAAAGGGTCGGATGCCAGGCATCATCACATGCCCCTTGTAGGGTGTCGTAAAAGTTTGGACGCGGTCTGGTTGGGGCTTACCCGAGGCCGCTTGTAAACTGCACCATCTTCGAGGTATTCTCTTGGTATCGAGAGGGAACGTGTCACGTTTTTGAAGGAAGTGTTGGTCATGTTGCTCCGTTGGCATCGAAACTCCTCGTGCTCTCAGAGGAGGCCATCGAATGACACGTGTCAGGCCCGTGCATTTTTCTGACCCGACTACAATATTTGAGACATTTATTGCAATTCTACGGTTTCAGTGTCGGAAATTGCAGATCTGCAAGGCGACACATGAAATCATGCCCAGAAGAAGCATGGAAAATCCTATGTGATGTATTTGTGAAATGGGCATGCCTTGTGCAGGCGTGGGAGGGGCAGCCCCAGCCATCGGGGGTACGAAATCACTTGGGTGACATGCCTCATCAAACCGTTTGAAGCCTCGGAAAATGATACGATGCCAGGCATCATCACATACCCCTTGTAGCGTGTCGTAAAAGTTTGGACGCGGTCTGGGTGGGGCTTACCCGAGGCCGCTTGTAAACTGCACCATCTTCGAGGTATTCTCTTGGTATCGAGAGGGAACGTGTCACGTTTGTGAAGGAAGTGTTGGTCATGTTGCTCCGTTGGCATCGAAACTCCCCGTGCTCTCAGAGGAGGCCATCGAATGACACGTGTCAGGCCCGTGCATTTTTCTGACCCGACTACAATATTTGAGACATTTATTGCAATTCTAGGGTTTCAGTGTCGGAAATTGCAGATCTGCAAGGCGACACATGAAATCATGCCCAGAAGAAGCATGGAAAATCCTATGTGATGTATTTGTGAAATGGGCATGCCTTGTGCAGGCGTGGGAGGGGCAGCCCCAGCCATCGGGGGTACGAAATCACTTGGGTGACATGCCTCACCAAACCGTTTGAAGCCTCGGAAAAGGGTCGGATGCCAGGCATCATCACATGCCCCTTGTAGGGTGTCGTAAAAGTTTGGACGCGGTCTGGTTGGGGCTTACCCGAGGCCGCTTGTAAACTGCACCATCTTCGAGGTATTCTCTTGGTATCGAGAGGGAACGTGTCACGTTTGTGAAGGAAGTGTTGGTCATGTTGCTCCGTTGGCATCGAAACTCCTCGTGCTCTCAGAGGAGGCTATCGAATGACACGTGTCAGGCCCGTGCATTTTTCTGACCCGACTACAATATTTGAGACATTTATTGCAATTCTAGGGTTTCAGTGTCGGAAATTGCAGATCTTCAAGGCGACACATGAAATCATGCCCAGAAGAAGCATGGAAAATCCTATGTGATGTATTTGTGAAATGGGCATGCCTTGTGCAGGCGTGGGAGGGGCAGCCCCAGCCATCGGGGGTACGAAATCACTTGGGTGACATGCCTCACCAAACCGTTTGAAGCCTCGGAAAAGGGTCGGATGCCAGGCATCATCACATGCCCCTTGTAGGGTGTCGTAAAAGTTTGGACGCGGTCTGGGTGGGGCTTACCCGAGGCCGCTTGTAAACTGCACCATCTTCGAGGTATTCTCTTGGTATCGAGAGGGAACGTGTCACGTTTGTGAAGGAAGTGTTGGTCATGTTGCTCCGTTGGCATCGAAACTCCTCGTGCTCTCAGAGGAGGCCATCGAATGACACGTGTCAGGCCCGTGCATTTTTCTGACCCGACTACAATATTTGAGACATTTATTGCAATTCTACGGTTTCAGTGTCGGAAATTGCAGATCTGCAAGGCGACACATGAAATAATGCCCAGAAGAAGCATGGAAAATCCTATGTGATGTATTTGTGACATGGGTATGCCTTGTGCAGGCGTGGGAGGGGCAACCCCAACCATCGGGGGTACGAAATCACTTGGGTGACATGCCTCATCAAACCGTTTGAAGCCTCAGAAAATGATACGATGCCAGAAATCCTCAGGATCAGGCACGACGTCATCACATGCCCCTTGTAGGGTGTCGTAAAAGTTTGGGCACGTTCCGGGTGGGCCCACAACTATTTGAGACATTTATTGCATTTCTAGGGTTTTGGTGATCTTTCTACCCCCCTCACACGGTCTATAGCCGACATGAGAGACATTCCTGTGATAAAATGAATAAATAAATAACATTCAGGGATTAAAGATAAATGCAAGGGAAATCACTTTAGAACTTTTTTAAATTTGAAAATCTATAAAAAATAAACCGAGTGCTTTTGCAGAACACACGGCATATAGTGTGTAAGCCGTGTCCACTTGCAAAGCACACGGCGTATACTATGTGTAAACCGTGTGTTCTTGTCAAGCACACAGCTTATAGTGTGTCTAAGCCGTGTGTACTTGTCAAGCACACGGCTTATAGTTCAAGCCGTGATGGCGCCGTCAAACACCGCTGTTGTAGACACGTGGCACGTACCTTTACCGGGTGACACGCTATAAACCGAGTGCTTTCTTCATATATACCGTGTGAAAACTGTAAGCCGAGAGCTTTTTCTGGACACTCGGCTTATATGATAGCATAAGCCGAGTGCGTTGTTTTTACCGGGTGTTTTTTCTTGTGTACACGGCTTATATTCAAATAAGCCGAGTACCCGAAAAAAAAACACGACTTATAGCTTGCCACACGGTAAAACGTGATTTTCGGTGGTGCATGCCAGACAACAAATAGCAGACAGGAGAAAAATAATTAACAAACAGAGCAGCATCTTCCCTTCAAAAAAGCAACCCAAGCAAAGAAAAACCCACAGACGGGAAGGAATTCTTTACAGCCAATCGAAAATGGGACAAAATGAGATCAAAGTGTAGCTTGCGTATGTGCATTGCCAGCTTGCTAGCTAGTTGACGAGGCGGCAGTTCTTCCTGACCTCGCCGACGCCGCTGCCCTTGATTTCAATGTTGGCCATCTTCACCATCGCCTTGGCGAACTTCTTCTCCCACGACGCCGGGAACCTGGCGTTGGCGCGCACCATCCTCCCCGTGTCCCGCGAGGACAGCAACGCTGCGTCGGACGTGAAGAGCACCCTACGGGCCAGCACGTTCCTGTAGAACTGGTTGTCGAGCTTCCTGGGCGTCACGAAGTCCTGAACCACCGTCGGGTCGTTGGCGGTGGTCGGGCTGGCCGGGCACCGCCGGCGCAGGAGGCTAGCTAGCGGTGCGCCGATGTCGGACTGGGTGGCGAGGCGGTCCGGGACGAAGGAGGAGCAGTGGGACCGGCCGATGGAGTGCGCCCCGGAGAGCACCACCATGTCCTCGGCGGAGAGGCCCTTGGTGGCGAAGCCGGAGACGAGGGTGCTGAGGTTCGAGGTCGGGCCGGGCAGGAACAGGAGCGTGTCGTTGGCGACGGACCTGCGCCCGTCGAGCCGGCCCGCGGGGACGTGGAAACTCACCCTCGCGTGGCTCAGGAGGTAGGACGCGTCGCGGGCCGCGAAGGCGACGATGTCGGCGCAGGAGACGACGCCAGGGCAGGCGCGCTCGACGGCGCCCTTGGCCGCGTCGATCACCTCGAAGCCCCGAAGGCTGGGGTTGTTAGGCGCCCCCAGCTTCTCTGGCTGCGGGTTCGCCGCCGTCGGGTCCAGCAGCACGGAGGCGTCGCAGCCCTCCACGAAGCAGTCGTGGAAGAGCATGCGGATGATGCCCGCGCCGGAGCCGGCGTCGGCGCGCACGGCCTTCTTCACCTCGGCGCGCACCAGTGCCTCGGCTCTGGGGCACGTGCTTCTGTAGTAGCCCACCTCGAGGCCATGGCACGCCGCGGCTAGGAGCATGGCGCATGAGATGACAATGGCAAGCTTATTAGCCATGTCTCCTAGCTAGCTGATGGACGTGTCAGTGTAGGGAGAGATGGGTCTCGAGAAGTGGCTGGGTGGACTGCTCATCTGTGCAGCAGATCCTATTTATAGATGGGAAAAGTGAGCGAGTCCGTTGAACACTGGTCCATGCCACCTCATAGATAAACCACTTAAGAAGTATCAAATGATTTTGTTAGTTGAGGGATTAAGTTATTCGGTTTTAGTTAATTTTGATTGTTTAATTTCCTTTTTCCTGAAATGATTGTTTAATTTTCTTTCATTGCCCTTGGAAAGCCAATAGGGCTGCTCATGAAATGAACTTGCTAAAGAAGGCTGTGGGGAACCATAATATTATCTCAGAGCATGATCCCCAACCTTCTTTTTGCCACCGATGTGACTTATATAACTATTTTTACCGATTAATATACACCGCCATTATGGCTTTCCCGAAAAAAAAGAGGTTTTACGGTTTTAGAATTGAGTGATCAAAATTGATCAACAGGTAAGTCAAGACAGAGAAATGTATTTTTTGCTTAAATTAAAGGCCAAAAATACTACCAACTAAATCATGTGCACAGTGAATCAAGAATAGACGAACTAATTTCGCTTTAATGGTATATCCTGGATTGCAAAAATGCAAAAGATGCAAAGCTTGTTACAGTTCTAAATACTTTTTACCTAGGGTTATATTTACTTAATCACAATAGCTAGGAGTATATTAAGTCGTCTGAATTTTCCATTTTGGTCGGTCCATTTTCGAATGAAGAAGCAGCAGCAACCGCCAGAGGGAACAAAAGAGCAGTCGTTGGCGATCTATCTTAGGGTGGCAGGCTACCGGTGTTCTATCGTAGAGGTGTGCAGGGGGTGTAGGTTTGCGAGAAAATTCTGCTCATTGTCGAGGTTAGAGCATCTCTAGTAGAGCCCTCAAATCCTCAAATCCTTAAAAATAACCGTTCTTTTACAGTTTTCATCGAAAAAATGGCGTAGACTAAAACCCTTAAACCCGTAAACAAATTTAGAGTTCCAACCCTCAAACCCCTTCCCAACCTGTAGAAGTAAGGGTTGGGAGGGAAAACTGCCCCCAACCCGTACTCCACTTCCCACCTCGCGCGGGAGGCAGTTGGATCCCCGCGCGCGCGAGAAAGTCGCCTCGGCCGCCGCCGCCCCGCCTCCCCCCGCGCCCCGGCCGCCGCCCCTCCGCTCCCTCCGTGCCCCGGCCATCGCCCCGCCGCCCACCGCGCTCCGGCTGCCGGCCCGCCGCCCCCGCGCCCCGGCCGCCGCCCCTCCGCACCCCGTCGCCCTCCGCATCTCGGTCGCCGCCCACCGCGCCCTGGCCGCCGCCCCGCCGGCCCACCGCGCTCCGGCCGCCGCTCCGCCTCCCGGGAATATTCCGTTATAAGGGTTGGGTTTGAGGGTTCTAGTCTTTGCCCCTGTTTTTTAACCCTTAAAAGTGTTAAAAATGGACAATTCTCAACCCATAAAACTGGTTTTAGATTTAAGGGTTTGAGGGTTCTACTAGAGATGCTCTTGAAGGGATGGTCAGGGGTGGCGGCAACACGACAATGGGCAGTGGTTGAGGGGGCGTGGCGTCGACAGCAGGCGATTAGGTCAGTGACGGCTCGTCGGCTCGAGGTGGAAGACACGTGGTCTACAGGTTGAAGAAGGCACGTGACCACGGCTGGAAACCAGACGACTTCCAAATAAATTTTGCAATCGATTAGTCTCTAGCCAGTTCTTTACTTAAGAATATCTCTATATAGGGTCAAACCCGTAAAAATATTGCATTTTACAGTTTTTGTTGCAAAACGTATGCAGAACAGAAACCGTAAAAGTGGTCCAACCCGTAAATTTTTTAAGAGGCATGGAAAAGCCACATCCGAAACCCTTATTTTTTAAGGTTGGAAGGCCAATTCTAGGGGGGCGTATACCGGTCAAACCTTGTCGGATCAAACATGCCACCACGGAGTTTACCGGAATTCGTCATAAACTCGCTGAGTTTACCGGAAAAGACCGTTGGACGCCACAACCGATCGCCGCCAGTTTCAATTGTATGAGCTCGACCTCGCCATGACCTCCCATGACCTCAGCCTGGCCGTCGGAATCTTCCCAACACGGCAGGCAAAGGGGCATGGCTCGGTCGGCGCGGCTGGCAACAGAACAGGGCGTGGCCGGAGAGGCTGGGCGCGGCCAGCGTGGTGATGGGGTGCGGCCGACGGGGACGGGCCGCGGCCGACGAGCGACGGGGCATGGCCGACGGGCGACGGGGCGCGGCCGACGGGCGGCGGGGCGCGGCCAAGAGGGTTGGACGCGATCGGCGTGGCCGGCACGACCGGCTGGAGGAAGGGTCGGCGGCTACCGGGCCGGAGGAAGGAGCTCTTTATCGTAGTTTTACAGTTTATTTTACAGTTTCTGTTTAGGCCCGTGTCTCAATTTTACAGTTTACGTTTTTATAAGATTTGTTAGAGATGCTCTAATAGTTCACCCCTCAAAACTACTGAATGTGAATATTTGGTGCAGTGCAGTATAATTACTAACATCCTTAGTATTGCCAGATTACATGCCCGTTTCGACACGATAGAAGTTCTTCAGTAATGCTACACGTTTACGGTTTGGATGTTAGAGACCAACTAGTCGAATGCCCGTGCGTTGCCACGTGATAAAAATATAGGTATGGAAGATTTTTTTAAGTGAACAATATTTGTCGAACAAGCTATCATGATTATATCTCATGTCCACTCTTCTCCACAATAATTGTGTCTCCAGAATTATCTTCTCCTAAAAGAAAACATTATTCTTACCATACTTTCCATCGATCTAGAATTATCCTCTCCTAGAAAGAATACATTCCTCCTCACCCCACTTTCCATCGATCTAGAATTATCCTCTCCTAGAAAGAAGACATTAATCCTCACCCCACTTTCCATCGATCTTCAGTCTCGCTGGTTTGTTTAAACCTTCTATTCAAAATTGTATAATTATTTTGTCTCCTGTTTTATCATTGGTCAGTTGAACATTCTTTGAGTATTTTATTATTAGTCTTATCTTCATCTACTTGCCCTAGCATTGTTGGTTACTTTTTGTGCACTACATAGCAAATGGATGAAACGGACCGCGAGACACGATAGCCCATTGTATGTATGATTTAAAAATGACATGGTTGTAAACCACATATTACAAATAAAGATAAGATGCATTCCATAAAAATGCTACCTTCCAACATGTACACTGTCCATAGAAAGCACATAATAATCACATAATACAGCTTGATCAAAATTCAGGAAACATTGATAGAAAATTACAGGCAAAAACATGACATACCGTTTTTAAAATAAGTGAAATACTCAAAAGAATTAGTGAACTGCACCGGAAACAAATTAAGTGGTACTACAACAACATTCACCATGATTATTTATTGTGCTAGTAAGTAAAACAGGTGCAAGTTTTTTCTTCATGTGAGAGAAAAAGCATATTACAAAAAGGTTGTCTCATGCATACAACACATGGCCAAAGTAAAAATACACATGAAAAAACCCAGCACACATGACATTCTTGCATAGAGTTACTCAAAAAATATCCTCGCATATCATGAATTATACATTGCTTGGCTAAAAGAACTTAGACATAAACTACGAAGCTACCTCCCACACATCCCATTTAGTTCATCAAACACTCATGAAGCATGGTACCTCCACACACACTGCCAATATGTTGGCTTGTTACTCACACTTTGTTCCTCCCATGACCTCCATGCAACCCTCCAATAATCTCTTTGTGTGTTGTGTGCTTCAACTCTCAACTTAATTTGGCATTTCTTTGTCTTTCCAACAAACTTGCATTTGGTAGTGAAGCTGCGAGCGTGAGTACTTGTCCCCTAGCTGTAATATTTTGCGATAAATTAAGAAAAAGTAAGTGAAGATCATAACGATACACCATATTTTTAAGAGCAAATGATTTGTCCGGAAATCAATATTTGTACATGAATCGGGTTTACATTTCAGTTTTTAATTAATAGGCCTATCTTGATAAAAAATCATGGGCACACAATTCAACGGGGACATAAGAAGCAAGCGCGATTGCTCATATTAAAGAAATATCTCTTAAAAAAATATAATTTCACTTTGGCTTAGACACACCAGACAAAGATAGTTCAAGACCGAACAATGTAAAGAACCGAGAGTAATAAATGTTTAACGGACCTAGAAAGAGTGGTTGCCAAGAAAACCTAGTAAAACTATTAATTAGTCATTCCATGTTGTAGCACATAAGAAATTTAATTCCGTCCAACATGTAGCACAAAGACTAAGTACTCTTATAGAAACATATACGTCAAATAAATATAGTGGTAAGGCTCAACGAAAATAATGACATGCCCGCAAGAGAGCTTCAGCCTCAAGAAACGATACTGACCTTAATCAACACCGTAGAAACAATATTATTATTATGTTTTCTGCAACATGGTACACTATGTAAAAGAGAGCCAATTAAGTGAAAGATAATCAATTATCAAAAAGTAGTGCTATCTCAACATGATAGTCACCCTACATGCATCTAATTTTGTTTTAGAAAACCGAAACCTGACCATTTGACCATCTCTCCCAAACCTCCAAGTTATGGTCTTGGTGCAAAGGTGCTAGCTAGATAGTGTATTTTTATCAAAAGATGGAATCAAATGACTTAAACACTTAAACTATAATAACTGAATGCCGCCTCGCTCGGCTCTTGACTTGCTAAAATTATGTTATGCACAAAATGGTGAGCCTAAAAACCAACCTTCAAATTCATCCAACTTCATAAGCAAAGCTTAATTCCTCCTACCTCTAAACACAACAACAAAATAATTTTTTTGAACTGAAAAGGATGAACAAATTGACAAATTTACCACAATACTAATGCATTAAGATAAATACCAACCACATATATCGATTGCCGGAGTAGCCATCGATGACATCGAGCTTGGAGATCAAGTGGTTCTCACTGCTGGTCAGAAGCATGGTCAGTCAATGAATGCAAACTAAGGTCCTTATTTAATCTAAGATCTAATACCACAAATGTTCCACCTAGGCGGTGCATTTGTTTCTCCTGATCTGTGTGTTGCATAAAATTGCTTTCATGACAGCTGGAGGAGATAGCGCATGATACAACGATGACTCATGGTAATATGCAGGAGACTGTGGCGCCGAGACCACCGGAGGAGTGGGGCGGTAGCATCGATCACATTCCTGCTAGGAGTGTGTTGGTGCCAAATATTAGAGAGATGACTCATAAAAAAATAAAAGTGCCGAATTATTTTCAGAATACACGGAATTACCATACATTAAAATTCAAATGACCTTACAACATGAACCTCAAAGAGGCTTGGCGTTCATGACAGCCTTGAGAATTTTCTTTTCCATTTTATGTTCAGCAACTCAGATTAGAATTCAACTTGCAGAAGAGCTATGTGTGTTCCACCTTACTTTGTTCTTTCAGCTTCTCCTTGTCCGTCCATCTCTCTAGCTTCTCCACTCTTTCATTCATCTGTACATCATCGCATATGATTTATAGGCATATTTTCATACTGTGTAGATCTCCTCTAGCTTTACATGCATACACGCCTAATGCAAATCTTAAAAAATGCAAGGAAACGATGAGGGGGAGGTTAAATTATGGGGGCCTGGCGGAATGGAGCTCGAAGGCTCTGCAACCTTGGTCTATGCAAACATGATCATCAGAAGTATTAAAAGCCAAATCTCACTGTTTCCTTGCCGACTTCACCATAGTCCATTTCAAGCCATGTGTATTTCTTTGCGTAACACTCGAAATTTTTGCGGTTGGACCAACTGTTCTTAGTTTTGTCCTCAAACTTTCCTTCGAACTCATATATTGCTTCATCTCCTGTTGAACAGGGATGTAGCTTTAGTTGACCTCGTGCCCCTACTCTCCCCCATCTATTGAGAACCATGAAGCTTCCACCAGCATCAGATTCTAGAGTTAACAAACACTAATTAATTTTCTATTGTATGTTACCCATCATTCATAGATTCCTCGTGCTGGTGCTAGTAAGCAACAGTGACTTGTAGTTGCAGGACGAACCTAAATCTTGAGTGATACAAAACTTATTATTGTTGTCTCCAACATTAGTCTGGTTCAAGGTGGCATCATAAATCTCATCACCCTGCAATAAAATATGTATAACGAAGGTGTGAAAAAATTAGTAGAAAGAACAGATAATTGTTCAAGGTAGCTAGTGTACATACTGAATACTAATATGAATGCTTTGTAGCTACTGTGCATAATGAATACTAAGACGATACATGAAGGACGCCATTCAATTTTTTTGTCGGTCTATTCTCTTAACACATGGTATATTAGGCCTGCTAAGATGGTATATTTGGGTGACGCCATAGTCTATCACATCTATGAATATTTATAGCCAAAGTGACAACCAGAACATGATGTAATGCATTAGATACCATATGAATGAGAATATTAAATTTGGTTAGTGGAACTGTTTAAGTTTGACATTCATGGAGAGATCATCTTTTGCTCTGAACTCACCCATCATGCATACTGCACAGGAAGTAGGTGTTCAATGAACCATGGTTTCAATTGAAGTGCACACATCCACGATACAATATGGGTAAGAAAAAAAACAATAATGAACTCATGCACCACTTGCAATACATGATAGGTCATTTTTATATCATCAGGGATGTGCTCATCCAGCACTGCAACACCTTTCTTCGTAACTTTGACAATCTTCTCCTTTTTCACCTCCTCTTCAACCTCCCCAACACCACTTGCACCAACAAAATACATAAACGACCATGCCAAAAAATTGTTGCACAAGTAAAGTTCAAACCTCACCCTCCGATGACCAATACAAGAAATTAATAGATCAACAAACCTTTTGCAAGTTTCTTCTTGTCCTGGAAACCACCATCAGCAACTGCTGCAGAATTAGCAGGGGTTAATAGCAACCCCTCAATAACATCCTTCTTGATCCCATTCGACGCGAGTCCTCGTGCCTTGGCCAAATCTTGCAGCTCCCGGTAGCTCATGTATTGTAACTGTGCCGCATCCAGCATCACATATGTGACTATATTTTCCTTTTTCAACTCCTCAACCTTCCCATCATCATCTGCACCAATACACAGTGAACAGTTAATACTCATGTAAAGTTCAGATCCTACCACTCAATAACCAATATAAGGAAATTAATAGACAAATAAACCTTCTGCTACTTCCTTCTTGTCCTGAATACCACAATCCACAACAGAAGTAGCAGGGCTGGAGAGCAACCTATGTAGAACATTCTTCTTGCCCCCATTAGCATTGAGCCCACGTGCCCTGGCCAAAGCCTGCATCTCACGATAGCCCATGCTCTCTAGCTTTCCACATTCGACATGTCATTTTCCTCCTTGATTTCACCGTCACCACGTCGTTTCCTCTTCCTTTTTCTCTTTCCTTCCGCTTTGTCATCAATGACCACACCGCCTATGCCATCTACATTACACATCTCAGCTGCACAAGCTGCCTCCTTCTCTTCCGTATGGATTGCAGCGTCCAGCCTTAGCACCTGGTGCAAAGGGCATTGCAGGAAGTAAGTCACAAGGACAATCCCCAAATGTGCCAATATTGAAAGCGTAAAGATACACATCACAGTCGCACCTAGATGACGTAAACATAAAGAGGGAAAAATGCAAGTATAGACAGGAGAGAAATTCAGAAGGGGAAAATTCAGATAGCATTGCTGATCATGTGCGTGACTGTGCTACTGCTGCTGTCTGAGGCAAAATTCAGAGAAAAGGAGTGCAAACACCCCGTGGCCCCTTCTCAGACGAGAAGCGCACGGTTGCTGGAGCACTCGGAGCACAACTGCAGCAGAGCCACCACGGCGAGCTCCTTCTCCCTCGCCGGGCCGTCCTCGATGGTCTCAACCAGTGCGGGTATCCCACCGGCTTCCACCACAGCATCACGGCCATCGGCTATGCTCGCGAGGCTGGCAAGAACCACCATTGCCTTCTCCGACGTCCCAGTGTCGCGCTCGCCGATGAGGTGCACGAGCGGCACGACGGCTCCCGCGCTGACAGCACGTTCTTTGTTCCGGCGCGCCGAGCAGAGACGGTAGAGCGTGGTGAGCGCGTCCTTCTTTCCCCGTGTGGAGCCCACAGAGAGCAGCGCGACGAGCAGCACGATGGCGCCACACGCGCCGATGGTGGCGCGGTTCTCCTTGATGCCCGACAAGCTGAGCAGCGCGCAGGCAGCATTCTGCTTGGCGGAGGCCGTCCCGGTCCGCAGCGCATAGACGGCCGACTTGATGGCGCCCGCCGCCGTGATGGCCGAACGGTTGCGCTCCTCTAGCGAGAGGTTGAGCAGCGCCGTCACCGCATTCTCCTGTGCCAGCGGGTCGGTGCTCCACAGTAGTGGCACCAGCACGGGGACCGCGCCGGAGATGTCGACAAGCTCGCGGAAGTCCGAGCGGTGCTTGGCCAGCAGCCTTATCCTGGCCGCCGCCGCGCGCCGCGTGTCGGGCGCGGCATCGGGCCCCAACGCCTGCACGCACGCCAGCACGAACGGCCATGGGGAGTCCGGGTGCAGCAGCGTGGAGCGTATGGTGCGCATGGAGCGGCCCGGGCGGCGGGGCGCGCACGGCGTCTGCTTGGGCGAGAGGATCTGGGAGCCAGCGAGCGAGACCATGGCTGGCTGGCGTCGGCGGGCGGAGTGATGATGGAGGGAGGGTGGTGTGCTGGTGGTTGCAGCGGATGGTGCGGATGGTGCGCATGGAGCGGCCCGGGCGGCGCGGCGCTCCTTGGGGGATGACAGGAGGAGGGAGGAGGCCAGGGAGGAAGGAGAGGTGAGCGCCGCGGAGGGGGTGGGGGCGGCGAGCGAAGGCTGACTGGGTCATTGCCATTGGATTCCCGAGAGCCGAGGGCTGCCTGCGCTCAGCAGGGGACACCCCGCTCGCCTTCCCCGAGGACGGCGAGCACGACGAGGCAACTGAGGCCGCCGCCGCGGAGGACTTCGCCGCCAAAGCCTGCGCGCAGGACAAGGTGAGCCGCCGGGCCGCGAGATCTGCGCCCGCGCCCGCGCATCCCTCCGCCAATCCATTCCGCCTCGATTCCGGTTTTTGCTCCTCGATGGAAGATCGTGGGCAGAAGACAGTGGAGATCGTGGGTGCGTCACGAGATGGAGGGGATCGTGCTCGCGCGTGCGGGATGGATTGGTTTTTTTTACCGCACGATCGAGGGGTGCGAGGAGAGTCAAACCGGTTTAATTGTCGTTGGTTTTTGGAGGGTATTGAAAAAATCAGTGGGGCGACGGGAGTGGGAGGAGGGATCGAGAGGTGGGATTAGCTGGAAGGTCGAACCATCGTAGAGGTTGAACCATCATGACGGCACATCCTGCTTTAATAGTAGAGATGTGGCGTAAATTGCTTGAAAATCAATGGGCACACAGTAAAATTAGGGGTGCCAGTAGGTTGTTAGTGAAAATAATGCATGCAAGTTTTATTCTGTAAGCCATGGTCGTAGGTTTAACATTTTGGTGGTTCTCCTACTCTTTCAAGGTCTAGTGACGGACAAATTAATAGGTACATGAAAACCTGTTGTAGCTCATATCTACGCATCTAATTCGTTACACGCCGAGAAAAACATGTCATCAATTTGTTTGCTTCAATGGGAAATGACTAGGTAGATGCAGATTCGATTGATAGATGTGTGCATATTAACTATGCAAATGCCGGGTGTCCTTCATTATACTTTGCGTTCGCTGAAAGCTAAATTTAAAGTTAATAAAAGCGTCATTTATAAGAAAAATATCAAATGAAAATTATCTTGTAAGTATACATATTTTCTGTTTGAATGATCCGTGTTCTTGATTTATTGTTGGCTCCCAAAATTGATTTTTTTAGCATCTTTTCATATAACAACTTCTATCTTATTCTGAATTTGATACACATGGAGAAACGTGGCATCGAAAAAAAATGTTGTGCTTCAATGGCTAATGGCAAGATAAAAAATTCAACAAAAAATTCGGTATGTTTTCAGTTTTCTTTATCTTGCGGACGTGTTCTATCTTTTATTTCGCAAGGAAGTGATCTATCTTTTGTATTAACTGATAATATATCATCTTGCATGTTTGCAGTTTGAATGATACATGTGCTGGACTATATCGTGGTCTCATTAAACAATTATTTCTACTTCTGCCGTTTCTGTCCCTTCCGACGATTCCAATGTTTACTTAATAATAAAGAGGCTATCGCTTTTGTTGGAAAACCCACCGAGGTAATTTTACAAAAAAACTCTTACTTTATGACATTAAACTCGTAGTATATATTAAATGTTTTTAAAATACTCATATCTTTTAAACCGTAACTCCAAATTTAACATATTATATATGGAATTTGATTAGAAAAATATGTAGAATTTAAATATGATATTATTTTATCTGTTAAACGTTTAATAAAAATACTATCTAGGGTGCAATCTTAATAAATAAGTCATTATTCGTCCTTCTTTCATACCGGTACTCATCCGGGTTGGGGATGAACACGTCAACAAAATCAGGATTAGAGATGAAACTGAAGGTCACTTCACTGATTCATTGTACGTATTAAATCTACATGCAAGCCGTGTTAAAATAGAAGACTTGTGAAATTTTAAACTGCATTTTTGTAGGATAAGACCATCTTTATTTGTGCCGTAACTACAAATTCTCAGATTATAGACCATTTTTTATAAATTAAGAACGTGTAGTATTTTTTCTCCCGTTGCAATGCATGGGCCCTTTTGCTAGTACAATTAAAACGATACTTCTTCTGTTTTTAAATATATATATTTTTAAAGATTTCAGTACAGATTACATACAAAAAAATAAAATAAAAATTGTATGTATAGACTACATACAAATATATAGACAATTAGACATGCTTTAAAATATAAATTTATTTATTTTATTTTGTATGTAGTTTATAGTAAAAAATTAAAAAACTAATATTTAGGAAAGGAGGTAGTACATGTTTTATATGACAGCTTCGATCTTACTCCGGAGTCCGGAGAGAGGTACGTAAATCAACACTTCCGTACCCATACACATTTGGTAGAGTAGCTCGGAGTACCAAACATTAATTATGGCGGCTTTCGCATAATGACAATGCTTCCCATGCATCCTCTTAACAAAGCATTTCTTTTTCGCATCAAACCAGCAACAATATACTACTGGTACTCAGCTTTATCCATGCCAGGGCGGCTAATGAGCAACACGACGGTCCAACACAGCTGCATCCATGGATGCATGCACATGTTGGCCTGTATAAGAACCCTGTACTTTCACTTTCTTTAAGCAAATCTTCGCTCCCTTTTCGCCGCTCATGAATATGTTGCGGTTGCGCTCTCGCGGGAAGGCGACTAAAGCCTACGCTTTCGTCTTTTTTGTGGGTGCCGCGCGATGGGAAGGATTAGGGATCTCGAGTACGTGGTAGGTTGGCTACTTGGCTTGGACATGTGCACAATGCTCCAACCATGAGAAAGCTCTAGGGTTGTTGGGTTCATATAATTTTATGTTTTTGGAAAGAGACGGGGGGCGATGTCATGTGCTGCCACCTACTCCCTCCCACGTCTCAGATGTTGTCGGTTTTGCTTGACAGTCCCTTCGAAATCTGCTGAATATTTGCAAAGCGTGGATGATTTGCTTGTAATATATGCTGGGTGCGGCCCTTGTGTTGCGATAAAAGTGACAAGTATATGACTATGGTCCTCTGTTGGGTACAGCTCATGAGATGGCTTAATTTTTCTTTGAAGGGTTAGGGAGCTCATGGGACGACTAACATATTTTTCGGTGAAAGCACACGTGAAGCTGATGGCTGGGGGCAAATACCTTAGAGCAACTCTAGCAGACCCCGCATCCGGCCGGCCCGCAAAACACGTTTGCAGTTCGAGTAAAACCGCTTTTGCGGGCCGGCACGGGCTGGCACAGATGCAGACCCCGTATAATGGACCTGTAAAAAAGCATATTCGCGGAATATACTTTTTTTACGGGTCGGCTTCTACGGGTTCTCATCTGGCGCAGCTCCTCCCGGCCCGTAAAACTTAAATTTGCAACTTAAATTGATCTAGCACAATGCTTTTCTTTGCTTTTGCAACAACATTGAATACAAAAGATATCACCAAATCTTGGCTAGAATAGCAAAACCAAAGAAAACAAGAACCACAAGTATGCATTTCAGAAGATTTCCAACTTTCATAACTGCTCCCACTAGTTGAAGCAATATCTTCTCAATGCACTCATTGTTGATCTGCGGATTCTTGACCTTGCTTTCTTCATTCTTCATCTTTGGTTCCAAAGAAGTAGACGTTGCTTCCCCTGTAGTTGCACATGCAGCCGCATCATTGCCTTCGATTGTACTAAGGAGTGCACTAACATCTATTAAGTTTCTTTCTATCAACAAATCAATGTATTGACCTTCCCAAAACCAAAATGAGCATCCATCGTCCTACACAAAAGAATGAGCAAGCTCGAAGTGAGCTACCGCAATTGAACTAAAGAATGAGCTATGGAATGAGCTACCGCAAGTGCACGTACCCCTTCATTTTCGCATTTGCAGAACACCCATCTGGGGTGCTTCGGCGTGCCCGAAGTGAGCCGCAGCACTTGGCGCGAGCAGTCGTCGCACTCTATGAGCGGCATCGGCAGGCCACAAAGACGCTGCGCGAGGGCCTAGCCCGGTGGACGGCCGGACGAGTCCATGCCCGCAAACCTTCGGCGGCAGCGGGCGGACGAACCCGTGCCTTCATGCGGTGATGCGCCCTTGCCTGGGCTGCGGGAGAGGCTCCCCGACCACTCCATCGCCTGGGGCAGCAACCGGCGGCCGAAAAAAGCCAAATCCGGCGGCCCGCGATGAAGTGTCGCAGATCTGCAAATCCGGCGGCCCGCCGACGCGGGGGGGGGGGGGGGAGGGAGGGAGGCCTCGTGCGCGTGGTGGCCTTCCGGCGTGCTCCTGTGGGCTGCTGTCACCGGAATCTTGGGCGGCGGCCAGCGGCGGCGCAAGGGGGGAGAGGAGAGGTGGTTGGTGGGAGAAAGCGCGGGATGAAGTTGTTGGGGTAAACATAGTAAATTCAAAATTTTCCTACGCCATACAAGGATCTATCTATGGAGAGAGCAGCAACGAGAGAGGTTGTAGAGCATCTTCATACCTTTGAAGATTGCTAAGCGGAAGCGTTACTATGAACGCAGTCGATGGAGTCGTACACGCAGGGATTCAGATCGCGGTCGGTTCCGATCTATGTGCCGAATCACGACACCTCCGCGTTCAACACATATACAGCCCGGTGACGTCTCTCGCGCCTTGATCCAGCAAGGAGGAGGGAGAGGTTGAGGGAGAGCTCCGGTATCACGACGGCGTGGTGGCGGTGGAGCTACGAGGTCTCTCGGCAGGGCTTCGCCAAGCACCGTGGGAGAGGAGAAAGAGGAGAAGCATGGCTGCGCCGAGAGAGAGATTTCGTGTGTTTCAAATCAGCCAAAAGCTCCACTATATATAGGGGGAGAGGGAGGGGGCGCACCCCTTAGGGTTCCCACCCCCAAGGGGTGCGGCAACCCCATCTGGCGTGGGAGGTGGCGGCCATGGCAAGGGAGAGGGGGTGGCGCACCCCAGATGGGCCTTAGGCCCATGTGCACTAGGGTCCCCCCTTCCCTCTCTTGTGGCGCCTTGGGCCACGGTGGGAGGCGCACCAGCCCGCTTTGGGCTAGTTCCCTTCCACCTTTTGGCCCATGCTAGCCTTTGGAGCTGGTGGCCCCTTCTGGTGGTCCAAATACATTACCGGTGTCGCCCGAAACAATTCCGACGACCAAATCCTCACTTCCTATATATAATTCTTTACCTCCGGACTATTCTGGAGCTCCTCATGACGTCCGGGATCTCATCCGGGACTTCGAGCAACCTTTGGTAACCTCGTATAACAATTCCCTATAACCCTAGCGTGATCGAACCTTAAGTGTGTAGACCCTACGGGTTCGGGAGGCATGCAGACATGACCGAGACACCTCTCCGGCCAATAACCATCAGCGGGGTTTGGACACCCATAGTGGCTCCCGCATGTTCCACAATGATCTCATCAGATGAACCACGGTGTCAAGGATTCAATCAATCCCGTATACAATTCCCTTTGTCTACCGGTATAGAACTCGCCTGAGATTCGATCCTCGGTATCCCCATACATTGTTCAATCTCGTTACCGACAAGTCTCTTTACTCGTTCTGTAGCACATCATCCTGTGACTAACTCCCTAGTCACATTGAGCTCATTATGATGATGTTCTATCGAGCCCCGATCTCGATTCGTACCAATCCAACAGATACTTTCGGAGATACCCGTAGTGCACCTTTATAGTAACCCAGTTACGTTGTGACATTTGATACACGCAAAGCACTCCTACGGTATCCGGGAGTTGCACAATCTCACGGTCGAAGGAAAAGATACTTGACATTAGAAAAGCTTTAGCATACGAACAACACGATCTAGTGCTATGCTTAGGATTGGGTCTTGTCCATCACATCATTCTCCTAAAGATGTGATCTCGTTATCAATGACATCCAATGTACATGATCAGGAAACCATGATCATCTATTGATCGACGAGCTACCCAACTAGAGGCTTGCTAGGGACACATTGTGATCTATTTATTCACACATGTATTACTGTTTCCTGTTAATACAATTATAGCATGAACAATAGACGATTATCATGAACAAGGAAATATGATAATAACCATTTTATTATTGCTTCTAGGGCATATTTCCAACAGTCTCCCACTTGCACTGGAGTCAATAATCTAGTTCACATCACTATGTGATTGCAATGAATCCAACACCCATACAGTTCTGGGGTTTGATCATGTCTTGCTTGTGAGAGAGGTTTATAGTCAACGGGTCTGAACCTTTCAGATCCGTGTGTGCTTTACAAATCTCTACGTCATCCTATAGATGCTACTACGCCCCATTTGGAACCATTCCAAATGATTGCTCCACTATACGAATCCGGTTTTACTACTCATAATCATCTGGATTAGTGACAAAGCTTGCATCGACGTAACTCCTTTACGACGAACTCTTTAATCACCTCCATAATTGAGAAAAAAATCCTTAGTCCATTAGTTACTAAGGATAACTTCGATCGTTGTCCAGTGATCCATTCCTGGATCACTCTTGTACCCCATGACTGACTCATGGCAATGCACGCTTTAGGTGTGGTACACAGCATAGCATACTTATAGAGCCTACGGCTGATGCATAGGGGACGACATTCGTCCTTTCTCTTTCTTATGTTGTGGTCGGACTTTGAGTCCTACTCAAATTTACACCTTACAACATAGCCAAGAACTCCTTCTTTGCTGATCTATTTTGAACTCCTTCAAAAACTTGTCAAGGCATGCATTTCGTTGAAAGTTCCATTAAGCACCTTGATCTATCTTTATAGATCTTGATGCTCAACTCTCAAGTAGCTACATCTAGGTTTTTCCTTTGAAAAAACTCTTTTCAAACAACCCTTTATGCTTTGCAGAAATTCTACATTATTTCCGATCAACAGTATGTCAAGCACATATATTCATCAGAAATTCTATAGTGCTCCCACTCACCTTTTGGAAATACAAGTTTCTCATAAACTTTATAAAACCAAAAACTTTGATCACCTCATCAAAGTGTATATTCCAACTCTGAGATGCTTGCTCCAATCCATAGAAGGATCGCTGGAGCTTTGCATACTTGTTAGCACCCTTTAGGATCGACAAAATCTTCTGGTTGTATCACATACAACCTTTCCTCAAGGAAACCGTCAAGGAAACAATATTTTGACATTCTATCTGCAAGATTTCATAAATGATGCAGCAACTGCTAACATAATTCCAATAGACTTTCAGCGTCGCTACGAGTGAGAAATCCTCATCGTAGTCAACTCTTTGAACTTTGTGGGAAACATCTTCACGAAAAGTCGAGGTTTCTTAATGGTGACTTTTCACCATCACCGTCTGTCTTCCTTCTAAAGATCCATTCACAGTTAATAGTCTTGTGACCATCAAGTAGTTCTTCCAAAGTCTATACTTTGTTTTCATACATGGATCCTCTCTCGGATTTCATGGCCTCCAGCCATTTGTCGGAATCCGGGCCCACCATTGCTTCTCCATAGCTCGTAGGTTCATTGTTGTCCAACAACATGACTTTCAAGACAGGGTTACTGGACCACTCTGTAGCAGCAGTACGTGACCTTGTCGACCTACGAGGTTTCTAGTAACTTGATATGAAGTCTCATTATCACTATCATTATCTTCCACTTCAATTGGTGTAGGCGCCACAGGAACAACTTCATACGCCGTGCTACACACACACTGGATGAAGTGATGGTTCACATAACCTCATCAAGTTTCCACCAAAGCTCCCACTCAATTCTTTCGAGAGAAACCTTTCCTCCAGAAAGGACCCGTTTCTAGAAACAAACACTTTTGCTTCCGGATCTGAGATAGGAGGTATACCCAACTGTTTTGGGTGTCCTATGAAGATGCATTTATCCGCTTTGGGTTCGAGCTTGTCCGGCTGAAACTCTTTCACATAAGCATCGCAGCCCCAAACTCTTAAGAAATGACAGCTTAGGTTTCTCTAAACCATAGTTCATACGGGGTCATCTCAACGGAATTGAGTAGTGCCCTATTTAAAGTGAATGTGGTTGTCTCTAATGCCTAACCCATAAACAATAGTGGTAATTTCATAAGAAATATCATAGTATGCACTATGTCTAATAGTGCACGATTATGACATACGGACACACCATCAGACTATGGTGTTCTAGGTGGCATGAGTTGTGAAACATTTTTCAGGTGAAACAATTTTCACCTTGTCTTAAACGTTTACCAAACTCGTAACTCAGATATATATGTTTACCTCCACGATCACATCGTAGACATATTATCTTCTTGTCACGATGATCTTCAACTTCACTCTGAAATTACTTGAACCTTTTCAATAATTCAGACATGTGTTTCATCAAGTAAATACACTAGTATCTACTCAAATCATTTCTGAAGTATGAACATAATGATATCCACTGCGTGCCTTAGTACTCATCGGACTGCACACATCAAAATGTATTACTTCCAACAAGTTACATTCTTGTTCCATCTCACTGGAAAAAGAGGTCTACAGTCATCTTACCCGTGTGGTATGATTTGCATGTCTCGAGTGATTCAAAAATCAAGTGAGTCAAACGATCCATCCGCATGGAGTTTCTTCATGTGTTTATACCAACGGGCATGGTTTGCATGTCTCAAACGTTTCAAAAATGAGTGAGTACAAAGATCCATCAGCATGGAGCTTCTTCATCCATTTTATACCAATATGACTCAAGCAGCAGTGCCACAAGTAAGTGGTACTATCATTACTACTTTGTATCTTTTGGTAACAATATATGAACATGTGTATCACTACGGCCGAGATTCAATAAACCATTCATTCTAGGTGCAAGGCCATTTAAGGTATCATTCAAGTAAACAGAATAACCATTATTATCTTTAGATGAATAATTGTATTTTCCATTAACATAATCCAGTCATGTCTATGCTCAACGCAAACACCAAATGAAAAAATAGGTTTAGCAGTAATCTCGATGGTAGAGGGAGCGTGCGATGTTTGATCATATCAACCTTGGAAACACTTCCAACAGACATTGTCACCTCGCCTTTAGCTAGTTTCTGTTTATTCCGTAGTTTCTATTTTGAGTTACTAACACTTAGCAACCGAACCGGTATCTAATACCCTGGTGCTACTAGGAGTACTAGTAAAATTACACATAAATATCATGTATATCCAATATACTTTTGTCGACTTTGCCAGCCTTCTCATCTACCAAGTATCTAGGGTAGTTCCTCTTCAGTGACTGTTCTCCTCATTACAAAAGCACTTAGGCTCGGGTTTGGGTTCAACCTTGGGTCTCTTCACTAGAGCAGCAACTGGTTTGTCGTTCAATGAAACATCCCTTCATGCCCTTTCCCTTCTTGAAACTAGCGGTTTCACAAACCATCAACAATTGATGCTCCTTTTCGATTTCTACTTTCGCGGTGTCAAACATCGTGAATGGCTCAAGGATCATCATATCCATCCTTGATATGTTATACTTCATCACGAAGCTCTAGTAGCTCGGTGTCAGTGACTTTGGAGAACTATCACTGTCTCATCTGGAAGATCAACTCCCACTTGATTCAAGCGATTGTAGTACTCAGACAATCTGAGCACATGCTCAACGATTGAGATTTTCTCCTTTACTTTGTAGAAAAAGAATCTTGTCAGAGGTCTCACACCTCTCAGTGAGGACATGAGTATGAAATCCCAATTCCATCTCTTGGAACATCTCGTATGTCCCTCGACGTTCGAAACGTCTTTAGCGCCTCAATTCTAAGCCGTTTAAGAAATATGCATTGAACTATCATGTAGTTATCAAAAACGCGTATGTCGGATGTTCGCAACATCCACAGATCACGCTTGGGGTTCAACACACCGAGCGGTGCATTAAGGACATAAGCCTTCTACTTAGCAATGAGGACAATCCTCAGTTAACGGACCGAGTCCGCATAATTGCTACTTTTATTTTTCAACTAAGTTTTCTCTAGGAACATATCAAAAGCCCGTGGAGCTATAGCGCAGTTATAGCATAATTTGCAAAGACCTATTTGACTATGTCCATGATAATTAAATTCATCTGATGAACTCCCACTTAGATCGACATCCCTCTAGTCATCCAAGTGTTCCATGATCCACGTCGACTAGCCCGTGTCCGATCATCACGTGAGACGGACAAGTCATCAATGGTGAGCATCTCCATGCTGATCGTATCAACCATACGACTCATGTTTGACCTTTAGGTCTCCCGTATTCGAGGCCATGTCTTTACATGCTAGGCTCGTCGAGTTAACCTAAGTGTTCTGCGTGTGTAAACTGGCTTACACTCGTTGTATGCGAACGTTAGAATCTATCACACCCGATCATCACATGGTGCTTTGAGACAGCGATCCTTCGCAACGGTGCACACTTAGGGGAATACTTTCTTGAAATTTTCATGAGGGATCATCTTATCTTTGCTACCGATGTTCTAAGCAATAAGATGTAAAACATGATAAACATCACATGCAATCATATAGTGACATGATATGGCCATTATCATCTTGCTCCTTTGATCACCATCTTTGGGGCACCATGATCATCATCGTCACTGGCATGACACCATGATCTCCATCATCATGATCTCCATCATTGTGTCTTCGTGAAGTCATCATGCCAATCTATTACTTCTACTACTATAGCTAACGTTTAGCAACAAAGTAAAGTAATCAACATGACGTTGCATCTCATACAATAAATTAAGACAACTCATATGTCTCTTGCCGGTTCTCATACTCATCGACATGCAAGTCGTGAATCCTATTACAAGATCATGATCAATCTCATACATCACATATATAACATCAGATCCTTTTGGCCATATCACATCACATAACATACCCTGCAAAAACAAGTTAGACATCCTCTAATTGTTGTTGCAAGTTTTACGTGGCTGATTTGGGTTTCTAGCAAGAACGTTTCTTATCTACGTGACAGCCACAACGTTGATATGCCAATGCTATTTACCCTTCATAAGGACCCTCTTCATCGAATCCGATCCGACTAAAGTGGGAGAGACAGACACCCGCTAGCCACCTTATGCAACAAGTGCATGTCTGTCGGTGGAACCATTCTCACGTAAGAGTACTGTAAAGTCGGTCCGGGCCGCTTCATCCCACGATGCCGCCGAATCAAGATAAGACTAGTAACGGCAAGCAATTGACAAAATCAGCGCCCACAACTTTTGTGTTCTACTCGTGCATAGAATCTACGCATAGAACCTTGGCTCGGATGCCACTGTTGGGTAAAGGTAGTAAATTAAAAACATTCCTACACCATACAAGGATCTATCTATGGAGAGACCAGCAACGAGAGAGGTTGTAGAGCATCTTCATACCTTTGAAGATCGCTAAGCGGAAGCGTTACTATGAACGCGGTCGATGGAGTCGTACTCGCAGCGATTCATATCGCGGTCGGTTCTGATCTATGTGCCTAATCACGGCACCTCCGCGTTCAACGCACGTATAACACGGTAACGTCTCCCGCGCCTTGATCCAGCAAGGAGGAGGGAGAGGTTGAGGGAGAGCTCCGGCATCACGACGGCGTGGTGGAGGTGAAGCTACGAGGTCTCCCGGCAGGGCTTCGCCAAGCACCGTGGGAGAGGAGAAAGAGGAGAAGCATGGCTGCGCCGAGAGAGAGATTTCGTGTGTTTAATATCAGCCAAAAGCTCCACTATATATAGGGGGAGAGGGAGGGGGCGCACCCCTTAGGGTTCCCACCCCCAAGGGGTGCGGTAGCCCCATCTGGCGTGGGAGATGGCGGCCAGGGCAAGGGAAAGGGGGATGGCGCACCCCAGATGGGCCTTAGGCCCATCTACACTAGGGTCCCCCCCCCCCGCCTTCCCTCTCTTGTGGCGCCTTGGGCCTAGGTGGAAGGCACACTAGCCCACTTTGGGTTGGTTCCCTTCCACCTTTTGGCCCATGCTAGCCTTTGGGGCTGGTGGCCTCTCCCGGTGGACCCCAAAACCTTTCTGGTGGTCCCGATACATTACCGGTCTCGCCCGAAACAATTCCGGCAACCAAATCCTCACTTCCAATATATAATTATTTACCTCCTGACTATTCCGGAGCTCCTGATGACGTCCAGGACTCCGAACAACCTTTGGTAACCTCGTATAACAATTCCCTATAACCCTACGTCATCGAACCTTAAGTGTGTAGACCCTACGGATTCAGGAGGCATGCAGACATGACCGAGACACCCCTCCGGCCAATAACCATCAGCGGGGTCTGGATACCCATGGTGGCTCCCACATGTTCCATGATGATCTCATCGGATGAACCACGATGTCAAGGATTCAATCAATCCCGTATACAATTCCCTTTATCTACCGGTATAGAACTCGCCCGAGATTCTATCATCGGTATCCCCATACCTTGTTCAATCTCGTTGCCGGCAAGTCTCTTTACTCGTTCTGTAGCACATCATCTCGTGACTGGCTCCTTTATCACATTGAGCTCATTATGATGATGTTCTACTGAGTGGGCCCAGGTATACCTCTCCGTCACACGGAGTGACAAATCCCGATCTCGATTCGTACCAACCCAACAGATACTTTCAGAGATACCCGTAGTGCACCTTTATAGTCACCAAGTTACATTGTGACGTTTGATACACCCAAAGCACTATTGCGGTATCCGGGAGTTGCATAATCTCACGGTTGAAGGAAAAGATACTTGACATTAGAAAAGCTTTAGCATACGAACAACACGATCTAGTGTTGTGCTTAGGATTAGGTCTTGTCCATCACATCATTCTCCTAATGATGTGATCCCGTTATCAATGACATCCAATGTCCATGATTAGGAAACCGTGATCATCTATTGATCGACGAGCTAGCCAACTAGAGGCTTGCAAGGGACACATTGTGATCTATTTATTCACACATGTATTACTGTTTCCTGTTAATACAATTATAGCATGAACAATAGACGATTATCATGAACAAGGAAATATGATAATAGCCATTTTATTATTCCCTCTAGGGAATATTTCCAACGTCCCCCCACCAACCGCTTCCGCTTATATGCAGGGCACTGATAACTCACAAGTATAGGGGATCACAACAGTTTTCTAGGGTAGAGTATTCAACCCAGATTTTTATTCGACACAAGGGGAAGCCAAAGAATATTCTCGAGTATTGGCAGTTGAGTTGTCAATTCAACCACACCTGAAAGACTTAGTATCTGCTGCAAAGAATCAGTAGCAAAGTAGTGTGATAGCAACAGTAGCAACGGTAATAGTAGCAGCAGTGACAGTAGTAGTGACAGCAGTAGCGATAGAGTAACAGTAGCAGCAGTGACAGCAGTAGCAGCAAAGTAACGTAACAAGGACCAGTAGGAAAAACTCGTAGGCATTGGATCTGTGATGGATAATTATGCCGGATGATATTCATCATGCAACAGTTATAACATGGGGAGATATGTAACTAACTCCAGTTCGTCAATGTAATGTAGGCATGTATTCTGTATGTAGTCATACGTGCTTAGGGAAAAGCATCATGGAATTGGCGATGAAGGAAGGTTGGTGATGACGATGGCGACGATCTCCCCTCTCCAGAGCCCAGAACGGACTCCAGATCTACCCTCCAGAGGAAGAACAGGTGGTGGCGGCGCCTCCGTATCGTAAAAAGCGATGAACTGTTCTCCTTGATTTTTTTCCGGACGGAAGGGACTAAATAGAGCTGGAGTTGGAGGCGGCGAAGCTCCGAGGGCCCCACAAGCCTGCTAGGTGCGGCCAGGGGGGCCCGCGCCTGGTGGGCTTGTGGGCTCCTCGCTCCACTCCTCCGGTTGATTCTTGCGCCAGTATCTTTTATATATTCCACAAAAAATCCTCATAAATTTCCAGGTCATTCCGAGAACTTTTATTTCTGCGCAAAAACAACACCATGGCAATTCTGCTGAAAACAGCGTTAGTCTAGGTTAGTTCCATTCAAATCATGCAAATTAGAGTCCAAAACAAGGGCAAAAGAGTTTGGAAAACTAGATACGATATGGACGTATCAACTCCCCCAGGCTTAAAGCCTTGCTTGTCCTCAAGCAATTCAGTTGACAAAATGAAAGAGACAAAAGAAAAACTTTTACGAACTCTGTTTGATCTTGTTGTTATAATTATGTCTAACTCATATTCATTTCAGCAATGACATTTAGGTCTCAAGAGGAACTCATATCAATGGCATAATCAACTAGCGAGCAATAATTATGAGTTTCAAATGTCAACACTTCAATCAAAACAATCATGAAGCAATATGAACAGATGGTATCTTGCTAGCTCTTTCTGAGACCGCAAAACATAAATGCACAGCACCTTCAAAGACCAAGGGCTGACTGAACATTGTAATTCATGGCAAAGAAGATCCAGTCACAGTCATACTCAATATCAATTAAAAGGAAAGCATAGAAATGACGGAGGTGCTCTCTAATGGTGCTTTTATAAGGAAGAGTATGACTCAATAGAAACATAAATAAACAGGCCCTTCGCAGAGGGAAGCATTGATTTGCAGAGGTGCCAGAGCTCAAGCTTTTAAAACAGAGATAAATATATTTGAATGGCATGCTTTGATTGTCAACGCAATGACCAAGAGTTTTCACCATCTTTCATGCTACACATACTATAGGCGGTTCCCAAACAGAAAAGTAAAGTTTTGACTCCCCCACCACCGATCAATCACACTCCATGACTAGGCGAATACTCGGGTGCCGGCCATACCAACAACAATCCAAGGGGAGTTTTGTTTGCAATTATCTTTTCGATTTGAGCATGGAACTGGGCATTCCAATTACCGACCCCTTTCTCGGGAATCATAGTGGATAAACACATATCGAGGATAACACGCCTCGCATGGAGGATACTGATCGCCCCTTGTCACCACATGAACGGTTCGGGCATGCAAAACAGATTATTTCTTGAAGGTTTAGAGAGTGGCACATGAAAATTTACATGGAACGACAGGTAGATACCGCATAAAGGTAGGTATGGTGGACTCATATGGAACAACTTTGGGTTTATGGAAGTGGATGCACAAGCAGTATTCCCGCTTAGTACAAGTGAAGGCAAGCAAAAGACTGGGAAGCAGCCAACTAGAGAGCGACAACAGTCATCAAAATGCATTGAGATTAACCAACATGGAGTGCAAGCATGAGTAGGACATAAATCACCATGAACATGAATATCATAGAGGCTATGTTGATTTTGTTTCAACTACATGCGTAAACATGCGCCAAGTCAAGCCACTTGAATCATTCAAAGGAGGATACCATCCTATCATACTGTTGGGGAACATCGCATGGGAAACAAAAATGTTCCTACGCGCACGCAGACCTATCATGGTGATGTCCATCTACGAGAGGGGATTTCCGATCTACGCACCCTTGTAGATCGCACAGCAGAAGCATTAAGAAACGCGGTTGATGTAGTGGAACGTCCTCACGTCCCTCGATCCGCCCCGCGAACCGTCCCACGAACCGTCCCGCGATCCGTCCCACGATCCGCTCCGATCTAGTGCTGAACGGACGTCACCTCCGCGTTCAGCACACGTACAGCTCGACGATGATCTCGGCCTTCTTGATCCAGCAAGAGAGACGGAGAGGTAGATGAGTTCACCAGCAGTGTGACGGTGCTCCGTAGGTTGGTGGTGATCTAATCTTAAGAGGGCTCCGCCCGAGCTCCGCAGAAACGCGATCTAGAGGAAAAACCGTGGAGGTATGTGGTCGGGCTGCCGTGGCAAAAGTTGTCTCAAATCAGCCCTAATAGCTCCATATATATAGGAGGAGGGGAGGGGAGGCTTGTCTTGAGGCTCAAGGAGCCCCAAGGGCTGCGCCACCAAGGGAGGAGGAGTCCTCCTCCAATCCTAGTCCAACTAGGATTGGAAGGTGGAGTCCTTCTCTTCCTTCCCACCTCCCTTTTTTTCTTTTCTCTTTGATTTTCTATCTATGGCACATAGGGCCTTCTTGGGATGTCCAACCAGCCCACAAAGGGCTGGTGCGCCACCCCCAAGGCCTATGGGCTTCCCCGGGGTGGCTGCCCCCCCCCCCCCCCGGTGAACACCCGGAACCCATTCGTCATTCCCGGTAACTCCGAAAACCTTCCGGTAATCAAATGAGGTCATCCTATATATCAATCTTCGTTTCCGGACCATTCCGGAAACCCTCGTGATGTCCGTGATCTCATCCGGGACTCCGAACAACATTCGGTAACCAACCATATAACTCAAATACGCATAAAACAACGTCGAACCTTAAGTGTGCAGACCCTGCGGGTTCGAGAACTATGTAGACATGACCCGAGTGACTCCTCGGTCAATATCTAATAGCGGGACCTGGATGCCCATATTGGATCCCACATATTCTACGAAGATCTTATCGTTTGAACCTCAGTGCCAGGGATTCATATAATCCCGTATGTCATTCCCTTTGTCCTTCGGTAGGTTACTTGCCTGACATTCGATCGTCAGTATCCGCATACCTATTTCAATCTCGTTTACCGGCAAGTCTCTTTACTCGTTCCGTAATACAAGATCCCGCAACTTACACTAAGTCACATTGCTTGCAAGGCTTGTGTGTGATGTTGTATTACCGAGTGGGCCCCGAGATACCTCTCCGTCACACGGAGTGACAAATCCCAGTCTCGATCCATACTAACTCAACGAACACCTTTGGAGATACCTGTAGAGCATCTTTATAGTCACCCAGTTACGTTGCGACGTTTGATACACACAAAGCATTCCTCCGGTGTCAGTGAGTTATATGATCTCATGGTCATAGGAACAAATACTTGACACGCAGAAAACAGTAGCAACAAAATGACACGATCGACATGCTACGTCTATTAGTTTGGGTCTAGTCCATCACATGATTCTCCTAATGATGTGATCCCGTTATCAAGTAACAACACTTGCCTATGGCCAGGAAACCTTGACCATCTTTGATCAACGAGCTAGTCAACTAGAGGCTTACTAGGGACAGTGTTTTGTCTATGTATCCACACAAGTATTGTGTTTCCAATCAGTACAATTATATCATGGATAATAAACGATTATCATGAACAAAGAAATATAATAATAACTAATTATTATTGCCTCTAGGGCATATTTCGAACACATACTTCATCATAATCATCTCAGAATTCATGTTGGCATCCAAGACAAACCATTATAAGCTCCTAGCTAATTAAGCATGGCATCAGAAACTATGATATCTAAGTTGTCATTGCAAACATGTTTCTCTCACAACAAAGCTGAATCAGGAACGATGAGCTAGTCATATTTACAAAAACAAAATAGATCGAGTTCATACCAGCTTTTCCAGGCTCAGTCACTTCATCATATATCGTCATTATTGCCTTTCCCTTGCACGACCGAATGATGTGAACAATAATAAGAGTGCTCGTGCATTGGACTAAGCTGGAATCTGCAAGCAAACACAGAGGAGAAGACAAAGTAATATGGCTCTTTGACAGATAAACACATATGCAAGCGAGAGCCACTAAACATTGTAACCATGGTCTTCTACCTCGACCCAAAGAAAAAGAAAACTATTTACACGGGAAAGCTCCCAACAAGCAAAATAAGAACGGGAAATCTTTTTGGGTTTTCTCAAACTAGAAAAACACACGAGAAGGAAACGAGAAAAAGAAATAAACTAGCATGGATGATACAGTGGCAAGGTGTGAACACCGACTAACAAAGTGAAAGTGTACTCCCCCAAGCTTAGGCTTTTGGCCTAAGTTGGTCTACTCCCAAGGCTGGTTTGGGCGATATCCAAAATCATAATGGGGGTTGTACGGGAACGCGGCAGCCACTGCCTGAATAGCTGCCTCACGGAGGCGAGCAGCCTTTGCCTCCCTCTCAAACTCCTCTGCCTCTCCTTTGGTTATGTAATATCTCCATTTTACCTGAAAGTCAAAGAAGGCAGGAGTAGGAAGGGTGATATGGAAAAAATGATCTCGGTTAAATATTAACCGGTATAAGAGGGCTTCATTATCCCTCTCAAGGAACTGATAGCGTGTTATAGCGGGGCGATCAAGGAAAGTTGTATGGAGTGGGGGATCTCCTTCGCGGATGGGTACTCCAAGAGAATTTTGCTATGCGAGTGGCATAGATCCCACCAAAGAAATTCCCTTCAATAGCATTATTATTCAGCCTCCTTGCTATTATAGATACCATGTTGAAACTTTTATCACCCGTTACTGCACTCTTAAGAATACTAAGGTCAGGAGCGCAGAGGTGACAATGCTCGATCTTGCCGTTAATGCATCTACCTATGAAGAGGGTAAAGTAATGCAAGGCAGGAAAATGAATGCTTCCCATGGTAGCATGCGTAATATCTCTAGTTTCTCCGACAGTTATACTACTGAAAAAAATCTCTAACCGAAGATTTAGGAGGATCGTTGAGACTACTGTTGGGGAACATCGCATGGGAAACAAAAAATTTCCTACGCGCACGAAGACCTATCATGGTGATGTCCATCTATGAGAGGAGATTTGGATCTACGTACCCTTGTATATCGAACAACAGGAAGCGTTAAGAAACGCGGTTGATGTAGTGGAACATCCTCACGTCCCTCGATCCGCCCCGCGAACCGTCCCGCGATCCGTCCCATGATCCGCTCCGATCTAGTGCCGAACGGACGGCACCTCCGTGTTCAGCACACGTACAGCTCGACGATGATCTCGGCCTTCTTGATCCAGCAAGCAAGACGGAGAAGTAGATCAGTTCTGCGGCAGCGTGACGGCACTCTGGTAGTGGTGAAGGGTCTACTCCTGCAGGGCTCCGCCCGAGCTCCGCAGAAATACGATCTAGAGGAAACACCGTGGTGTTTGTGGTCGGGCTGCCGTGGCAAAAGTTGTCTCAAATCAGCCCTAGAACTCCACTATATATAGGAGGAGTGGAGGGGAGGCTTGCCTTGGGTTCCAAGACCCCAAGGGTCCGCAAGCCAAGGAGGTTGAGGAGTCCACCTCCAATCCTAGTCCAACTAGGATTGGAAGGTGGAGTCCTTCCCTTCCTTCCCACCTTTTTTCCTTTTCTCTTCGATTTTCTATCTCCTGTGCATAGGGCCCTTTTGGGCTGTCCCACCAGCCCACCAAGGGCTGGTGCGGCACCCCTAAGGCCTATGGGCTTCCCTGGGTGGGCTGGCCCCTCCCGGTGAACATCCGGAACCCATTCGTCACTCCCGGTACATGCCCGGTAATGCCCGAAAACTTTCCGGTAACCAAACGAGGTCATCCTATATATCAATCTTTGTCTTCGGACCATTCCAGAAACCCTCATGACGTCCGTGATCTCATCCGGGACTCGGATCAACATTCAGTAACCACACATATAACTCAACTATACTAAAACATCGCCGAACCTTAAGTGTGCAGACCGTGCGGGTTCGAGAACTATGCAGACATGCCCCGAGGTACTCTTCGAGCAATATACAATAGTGGGACCTGTATGCCCATATTGGATCATACATATTCTCTGAATAGCTTATCGGTCGAACCTCAGTGTCAAGGATTCAGGCAATCCCGTATGTCATTCCCTTTGTCCTTCGGTTTGTTACTTGCCCGAGATTCGATCGTCGGTATCCGCATCTATTTCAATCTCGTTACCGGCAAGTCTCTTTTCTCGTTCCGTAATAGAAGATCCCATGACTTACACTTTAGTCACATTGCTTGCAAGGCTTGTGTGTGATGATGTATTACCGAGTGGGCCCCGAGATACCTCTCCGTCACACGGAGTGACAAATCGCAGTCTTGATCCATACTAACCCAACGGACACCTTCGGAGATACCTGTAGAGCACCTTTATAGTCACCCAGTTACGTTGTGACGTTTGATACACATAAGGCATCCCTCCGGTGCCAGTGGGTTATATGATCTCCTGGTCATAGGAACAAATACTTGACACGTAGAAAACAATAGCAATAAAATGACACGATCAATATGCTACGTTCATAGTTTGGGTCTACTCCATCACATGATTCCCTTAATGATGTGATCGAGTTATCAAGCAACAACACTTTGCACATAGTCAAAAAACCTTGACTATCCTTGATCAACTAGCTAGCCAACTAGAGGGTTACTAGGGACATTGTTGTGTCTATTTATCCACACATCTATCTATGTTTTCATTCAATAAAATTATAGCATGGATAATAAACAATTATCTTCAAACAGAAAATAAAATAATAACTATTTATTATTGCCTCTAAGGCATATTTCCAACAGTCTCCCACTTGCACTAGAGTCAATAATCTAATCCTCACATCGCCATGCGATTTACATTGTAATAAATCGAACACCCATACAGTTCTGGTGTTGATCATGTTTTGCCCGTGGAAGAGGTTTGGTCAGCGGGTCTGCTACATTTAGATCCGTGTGCACTTTGCAAATATTCACGTCCTCTAACTCGACGTAGTCGTGGGTGAGGTTGAAGCGTCGTTTGATGTGTCTAGTCTTCTTGTGAAACCTTGGTTCCTTTGCTAAGGCAATGGCACCAGTGTAGCCACATAACAGAGTCAATGGATCTAGTGCGCTCGGCACAACTCCAAGATCTGTCATGAACTGCATCATCCAGACACCCTCCTTTGCCGCCTCAGAGGCAGCCATGTACTCCGCTTCACAAGTAGAATATGCTACGACGCTCTGCTTGGAACTGCACCAGCTTACGCACCCTCATTAAGAATAAATATGTATCCGGTTTGAGACTTAGAGTCATCCGGATCGGTGTCAAAACTTGCGTCAACATAACCTTTTATGACGAGCTCCTTGTCACCTCCATACACGAGAAACATTTTCTTAGTCCTTTTCAGGTACTTTAGAATATTCTTGACCACCGTCCAGTGATCCACTCCTGGATTACTCTGAAACCTGCCTGCCATACTTATGGCCAAGTTGACGTCTCGTCTAGTGCACAGCATTCCATACATGATAGAACCTATGGCTGAAGCATAGGGGACGGAACTCATTGTCTTTCTATCTTCCGCAGTTGCTGGGCACTAAGTCTTACTCAATTTTATACCTTGTAATACTGGCAAGAACCCTTTCTTGGACTGATCCATTTTGAACTTCTTCAAAACTTTATCAAGGTATGTACTTTCTGAAAGTCCTATCAGGCGTTTCGATCTATCCCTATAGATCTTAATGCCTAGAATGTAAGCAGCTTCTCCTAGGTCCTTCATAGAGAAACTTTTATTCAAGTAACCTTTTATGCTCTCCAAAAGCTCCACGTTGTTTCCAATCAGCAATATGTCGTCCACATATAATATTAGAAATGCCACAGAGCTCCCACTCACTTTCATGTAAATACAAGATTCTCCAACCACTTGTATAAACCCAAATGCTTTGATCACCTGATCAAAATGATTATTCCAACTCCGAGATGCTTGCACGAGTCCATAAATGGATCGCTGGAGCTTGCACACTTTGTCAGCATTCTTAGGATCGACAAAACCTTCGGGTTGCATCATATACAACTCTTCCTTAAGAAAACCATTAAGCAACACCGTTTTGACATCCATCTGCCAGATTTCATAATCGTAAAAGGCAACTATTACTAACATGATTTGGACAGACTTAAGCATCGCTACTCGTGAGAAAGTCTCATCGTAGTCAATTTCTTGAACTTGTGAAAAACTCTTTGCCACAAGTCGAGATTTATAAACGGTCACATTACCGTCTGCGTCTGTCTTCTTATAGATCCATTTGTTCTGAATAGCCTTGCGGCCTTCAGGTAATACTTATAAAGTACACACTTTGTTCTCGTACATGGATCCTATCTCGGACTTCATGGCCTCCAGCCATTTGTTGGAATCTGGGCCCACCATTGCTTCTTCATAATACGCAGGTTCATTGTTGTCCAACAACATAATCGTCAAGACAGGATTACTGTACCACTCGGGAGTAGTACGTGATCTTGTCGACCTGCGAGGTCCGACAGTAACTTGATCCGAAGTTTCATGATCATCATCATCAACTTGTTCCTCAACCGGTGCCGCAGCAACAGGGGTTTCCCCTTGCCCTGCGCCACCATCAAGAGGAATTAGAGGTTCGACAACCTCATCATGTTCTATCTTCCTCTCACTTAATTCTTTCGAGAAACTCCTTCTCAAGAAAAGCTCCGTTTTTAGCAACAAACACTTTGCCCTCGGATTTGAGATAGAAGGTATACCCAACTGTCTCCTTTAGGTAACTTATGAAGAAGCATTTTTCCGCTTTGGATTCCAGCTTTTTAGGCTGAAGCTTTTTGACATAAGCATCACATCCCCAAACTTTAAGAAACGACAACTTTGGTATTTTTCCATACCACATTTCGTATGGTGTCGTCTCAACGGATTTTGATGGTGCCCTATTTAAAGTGAATGCAGTTGTTTCTACTGCATAACCCCAAAATGACAACGGCAAATCGGTAAGAGACATCATAGATCGCACCATCTCTAATAAAGTACGCTTACGACATTTGGACACACCATTACGCTGTGGTGTTCCAGGCAGTGTCAACTGTGAAACAATTCCACATTGTCTTGAGTGAGCACCATACTCGAAACTCAGATATTCACCCCCACGATCAGACCGTAGGAACTTGATCTTCTTGTTACGATGATTTTCGACTTCACTCTGAAATTGTTTGAACTTTTCAAACGTCTGAGACTTGTGCTTCATCAAGTATACATAACCATATCTACTCAAATCGTCAGTGAAGGTGAGAAAATAACGATATCCGCCGCGTGCCTCCACACTCAGCGGACCACACACATCGGTATGTATGATTTCCAACAAGTCACTTGCACGCTCCATTGTTCCGGAGAACAGAGTTTTAGTCATCTTGCCCATGAGGCATGGTTCGCACGTGTCAAGTGAATCAAAGTCAAGTGACTCCAAAAGTCCATCGGTATGGAGTTTCTTCATGCGCTTTACACCAATATGACCTAAGCGGCAGTGCCATAAAAACATGGCGCTATCATTGTTAACTCTAACTCTTTTGGTCTCAATGTTATGTATATGTGTATTATCACTATCAAGATTCAATATGAACAATCCTCTCACATTGGGTGGATGACCATAGAAAATATTAGTCATAGAAATAGAACAACCATTATTCTCTGACTTAAACGAGTAACCGTCTCGCAATAAACAAGATCCGGGTATAATGTGTTGGAATTATGCCCTAGAGGCAATAATAAATGTATAGTTATTATTATAATTCCTGTATCAAGATAATAGTTTATTATCCATGCTATAATTGTATTGAATGAAGACTCATTTACATGTGTGGATACATAGACAAAACACCGTCCCTAGCATGCCTCTAGTTGGCTAGCCAGTTGATCGATGATAGTCAGTGTCTTCTGATTATGAACAAGGTGTTGTTGCTTGATAACTGGATCACGTCATTGGGAGAATCACGTGATGGACTAGACCCAAACTAATAGACGTAGCATGTTGATCGTGTCATTTTGTTGCTACTGTTTCTGCGTGTCAAGTATTTATTCCTATGACCATGAGATCATATAACTCACTGACACCGGAGGAATGCTTTGTGTGTATCAAACGTCGCAACGTAACTGGGTGACTATAAAGATGCTCTACAGGTATCTCCGAAGGTATTAGTTGAGTTAGTATGGATCAAGACTGGGATTTGTCACTCCGTGTGACGGAGAGGTATCTCGGGGCCCACTCGGTAATACAACATCACACACAAGCCTTGCAAGCAATGTAACTTAGTGTAAGTTGCGGGATCTTGTATTACGGAACGAGTAAATAGACTTGCCGGTAAACGAGGTTGAAATAGGTATACGGATACTGACGATCGAATCTCGGGCAAGTAACATACCGAAGGACAAAGGGAATGACATACGGGATTATACGAATCCTTGGCACTGAGGTTCAAACGATAAGATCTTCGTAGAATATGTAGGATCCAATATGGGCATCCAGGTCCCGCTGTTGGATATTGACCGAGGAGTCTCTCGGGTCATGTCTACATAGTTCTCGAACCCGCAGGGTCTGCACACTTAAGGTTCGACGTTGTTTTATGCGTATTTGAGTTATATGGTTGGTTACCGAATGTTGTTCGGAGTCCCGGATGAGATCACGGACGTCACGAGGGTTTCCGGAATAGTCCGGAAACGAAGATTGATATATAGGATGACCTCATTTGATTACCGGAAGGTTTTCGGAGTTACCGGGAATGTACCGGGAATGACGAATGGGTTCCGGGAGTTCACCGGAGGGGGGCAACCCACTCCGGGGAAGCCCATAGGCATTTGGGGGGGTCACACCAGCCCTTAGTGGGCTGGTGGGACAGCCCACCAATCCCCTATGCGCCAAGAGAGAAAAAATCAAAGGAAAGAAAAAAAAGGAAGAAGTGGGAAGGGGGAAGGACTCCCTCCCACCAAACCAAGTAGGACTCGGTTTGGGGGGGGAGAGTCCTCCCCCCTGGCTCGCCCGACCCCTTGGGGATCCCTTGGACCCCAAGGCAAGGTCCCCCTCCCTCCTCCTATATATATGGGGCTTTTAGGGCAGATTTGAGACGACTTTCTCACGGCTGCCCGACCACATACCTCCATAGTTTTTCCTCTAGATCGCGTTTCTGCGGAGCTCGGGCGGAGCCCTGCTGAGACGAGATCATCACCAACCTCCGGAGCGCCGTCACGCTGCCGGAGAACTCTTCTACCTCTCCGTCTCTCTTGCTGGATCAAGAAGGCCGAGATCATCGTCGAGCTGTACGTGTGCTGAACGCGGAGGTGCCGTCCGTTCGGTACTAGATCGTGGGACTGATCGCGGGATTGTTCGCGGGGCGGATCGAGGGACGTGAGGACGTTCCACTACATCAACCGCGTTCCCTAACGCTTCTGCTGTACGATCTACAAGGGTACGTAGATCACTCATCCCCTCTCGTAGATGGACATCACCATGATAGGTCTTCGTGCGCGTAGGAAAATTTTTGTTTCCCATGCGACGTTCCCCAACAGTGGCATCATGAGCTAGGTTCATGCGTAGATGTCTTCTCGAGTAGAACACAAATGGTTTTGTGGGCGGTGATGTGCGTTTTGCTGCCCTCCTTAGTCTTTTCTTGATTCCGCGGTATTGTTGGATTGAAGCGGCTTGGACCGACATTACTCGTACGCTTACGAGAGACTGGTTTCATCGTTACGAGTAACCCCCTTTGCTCAAAGATGACTGGCAAGTGACGGTTTCTCCAACTTTAGTTGAATCGGATTTGACCGAGGAGGTCCTTGGATGAGGTTAAATAGCAACTCATATATCTCCGTTGTGGTGTTTGCGTAAGTAAGATGCGATCCTACTAGATACCATTGGTCACCACGTAAAACATGCAACAAACAAAATTAGAGGACGTCTAACTTGTTTTTGCAGGGTATGATTGTGATGTGATATGGCCAACGATGTGATGTGATATATTGGATGTATGAGATGATCATGTTGTAATAGAAATATCGACTTGCATGTCGATGGTACGACAACCGGCAGGAGCCATAGGGTTGTCTTTATACTAACGTTTGTGCTTGCAGATGCGTTTACTATTTTGCTAGGTTGTAGCTTTAGTAGTAATAGCATAAGTAGCACGACAACCCCGATGGCAACACGTTGATGGATGATCATGGTGTGGCGCCGGTGACAAGAAGATCGTGCCGGTGCTTTGGTGATGGAGATCAAGAAGCACGTGATGATGGCCATATCATGTCACTTATGAATTGCATGTGATGTTAATCCTTTTTTTGCACCTTATTTTGCTTAGAACGACGGTAGCATTATGAGGTGATCTCTCACTAAAATTTCAAGACGAAATTGTGTTCTCCCCGACTGTGCACCGTTGCTACAGTTCATCGTTTCGAGACACCACGTGATGATCGGGTGTGATAGACTCAACGTTCACATACAACGGGTGCAAACCAGTTGCGCACGCGGAACACTCGGGTTAAGCTTGACGAGCCTAGCATGTGCAGACATGGCCTCGGAACACATGAGACCGAAAGGTCGATCATGAATCATATAGTTGATATGATTAGCATAGGGATGCTTACCACTCAAACTATACTCAACTCACGTGATGATCGGACTTGGGATAGTGTAAGTGGATCATGAACCACTCAAATGACTAGAGAGATGTACTTTTTGAGTGGGAGTTTAGCATATAATTTGATTAAGTTGAACTCTAATTATCTTGAACATAGTCTAAGTCCACTTTGAATATATTTGTGTTGTAGATCATGGCTCACGCAAGTGTCATCCTGAATTTTAATACGTTCCTAGAGAAAGCTAAGTTGAAAGATGATGGAAGCAACTTTGTAGACTGGGCTCGTAATCTTAAGCTAATCTTACAAGCTGGAAAGAAGGATTATGTCCTTAATGCTGCGCTAGGAGATGAACCACCCGCTACGGCTGATCAGGATGTTAAGAACGCTTGGTTAGCACGTAAGGAGGACTACTCAATAGTTCAATGTGCAGTCTTGTATGGCTTAGAACCGGGACTTCAACGTCGCTTTGAGCGTCATGGAGCATTTGAGATGTTCCAGGGGTTGAAGTTTATCTTTCAGAAGAACGCCCGGATCGAGAGGTATGAGACCTCCGATAAATTCTATGCTTGCAAGATGGAGGAAAACTCGTCTGTCAGTGAACATGTGCTCAAAATGTCTGGGTACTCAAACCGTCTAGCTGAACTGGGGATTGAACTCCCGCAAGAAGCTATCACTGACAGAATCCTTCAATCACTGCCGCCAAGCTATAAAGGCTTTGTGTTGAACTACAACATGCAAGGGATGAACAAGTCTCCCGGCGAGTTGTTTGCGATGCTGAAAGTCGCAGAGTCTAAACTCCGTAAAGAGCATCAAGTGTTGATGGTGAGCAAGACCACTATTTTCAAGAGAAACGGCAAAGGCAAGAAGGGCAATTCGAAGAAGAGCGGCAAGCCTGTTGCCTATCCGCCGAAGAAACCCAAGGCTGGACCTAAGCCTGAAACAGAGTGCTTCTATTGCAAGGGTATGGGTCACTGGAAGCGCAATTGCCCCAAGTATCTGGCAGATAAGAAGGCGGGCAAAGAAAAATCAGGTATATTTGATATACATGTTATTGATGTGTACTTAACCGGCTCTCGTAGTAGTGCCTGGGTATTCGATACCGGTTCTGTTGCTCACATTTGCAACTCGAAGCAGGAACTGCGGAATAGACGAAGGCTGGCAAAAGACGAAGTGACGATGCGCGTAGGAAATGGTTCCAAGGTTGATGCAATCGCCGTCGGCACAGTGTCACTTCAGCTACCATCGGGATTAGTGATGAACTTAAATCATTGTTATTTAGTGCCTGCGTTGAGCATGAACATTATATCTGGATCTTGTTTATTGCGAGACGGTTACTCTTTTAAGTGTGAGAATAATGGTTGTTCTATTTCTATGAGTAACATCTTTTATGGTCATGCACCGAATGTGAGAGGATTGTTCATATTGAATCTTGATAGAGATACGCATATACATAACATTGAGACCAAAAGAGTTAGAGTAAACAATGATAGCGCCATATTTTTGTGGCACTACCGCTTGGGTCATATTGGTGTAAAGCGCATGAAGAAACTCCATGCTGATGGACTTTTGGAGTCACTTGACTTTGATTCACTTGACACGTGCGAACCATGCCTCATGGGCAAGATGACTAAGACTCCGTTCTCCGGAACAATGGAGCGTGCAAGTGACTTGTTGGAAATCATACATACCGATGTGTGTGGTCCAATGAGCGTGGAGGCACGCGGCGGATATCGTTATTTTCTCACCTTCACTGACGATTTAAGTAGATATGGTTATGTCTACTTGATGAAGCACAAGTCTGAAACATTTGAAAAGTTCAAGCAATTTCAGAGTGAAGTGGAAAATCATCGTAACAAGAAGATCAAGTTCCTACGGTCTAATCGTGGGGGTGAATATCTGAGTTTCGAGTTTGGTGCTCACTTAAGACAATGTGGAATTGTTTCGCAGTTAACACCGCCTGGAACACCATAGCGTAATGGTGTGTCCGAACGTCGTAATCGTACTTTGTTAGAAATGGTGCGATCTATGATGTCTCTTACTGATTTGCCGTTATCGTTTTGGGGTTATGCATTAGAAACAGCTGCATTCACTTTAAATAGGGCACCATCGAAATCCGTTGAGACGACACCATACGAACTGTGGTATGGCAAAAGGCCAAAGTTGTCGTTTCTTAAAGTTTGGGGATGTGATGCTTATGTCAAAAAGCTTCAGCCGGAAAAGCTGGAACCCAAAGCGGAAATGTGCGTCTTCATAGGTTACCCAAAAGAGACAGTTGGGTACACCTTCTATCTCAAATCCGAGGGCAAAGTGTTTGTTGCTAAGAACGGAACTTTTCTTGAGAAGGAGTTTCTCTCGAGAGAATAGAGTGGGAGGAAGATAGAACTTGACGAGGTTGTCGAACCTCTCATCCCTCTGGATGGTGGCGCAGGGCAAGGGGAAACCTCTGTCATTGCGACGCCGGTTGAGGAGGAAGTTAATGATGATGATCATGAAACTCCAGTTCAAGTTTCTGTTGAACCACGCAGGTCGACGAGATCACGCGCTGCTCCAGAGTGGTACGGTAATCCCGTCTTATCAATCATGTTGTTAGACAACAATGAACCTGCAAATTATGAAGAAGCAATGGTGGGCCCAGATTCCAACAAATGGCTAGAAGCCATGAAATCCGAGATAGGATCCATGTATGAGAACAAAGTGTGGACATTGGAGATACTGCCTGAGGGCCGCAAGGCTATTCAGAACAAATGGATCTTTAAGAAGAAGACGGACGCTGACGGTAATGTGACCGTTTATAAAGCTCGACTTGTGGCAAAGGGTTTTTCACAAGTTCCAGGAATTGACTACGATGAGACTTTCTCTCCCGTAGCGATGCTTAAGTCCGTCAGAATCATGTTAGCAATAGCTGCATTTTTCGATTATGAAATCTGGCAGATGGATGTCAAAACGGCGTTCCTTAACGGTTTCCTTAAGGAAGAGTTGTATATGATGCAACCCGAAGGTTTTGTCGATCCTAAAAATGCTGACAAGGTGTGCAAGCTCCAGCGATCCATTTATGGACTGGTGCAAGCATCTCGGAGTTGGAACAAACGCTTTGATGAGGTGATCAAAGCATTTGGGTTTATACAAGTGGTTGGAGAATCTTGTATTTAAAAGAAAGTGAGTGGGAGCTCTGTGGCGTTTCTAATATTATATGTGGAGGACATATTACTGATTGGAAACAACGTAGAGTTTTTGGAGAGCATAAAAGGTTACTTGAATAAAAGTTTCTCTATGAAGGACCTAGGAGAAGCTGCTTACATTCTAGGCATTAAGATCTATAGGGATAGATCAAAACGCCTGATAGGACTTTCACAAAGCACATACCTTGATAAAGTTTTGAGGAGGTTCAAAATGGAACAGTCCAAGAAAGGATTCTTGCCAGTGTTACAAGGTACGAGATTGAGTAAGACTCAGTGCCCAGCAACTGATGAAGATAGAGAGCATATGCGCTCCGTCCCCTATGCTTCAGCCATAGGCTCTATCATGTATGCAATGCTGTGCACTAGACCGGATGTTAGCCTGGCCATAAGTATGGCAGGTAGGTTCCAGAGTAATCCAGGAGTGGATCACTGGACGGCGGTAAAGAATATCCTGAAGTACCTGAAAAGGACTAAGGAGATGTTTCTCGTGTATGGAGGTGACGAAGAGCTCGACGTAAAAGGTTACGTCGATGCAAGCTTTGACACAGATCCGGACGACTCTAAGTCACAAACCGGATACATATTTATTCTTAATGGGGGTGCAGTAAGCTGGTGCAGTTCCAAGCAAAGCGTCGTAGCAAATTCTACATGTGAAGCGGAGTACATGGCTGCCTCGGAGGCGGCTAAGGAGGGTGTCTGGATGAAGCAGTTCATGATGGATCTTGGAGTGGTGCCAAGTGCACTGGATCCAATAACCTTGTTCTGTGACAACACTGGTGCCATTGCCTTAGCAAAGGAACCAAGGTTTCACAAGAAGACCAGACACATCAAACGACGCTTCAACCTCATCCGCGACTACGTCGAGGAGGAGGACGTAAATATATGCAAAGTGCACACGGATCTGAATGTAGCAGACCCGCTGACTAAACCTCTTCCACGGCCAAAACATGATCGACACCAGAACTGTATGGGTGTTAGATTTATTACAATATAATTCACATGGTGATGTGAGGGCTAGATTATTGACTCTAGTGCAAGTGGGAGACTGTTGGAATTATGCCCTAGAGGCAATAATAAATGTATAGTTATTATTATAATTCCTGTATCAAGATAATAGTTTATTATCCATGCTATAATTGTATTGAATGAAGACTCATTTACATGTGTGGATACATAGACAAAACACCGTCCCTAGCATGCCTCTAGTTGGCTAGCCAGTTGATCGATGATAGTCAGTGTCTTCTGATTATGAACAAGGTGTTGTTGCTTGATAACTGGATCACGTCATTGGGAGAATCACGTGATGGACTAGACCCAAACTAATAGACGTAGCATGTTGATCGTGTCATTTTGTTGCTACTGTTTCTGCGTGTCAAGTATTTATTCCTATGACCATGAGATCATATAACTCACTGACACCGGAGGAATGCTTTGTGTGTATCAAACGTCACAACGTAACTGGGTGACTATAAAGATGCTCTACAGGTATCTCCGAAGGTATTAGTTGAGTTAGTATGGATCAAGACTGGGATTTGTCACTCCGTGTGACGGAGAGGTATCTCGGGGCCCACTCGGTAATACAACATCACACACAAGCCTTGCAAGCAATGTAACTTAGTGTAAGTTGCGGGATCTTGTATTACGGAACGAGTAAAGAGACTTGCCGGTAAACGAGGTTGAAATAGGTATACGGATACTGACGATCGAATCTCGGGCAAGTAACATACCGAAGGACAAAGGGAATGACATACGGGATTATACGAATCCTTGGCACTGAGGTTCAAACGATAAGATCTTCGTAGAATATGTAGGATCCAATATGGGCATCCAGGTCCCGCTGTTGGATATTGACCGAGGAGTCTCTCGGGTCATGTCTACATAGTTCTCGAACCCGCAGGGTCTGCACACTTAAGGTTCGACGTTGTTTTATGCGTATTTGAGTTATATGGTTGGTTACCGAATGTTGTTCGGAGTCCCGGATGAGATCACGGACGTCACGAGGGTTTCCGGAATAGTCCGGAAACGAAGATTGATATATAGGATGACCTCATTTGATTACCGGAAGGTTTTCGGAGTTACCGGGAATGTACCGGGAATGATGAATGGGTTCCGGGAGTTCACCGGAGGGGGGCAACCCACTCCGGGGAAGCCCATAGGCATTTGGGGGGGTCACACCAGCCCTTAGTGGGCTGGTGGGACAGCCCACCAATCCCCTATGCGCCAAGAGAGAAAAAATCAAAGGAAAGAAAAAAAAAGGAAGAAGGGGGAAGGGGGAAGGACTCCCTCCCACCAAACCAAGTAGGACTCGGTTTGGGGGGGGGAGAGTCCTCCCCCCTGGCTCGGCCGACCCCTTGGGGATCCCTTGGACCCCAAGGCAAGGTCCCCCTCCCTCCTCCTATATATATGGGGCTTTTAGGGCAGATTTGAGACAACTTTTGCCACGGCAGCCCGACCACATACCTCCACGGTTTTTCCTCTAGATCGCGTTTCTGCGGAGCTCGGGCGGAGCCCTGCTGAGACGAGATCATCACCAACCTCCGGAGCGCCGTCACGCTGCCGGAGAAATCTTCTACCTCTCCGTCTCTCTTGCTGGATCAAGAAGGCCGAGATCATCGTCGAGCTGTACGTGTGCTGAACGCGGAGGTGCCGTCCGTTCGGTACTAGATCGTGGGACTGATCGCGGGATTGTTCGCGGGGCGGATAGAGGGACGTGAGGACGTTCCACTACATCAACCGCGTTCCCTAACGCTTCTGCTGTATGATCTACAAGGGTACATAGATCACTCATCCCCTCTCGTAGATGGACATCACCATGATAGGTCTTCGTGCGCGTAGGAAAATTTTTGTTTCCCATGCGACGTTCCCCAACATAATGTTCATGCTTAACGCAGGCACTAAATAACATTTATTTAAGTTCATAACTAATCCTGATGGTAACTGAAGTGAAACTGTGCTGACGGCGATTGCATCAACCTTGGAACCATTTCCCACGCGCATCGTCACTTCATCCTTCGCTAGTCTTCGCTTATTCCGCAGTTCTTGTTTCGAGTTGCAAATATCAGCAACAAAACTGGTATTGAATACCCACGCACTACAACGAGAGTTGGTTAAGTACACATCAATAACATGTATATCGAATATACCTGATTTTTCCTTGGCCGCCTTCTTATCAGCCAGATACTTGGGGCAGTTGCGCTTCCAGTGACCCATACCCTTGCAATAATAGCACTTCGTTTCAGGCTTAGGTCCAGCTTTGGGCTTCTTCGTCGGATTGGCAACAGGCTTGCCGCTCTTCTTTGAATTACCATTCTTTCCTTTGTCATTTCTCTTGAAACTAGTGGTCTTATTCACCATCAACACTTGATGCTCTATACGGAGTTCTAACTCTGCGACTTTCAGCATCGCGAATAACTCGCCAGGTGACTTGTTCATCCCTTGCATGTTATAGTTCAACACAAAGCTCTTATAGCTTGGTGGCAGTGATTGAAGAATTATGTCAGTGATAGCCTCTTGCGGGAGTTCAATCCCCAGCTCAGCTAGACGGTTTGAGTACCCAGACATTTTGAGCACATGTTCACTGACAGACAAATTCTCCTCCATCTTGCAAGTATAGAATTTATCGGAGGTCTCATACCTCTCGATCCGGGCGTTCTTCAGAAAGATAAACTTCAACTCCTGGAACATCTCATATGCTCCATGACGCTCAAAGAGACGTTGAAGTCCCGGCTCTAAGCCATACAAGACTGCACATTGAACTACTCAGTAGTCCTCCTTGGGTGCTAACCAAGCGTTCTTAGCATCTTGGTCAGTCATGGTGGGTGGTTCATCTCCTAGAGCAGCATTAAGGACATAATCCTTCTTCCCAGCTTGCAGGAGCAACTTAAGATTACGAGCCCAGTCTACAAAGTTGCTTCCATCATCTTTCAACTTAGCTTTCTCTAGGAACGTATTAAAATTCAGGGTGACTGTCGCGTGAGCCATTGATCTACAACACAAATATTTTCAAAGTGGACTTAGACTATGTTCAAGATAATTAGAGTTTAACTAATCAAATTACTTCCTAAACTCCCACTCAAAAAGTACATCTCTCTAGTCATTTGTGTGGTTCATGATCCAATTCCACTAGCTCAAGTCCGATCATCACGTCAGTTGAGGATAGTTTTAGTGGTAAGCATCCCTATGCTAATCATATCAACTATATGCTTCATGATCAACCTTTCAGTCTCATGTGTTTCGAGGCCATGTCTGCACATGCTAGGATCGTCAAGCTTAACCCGAGTGTTCCGTGTGGGCAACTGTTTTGCACCCGTTGTATGTGAACGATGAGTCTATCACACCCGATAATCATGTGGTCTCTCGAAACGACGAACTGTAGCAACGGTGCAAAGTCGGGGAGAACACAATTTTGTCTTGAAATTTTAGTGAGAGATCACCTCATAATGATACCTTCGTTCTAAGCAAAATAATGTGCATAAAAGGATTAACATCACATGAAATTCATAGGTGACATGATATGGCCATCATCATGTGCTTCTTGATCTCCATCACCAAAGCACCGGCATGATCTTCTTGTCATCGGCGCCACACCATGATCTCCATCAATGTGTCGCCATCGGGGTTGTCGTGCTACTCATGCTATTACTACTAAAGCTACGTCCTAACAATATAGTAAACACATCTGCAAGCACAAACGTTAGTTTAAAGACAACCCTATGGCTCCTGTCGGTTGATGTACCATCGACGTGCAAGTCGATATTAACTATTACAACATGATCATCTCATACATCCAATATATCACATCACGTCATTGGCCATATCATATCACAAACATACCCTGCAAAAACAAGTTAGATGTCCTCTAATTGTTGTTGCATGTTTTACGTGGTTGCAATGGGTATCTAGTAGATCACATCTTACTTACGCAAAAACCACAACGGAGATGTGCAAATTGCTATTTAACCTCTCCAAGGACCACCTCGGTCAAAACCAATTCAACTAAAGTTGAAGAAACAGACACCCGCCAGTCATCTTTATGCAACGAGGTTGCATGTCAAGCGATGAAACCAGTCTTTCGTAAGCGTACGAATAATGTCGGTCCGGGCCGCTTCAATCCAACAATACCGCCGAATTGAGAAAAGACTAAGGAGGGCAGCAAATCGAACATCACCGTCCACAAAACCCTTTGTGTTCGACTCGAGATTACATCTACGCATGAACCTAACTCTCATACCACTGTTGGGGAACGTCGCATGGGAAACAAAAAATTTCCTACGCGCACGAAGACCTATCATGGTGATGTCCATCTACGAGAGGAGATTTCGATCTACGTACCCTTGTAGATCGCACAACAAGAAGCATTAAGAAACGCGGTTGATGTAGTCGAACGTCCTCACGTCCCTCGATCCGCCCCGCGAACCGTCCCATGAACCGTCCCGCGATCCGTCCCACGATCTGCTCCGATCTAGTGTCGAACGGACGGCACCTCCGCGTTCAGCACACGTACAGCTCGATGATGATCTCGGCCTTCTTGATCCAGCAAGCAATACGGAGAAGTAGATGAGTTCTCCAGCAGCATTATGGCGCTCCGGTGGTGGTGAAGGATCTACTCCTGCAGGGCTCCGCCCGAGCTCCGCAGAAATACGATCTAGAGGAAAAACCGTGGTGTTTGTGGTCGGGCTGCATGTCAAAAGTTGTCTCAAATCAGCCCTAGAACTCCACTATATATAGGAGGAGGGGAGGGGAGGCTTGCCTTGGGGTCCAAGACACCAAGGGTCCGCCGGCCAAGGAGGTGGAGGAGTCCACCTACAATCCTAGTCCAACTAGGATTGGAAGGTGGAGTCCTTCCCTTCCTTCCCACCTTTTTTTCCTTTTCTCTTTGATTTTCTATCTCCTGCGCATAGGGCCCTTTTGGGCTGTCCCACCAGCCCACCAAGGGCTGGTGCGGCACCCCTAAGGCCTATGGGCTTCCCCGGGTGGGCTGGCCCCTCCCGGTGAACAACCGGAACCCATTCGTCACTCCCGGTACATTCCCGGTAATGCCAGAAAACTTTTCGGTAACCAAATGAGGTCATCCTATATATCAATCTTCATCTCCGGACCATTCCGAAAACCCTCGTGACATCTGTGATCTCATCCGAGACTCCGATCAACATTCGGTAACCACACATATAACTCAACTATACTAAAACATCGCCGAACCTTAAGTGTACAGACCCTGCGGGTTTGAGAACTATGCAGACATGCCCAGAGTTACTCCTCGGTCAATATCCAATAGCGGGACCTGGATGCCCATATTGGATCCTACATATTCTCCGAATAACTTATCGGTTGAACCTAAGTGTCAAGGATTCAGGCAATCCCGTGTGTCATTCCCTTTGTCCTTCGGTATGTTACTTGCCCGAGATTCGATCGTCGGTATCTGCATACCTATTTCAATCTCGTTACCGGCAAGTCTCTTTATTCGTTCCGTAATAGAAGATCCCATGACTTACACTTTAGTGACATTGCTTGCAAGGCTTGTGCGTGATGTTGTATTACCGAGTGGGCCCCGAGATACCTCTCCGTCACACGGAGTGACAAATCCCAGTCTTGATCCATACTAACCCAACGGACACCTTCGGAGATACCTATAGAGCACCTTTACAGTCACCCAGTTACGTTGTGACGTTTGATACACACAAGGAATCCCTCCGGTGCCAGTGGGTTATATGGCCTCATGGTCATAGGAACAAATACTTGACACGCAGAAAACAATAGCAATAAAATGACACGATCAATATGCCACGTTCATAGTTTGGGTCTAGTCCATCAGATGATTCCCTTAATGATGTGATGTAGTTATCAAGCAACAACACTTTACACATAATCAGAAAACCTTTACTATCCTTGATCAACTGGCTAGCCAACTAGAGGCTTGCTAGGGACATTGTTGTGTCTATTTATCCACACATGTATCTATGTTTCCATTCAATACAATTATAGCATGGATAATAAACGATTATCTTTAAAAAGGAAATAAAACAATAACTATTTATTATTGCCTCTAGGGCATATTTCCAACAACTACCCCAATCAGGTATTTTGCAAATTCTATTGAAATCCTCTAAATCCATGGTATACGATTTGTCATAGAGAGCAAACAGTACGGATGTGTCACGGCCAGCTGAAAATTTGAATCTATGAACAAAAGAGGTTGTGAGAGTAGTATAATGTTCACATTTATCGGACATGAATTCTTCAAGTCCAACATTGTGAACAAGTGTATCAAACTCGTCTTTGAAACCTGCATCAATCATGAATTCATTAGAAGGCCATTCACATGGTTGTACCTGTGTGTTCCTCGATTGGTAAGGATCAGGTTCCCGAATCGCGAGACGGGGACCCCTCTTGCTTGACGAACCACCATGATAGTTTCTCTTGAACATCTTCCTTTTCTGAAATTTTCAGTAACTCAAAGGAAAAGTGAACAAGGCTCAACGAAACTCATAGCAACTACTCCTACAAGTGTCTAGAGGCCATATCATGCATCAAAACTACTTGGGGCCAGCTAAAATTAGCATGCAAATCTCAAGAACAGGGTCACCAAGGAAGCAAAAATACGCAACGAATAAGGCACTAGAGCAAAAACTAATTGGACCAACGGAGGAGTCACATACCAAGGAACAATTTCCCCAAAACAATTTGGTGAATGGGGCTTTGCAGAAGGAGATCGAAAATCGCAGCAAGAAGAGCAAGAACGCGGGTTTGAGCTGTAGAATGAATTTTTCTGGAGGTAGGAGAAGGAGATGGGAGCTGGAATAAGTGGAGGGGGGCACGTGGGCCCCACAAGCCTGGTATGCACGGCCAGGGGGTGCCCGCGCCTCCTGGGCTTGTCGCCCACTGGTGCATCCCCGTGACTAGCTCTCCGTCTTAGAATTTTTTAAAAATTCTAGAAAAAATCATACTTGATTTTCAGGGCATTCGGAGAACTTTTATTTTCGGGACACTTTTCTACGGGACGCAAAAAACAGAAAACAAGAGACTCTAAAGCTAAATCTATCATTATTCTTCTAAGCTACCGAAGGTAAAGGTTTGGAACAGAGGGTTGTGACTCTCAGATTCATCCATCTCATGGTCATCAAAAGATATCCGTCAATGAGGTTGATCAAGTCTCCTTAACAAACTTTTTTCGAATCGCGTAAAAACGGAGAATTTTCGAATAGTCACTAGGTTACCTCAATGGGGATGTGCATATCCCCAACAAGCAAATCATACTTCATCTTAACAGTAGGTATAGGGCATTCAAAGCTCCCAATAAGAATCGATGAAGTTTTTTCAATAGCATTGATGCAATGTACTCGATATTGTTTCTTTGGAAAGTGCACCGTATGCTCATTACTATTGACATGGAAAGTGACATTGCCTTTGTTGCAATCAACAACAGCCCGTGGAGTGTTTAAAAAGGGTCTTCCAAGGATGACCGCCATGGCATCATCCTCGGGAATATCCAAGATAACAAAGTCTGTTAAGATAGTAACGTTAGCAACCACAACAGGCACATCCTCGCAAATGCCGATAGGGAAAGCAGTTGATTTGTCAGCAATTTGCAAGGAGATTTCAGTGGGTGTCAACTTATCCAGTTCAAGTCTACGATAAAGAGAGAGAGGCATAACACTAACACCGGCTCCAAGGTCGCATAAAGCAGTTCTAACGTAGTTTCCTTTAATGGAGCAAGGTATAGTGGGCACTCCGGGATCACCTAGTTTCTTAGGAGTTCCACCCTTGAAAGTGTAATTAGCGAGCATGGTGGAAATCTCAACCTCAGGTATCCTCCTCTTATTAGTAACAATATCCTTCATGTACTTAGCATACGAAGACATTTTGAGCATATTTGTCAAACGCATTTGCAGAAAGATAGGTCTAATACTTTCGAAAAATCGTTGAAAATCCTCATCATCCTTTTTCTTGGATGGTTTGGGAGGAAAGGGCATGGGTTTCTGAACCCATGGTTCCCTTTCTTTACCATGCTTCCTAGCAATGAAGTTGTTCTTATCGTATCTCCTATTCTTAGGTTGTGGGTTATCAAGATCAACTGGTTCAATCTCCACATCCTTATCATTGCTAGGTTGAGCATCATCATGAACATCACTATCGATGTTATCATTAGGATCATGTTCATCACCAGATTGTGTTTCAGCATCAGGAACAGAGATATCGTTTAGATTCTCGGGTGTAACAGCAACAGGGTTGCTAGCCTGCAGGTTCCTATCTTCTTTCTTCTTCCTAGGATGACTAGGTGCATCAGTGCTAACTCCTTGAGAATCTTGTTCAGTTCTCTTAGGATGACCCTCGGGATACAAAGGTTCCTGGGTCATTCTACAACCTCTAGTGACGACTCTGACAGAATTGTCATTCAACTCATTGAGCAAGTCATTTTGAGCCTTAAGTACTTGTTCTACTTGAGTAGTAACCATAGAGGCATGTTTACTCAAAAGCTTAAGATCATTGACGTTTCTATCCTCACAAGCACTTCAATGACTAAGCATACGAGCATTCTGTTCCAAGTGTCTGCTAACATAAACATTGAAACTTTGTTGTTTGGCAACAAAGTTATCAAATTCATCCAGGCATATGCTAGCAGGTTTATCAAAAGGAATATCATTCTCATTGAATCTACGAAGAGAATTTACCTCTACTACCTGTGTCGGGTTATCAAGACCATAGATCTCTTCGATAGGTGGTAGATTTTTGACATCTTCAGATTTAATGCCCTTCCCTTTCATAGATTTCTTAGCTTCTTGCATATCTTCAGGACTGAGGAATAGGATACCTCTTTTCTTAGGAGTTGGCTTTGGAGGTGGTTCGGGAATAATCCAAGCATTCTCATTGCACAAGATATTATTCAATAGGATCTCAGCTTGTTCTACAGTTCGTTCCCTGAAAACACAACCAGCACAACTATCTAGGTTGTCCTTAGAAGCATCGGTTAGTACATTATAGAAGATATCAAGTATTTCATTCTTCTCAAGAGGGTGATCGGGCAAAGCATTCTGTAGCTGGACAAGCCTCCCCCAAGCTTGTGGGAGACTCTCTTCTTCAACTTGCGCAAAATTATATATTTCCTGCAAGGAAGCTTGCTTCTTATGGGCAGGAAAAAAATTCTCACGGAAGTAGCAGATCATATCCTGGGGACTACGCACACAACCAGGAGCAAGAGAAGTGAACCAAGTCTTAGCATCATCCTTTAGCGAGAAAGGTAACAGCTTAAGGACATAGTAGTGGCGGATCTTTTCCTCACTCGTGAATAGGGTGGCTATATCGTGCAGCGTAGTAAGATGTGCCACAACCGTTTCAGACTCATAACCATGAAAAGGATCAGATTCGACCAAAGTGATTAACTCAGGGTCGACAGAGAATTCATAATCCTTATCGGTCACAAAGATAGGCGAAGTAGCAAACTTTGGGTCGTATTTCATCCTAGCGTTCAAAGATTTTTCTTTCCACATGCACAGTAATTTCTCAAGATCATAGCTATCCTTACAAGCAAGAAAGTCCTCAGAAACCTCTCCCTCCATAACATAACCCTCAGGCATATCAGGCAATTCATATCTAGGAGAGCTAGTTCTAACAGGCGAAATAGCAGGTTCTACTTCAATAATCTCAGCAGTTTCAGAAGTATCATCACATCTTGCAGCAACTCTAGCAATTTGTGCATCTAGGAATGCACCTAGTGGCAAAGCAGTATCAAGCAAAGCATCATCACAAGCATCATGGACAGAAGAAGTAGCATCATCAAGCACAAGTGACATATCACAATTTCTAGCAGGAGGTGGTGTCGCAAACTTACTCATAACTGAAGGTGAATCAAGTGCAGAGCTAGATGTCAGTTCCTTACCTGTCCTCGTAGTTGAGGGCAAGACTTTAGTTTTTGGATCTCTCAGATTCCTCATAGTGATCAGCAAACGTAAATCCCAAGTGACTCAGAGAATAGAGCTATGCCTCCTCGGTAACGGCGCCAGAAAATAGTCTTGATAACACACAAGTATAGGGGATTGCAACAGTTTTCGAGGGTAGTGTATTCAACCCAAATTTGTTGATTCGACACAAGGGGAAGCCAAAGAATATTCTCGAGTATTGGCAGTTGAGTTGTCAATTCAACCACACCTGAAAGACTTAGTATCTGCAGCAAAGTATCAGTAGCAAAGTAGTGTGATAGCAACAGTAGCAACGGTAATAGTAGCAGCAGTGACAAAAGTAGTGACAGAGTAACAGTAGCAGCAGTGACAGCAGTAGCAACAGAGTAACGGTAGCAACAGTGACAGGAGTAGCAGCAAAGTAATGTAACAAGGACCAGTAGGAAAAACTCGTAGGCATTGGATTGGTGATGGCTAATTATGTGAGATGATATTCACCATGCGACAGTTATAACATGGGGAGATATGTAACTGGCTCCAGTTCGTCAATGTAATGTAGGCATGTATTCCGTAGGTAGTCATGCGTGCTTAGGGAAAAGAACTTGCATGACATCTATTGTCCATCCATCCCGTGGCAGCGGGGTTCTAATGGAAACTACGGGATATTAAGGTTCTCCTTTTAATAGAGAACCGGAACAAAGCATTAGCACTTAGTGAATACATGAACTCCTCATACTATGGTCATCTTCGGGAGTGGTTCCGGCTATTGTCACTCCGGGGTTGCCGGCTCATAACACATAGTAGGTTACTACAACTTGCAAGATAGGATCAAGAACACACATATATTGACGAGAACATAATAGGTTCAGATCTGACATCATGGCACTCGGGCCCTAGTGACAAGCATTAAGCATGGGAAAGTAGTAGCAACATCAATCTCAGAACATATTGGATACAGGGATCAATCCCCATCAAAACTAACTCGATTACATGATAGATCTCATCCAACCCATCACCGTCCAGCAAGCCTACGATGAGATTACTCACGAAGGGTGAAGAGCATCATGGAATTGGCGATGAAGGAAGGTTGGTGATGACAATGGCGACGATCTCCCCTCTCCAGAGCCCAGAACGGACTCCAGATCTGCCCTCCAGAGGAAGAACAGGTGGTGGCGGCGCCTCCGTATCGTAAAACGCGATGAACTCTTCTCCTTGATTTTTTCCGGACGGAAGGGACTAAATAGAGCTGGAGTTGGAGGCGGTGGAGCTCCGAGGGCCCCACAAGCCTACTAGGCGTGGCCAGGGGGCCCGCGCCTGGTGGGCTTGTGGACACCTCGCTCCACTCCTGTGGTTGATTCTTGCTCCAGTATTTTTTATATATTCCACAAACAATCCTCGTAAATTTCTAGGTCATTCCGAGAACTTTTATTTCTGCGCAAAAACAACATCATGGCAATTTTGCTGAAAACAGCGTTAGTCCGGGTTAGTTCCATTCAAATCATGCAAATTAGAGTCCAGAACAAGGGCAAAAGAGTTTGGAAAAGTAGATACGACAGAGACGTATCACGAACCAGAGCCATGAGGGGGAAACCCGCGTTTTCCCGGGTTGGGGTCGGGATTTTGCCGCGCCCCCTAAAATTTTTTGCGGGTCGGGGCGGGATGCGGGATCTGATCGGGCTGGTTTTTCTGCCCCGACCCACATTTTGGCGGTTATTTTACAGGTCGGGGCGGGATGCGGGGTCTGCTAGAGTTGCTCTTAGCTCAGTAGCCACTACTTCATAGAATACATCACTAAAAGACAACCGGACCCATCATATGCGTCTTAAACTGACCAGTCATAAAAAATCGACCCAACCGGACCTCTCAAACATGCCTCAAATGCTTGGGCTGACCGACACCCCTCATATCTAGCCCAAATATGAGAAGGATATGGGGGAGTTCGAGCGCGTCCGGGCATGCCCGCCTAGCCTACACTGGCCCCATTGATCCACATATATTTAACCTCATCTGCTCGCCGGACCAAACCCTAGCCACTTCAATCCACTCCCATCCGTCACCCAAACTCACCTCCGGTAATCTTCGACCTTCGGCATGGCGGGCAGCGGATCCTAGTCGTTCACCTCCAGATTCGTCAACCACGAGCTTATTTTAGGCGGCCCCAGGGAGGAGATGGTTGTGCGACTTGTGCTCCGCCGCTCCCTAGAGACGACCACCCTTCGGCAGCACTACGACTCGCAGTGTCGGGATTCCATTGCGTTGGCACAACCGGTGACTGGATCCGACGTCGCTGCCTCATGGGAGGCGGCATAGTCCATCTGGCGTCCGAACGTCGTGGCAGACGCGCAACCCCTTCGTTGGCACGTCGAGGACCCACCTTGGGCGTCCTGACCGCTCTCATGGTGCAGTGTTCCCGCCGTGTGAGGCAACGGGCGCGGGACGCGGCGGAGGCCCTTGCGGCGGTGGACGTTGGAGAGGTGGAGTCGCACTCTCCGGCACCTCATATAATTCACGGATGCGGGCGCCGCAACCGCGTCATGGTCGAAATCATCTCCTCCCAGGAAGGATCCATTATCGACCTGATGTCCACCGACACCGTCCGGGTCACGGGCTCCGGAGAGGAAGAGTAGGGCATGAGAGATGGCGGGAGCTCAACTCTTGTGGGACGGCTAGTGTCTCATGTCCTACTCTACCTCATCAGCGACCAGACCGACACTACGTGGGGCAAAGCTGGCCACCGAACATGGGCACGGCGGAGCTGGGCGAGTTCCACTTGTATTATGTTTATGTTGCATGTAATAAAATGGATTTGAGGTGTCCGATAGTAGAATGCATTATTTAAGCTGTGACCGGTCAGTGTCTGCGGACGCGGTCGGGCACGTCCGCGAGTGTTTGAGGGGCCGTATTTTCATGTTGCGGCTGTGGAACACTAACCGGACACGCTTCATATTTTCCTCTTCACATCTGTGTATCTCATACTCGACAGTTTATATTCATACCACACATGCAACGTGAGCTACTCTACATGATCAAATGACAAACAACAAAATCGGATGCAAACAAACTACAAGATCGGTTGCGAACGGATATAAACAAACTTTACAGCATCCAAAAAATCATCTGAGTACGTTGACGAACAAGTTCTTAAACTTTGACAACTAAAAACTATATAAACATACGACAAGAAGCAGGGTCACCACTTCCAGGCTAGGCCTTTGCCCTTCCGATAGCCAATACAGTTGCAGGCATCTGCGGCTGGTAGTGGGTCTTGGTTGTTGTCGGAGGAGGTGAAGGTGTGTTCGTCGTTGTTGTTGGAGTCAAAGTTGGAGAGGACAATTAGCCCCTTCATCCAGCAAATGACTCTGTCCTCCTACCGCTTCAACTTCGCGACCCGAGCCGCCTCCTCCGCTACCTCCTTCATCTCGCGCTCCGACTGCTCAATAACAAGCTGGAGGGCCTTCGCATTCTTTTGTCGCGGGCGATGAGCGTACGTCTCCCTCGTGATGAGGGACCGGCAGTAGACCCATGAGTGGAGCCACTCATCCTCGTTGGGCCCCGCCTGCATCCCTTGGCGACGAGCATGGACTGCTTCACCACCTTCCTCTCACTTGGCCGCTGCCTCTCACAGCGGGCGGCACGCGCCTCTGATTTCGGAGCGCCTGTGAGCGCCCGCGATGCAGGCCCTAGTACCCACCGCTTCCCGCGTGGAGAAGCGATTGACGAGGAAAGGGGACAACGCAGGGGTGATGCGAACTGTGCTATCATGGCGAAGCTATGCACGGGCCGAAAGGGTCCAGCTCCGGCGTCCATGATGCGCCGGCGTGGGAGCTGCGACGACGCTGCAGATACGGAACCGCCCCCACCTTGGACCGCTCCAAGGCAATGCAGAGGGCTAGCTCCTCCTCCTAGTCGATGTGGGAGCTGAAATGGCTGCTGGGGCTTGACATTGCACTGGAATGGATCAGAATATAAAAGGGGGAGAGAGATGTGAATGGAGTGACCTAGGGTTTGAAACGAGGCATCGGATTGGGGATTTTTGTGGGGCAACGATGGGATAATTGATGGGCTGGGTCTTTCAGAAAAATATTCAGTTTTTGAAATATTTTTCATATATTTTTAAAATAATTTCATGGATTCAAAAAATATTTTGAAAATCAAAACATGTTTTTCTTTAAAATGCATCAGCTAGAGTAGGGCGCTTTACTCAGCTACAGTATACATAGTTCTTAAAACACTGCGCTGCTTATATATGTCACCAAAATTTGGTCTGTTGGCTAGGGGAGCAACTAGTTAGCGAGCGTTTCTTCGGAAGCCTCCCAGCGAATACTCTCACGCGTCGTCACTTGGCACGTTCTCAGTCACATGTCGCGTTCTAAGCGTTCCTTCATATTTCATTTTTATTTTATTTTATGCACGCGTTTTGGCTTTTTAGATTAATTTTGTTTTTTAGTGTTTTTGTTTTTCATTGGTCTTTCTTAGCTTTTTGACCCAAAAAATTGATTTTTTAACGAAAAACGCATTTTCAGTTTTGTTTTTCCCGTGAGAGACACGGTTTTGCTTCTGCAAGAGGCACGGTTTTGCCTTCGCGAGAGGTGTTATTTATTTATTTATTTTACGAGAGACACAGTTTTGCTTCTGCGAGAGGCACGATTTTTCCTTCACGGCCACGCCTCTTGAAAAAATAAAAACGCGTTTTTTTTTCACGAGAGGTACGATTATGCTTACGCGAGAGGCATGGTTTTGCCTTCATGAGAGGCAAGGTCATGCCTCTCGAAAAGGGAAAAGGTGTTTTTCATTTTGCTTTTCGTGAGAGGTACATTTTGCTTTTGTGAAAGGCATGGTTTTGCATTTATGAGAGACACCTATCATAAAGGAAAAAAACATGGGAGACACATTTTTCTCGCCCGGTTTTTTCATCAAAACATGTCAATATGGGATCTGGTTTCGAAGATCTCGACGCGAAAAACCCAACGGTGAAAACGGTTCGAGATTTGAGCGTACGGTTTAGGAGATAAAACATTTTGAAAATACAAAGCTATGAAAAAATTGAAAAACTCCGAGGTTACAACAAGTAACACACATGCAGTACGCCACTTATCGCAACCTAAAAAAACAAAAGTGGTCTTCAAAAAATGGACGTGGCTACCAAGCGCAGCAGCGCCCGCTCGCGAGAGTGGGCGCACCTCAGGATAACCAACCACGTGCATTTATTAGTATTTCAAAAAATCAAAAAGTCATAACTTTTGAACCGGACGTCAGAATAACGATTGTTGCGGCAACAAAAGTCCTTCCTTGGCGCTAGGAATTCTTCTTGTTACTTCTCTTGTTTGCGTAGGTTTTTCCCTCGAAGAGGAAAGGGCGATGCAACACAGGAGCAGTAAGTATTTCCCTCAGATTGAGAACCAAGGTATCGGTCCAGAAGGAGGGCCTCGTCAAGTGCAGAGTACGTGCGCAAACACAAACAAGCTTGCACCCAACGCTTCAAAGGGGTTGTCAATCCCTTCAAGATTGTTTGCAAAGTGAGATCTGAAGGCGGAAAGTGCAACGAAGTAAAAAGTGTAACGCTGAAAATATAGTGTGGAGTAGACCCTGGGGGCCATAGTGTTCACTGGAGGCTTCTCTCATAATAGAAAATATCACGGTGGGTGAAAAAATTACTGTCGAGCAATTGATAGAACCGCGCAAAGTCATGACGATATCTAAGGCAATGATCATACATATATGCATCACGTCCGAGACAAGTAGACCGATACTCTCTGCATCTACTACTATTACTCCACACATCGACCGCTATCCAGCATGCATCTAGTGTATTGAGTTCATGATGAACAGAGTAACGCCTTAAGCAAGATGACATGATGTAGAGGGATAATCTCAAACCAATGATGAAAACCCCATATTTTTACCCTTGATGGCAACAACACGATGCGTGCCTCGCTACCCCTTCTGTCACTGGGTGAGGTCACCGCACGGTATAACCCAAAACCTAGCACTTCTCCCATTGCAAGAATCATAGATCTAGTTGGCCAGACAAAACCCACAACTCAAACAGAATTACAAGGATATGAAATCATGCATAAGAGTGATCAGAAGAAACTCAAATAAGATTCATAGATAATATGATCATAAATCCACAATTCATCGAATCTCGACAAACACACCGCAAAAGAAGATAACATCGGATAGATCTCCATGAAGATCATGGAGAACTGTGTATTGAAGATCCAAGATAGAGAAGAAGCCATCTAGTTAGTAGCTATGGACCCGTAGGTCTATGGTGAACTACTCACGCATCATCGGAGAGGTCATGGTGTTGATGAAGAAGCCCTCCGTATCCGAATCCCCCCTCCGACAGGGCACGAGAACGTGCCCCAGATGGGATCTTGCGGAGACAGAAGCTTGCGGCAGCGGAAAAGTACTTTCAATGATCTCCTGATTTTTTTGGGATTTTTAGGGAATTTATAGGCGCAACCCCTAGGTCAGGGGGCGCTCAGGGGGGCCACAAGCCTTGGTGGCGCGGCCTACCCCCCTGGCCACGGGGTGGGGGCTTGTGGGACCCCTGAGGCTCCCCTACCTTGGCTCCCAAGCTTCCCGATCTTCTTCCATTCTAGAAAAAATCTTTTCGGGGATTTTCTTCCATTTGGACTCCGTTTCAAAATCTCCTCTGAAAGGGGTCAAAAACATGGAAAAAAACAGGAACTGACACTTGGCACTGAGTTAATAAGTTAGTCCCAAAAAATGTATAAAATACATGCAAAACATCCAAAGTTTGACAAGATAATAGCATGAAACCATCAAAAATTATAGATACGTTGGAGACGTATCAAGCATCCCCAAGCTTAACTCCTGCTCGTCCTCGAGTAGGGAAGTGATAAAGAATGATTTTTTGATGTGGAATGCTACCTAGCATAGTTGTCCTTTGCAACTTCTTTCACGTGGCATGAATGTTCAGATCCGTAAGATTCAAAACAATAGTTTGCTATTGACATGAAAACATTAATACTTCAAGCAAACTAGCAAGGTAATCATGAACTTTCAAAATAACAAGGCCAAATAAAGTTATCCCTACAAAATCATATAGTCTAGCTATGCTCCATCATCCTCACACAACTAATGTAAATCATGCACAACCCCGGTATTGGCCAAGTAATTGTTTTTGCACTCTTACTTTCTCAAACTTTTTATAACTATCACGCAATACATGAGCGCGAGCCATGGATATAGCACTATAGGTGGAATTGAGTGTGGTGGTGGTTGTGAGACAAAAAGGAGGAGATGGTCACATTGACTCGGCGTATCAAAAGGCTACGGAGATGCCCATTAATAGATATCAATGTGAATGAGTAGGGATTGCCATACAAAGGATGCACTAGAGCTATAAGTATGTGAAAGCTCAAAAGGAAAACTAGTGGGTGTGCATCCAACTTGCTTGCTCACGAAGGCCTAGGGAAATTTTGAGGAAGCCCATCATTGGAATATACAAGCCAAGTTATATAACGAAAATTCCCACTAGCATATGGTAATGACAAAGCAAGAAACTCTCAATTATGAAGAACATGGTGCTATTATGAAGCACAAGTGTGGAAAAAGATAGTAGCATTGTCCCTTCTCTCTTTTTCTCTCTTTTCCTTTTTTCATTTGGGCTCTTAGGCCTCTTTTTCTGTTCTTTTTTTTGGGCTCTTTGGCCTCTTTTTTTATTTCCTCACATGGGACAATGCTCTAATAATGATGATCATCACACTTTTATTTACTCACAGCTCAAAGATCACAATGATCATGACTCCATAGGAAATGCCTCCGGCAGTGTACCGGGATGTGCAACGATCTAGCATGGCGTATGACGTTGAAACATCTCACTAGCTATCTTACGATCATGTAATGGCGATATGAGAGTGACGACACAAGTCATGACACGGAACGGTGGGAGTTGCATGGCAATATATCTCGGAATGGCTATGAAAATGCCATAGTAGGTAGATATGGTGGTTGTTTGGAGGAAGGAATTTGGTGGGTTTGTGCACAGGCGAGAATTGCGCGGCACTAGAGAGGCTAGCAATGGTGGAAGGTGAAGGTGAATCTATACCATGGGCTCACATTAGTCATGAAGAACTCACATACTTGTTGTGAAAGTTTTTATTAGTAATTGAAACAAAGTGCTAAATGCATACTCCGAGGGGAAGGGTTGGTAGGTGTAAACCATCGCGCGATCCCGACCTCAACACAAAGGATGACAATCAATAGATCAATTATGCTCCGACTTCCTAACATAGCGGTTCATCATATGTGTATGCTACGGGAATCACTAACTTCAACACAAGTATTTCTAGATTCACAACACCCTACTAACATAACTCTTAATATTAGCAAATCCATGTCTCAAAACTATTTGAGAGGAATCAAAACTTCTCTTTCTACTCAATGCACATGAAGATGGAGGTTTTAGCATCCTCTTTGGGTATATATCACTTTTGGGACTACTTTCATAGCATAAGCCAACTACCAAATCACGCACCGGCGTGCTCTAAAAGATATAAGTGAAGCACAAAGAGCAAAAGTATCTAGCTCAAAAGATATAAGTGAAGCACTATGAGCATTCTAGCAAAAATCACGATGAGTGCATGTCTCTCTCTCTCAAAAAGGTGTGCAGAAAGGATGATTGTGACACAACAAAAGGAAAAGACTTCTACGATACAAGACGCTCCAAGCAAAAACACATATCATGTGGTGGATAAAAATATAGCTCCAAGTAATGTTACCGATGGATTGAAGACGAAAGAGGGGATGCCTTCCCGGGGCATCCCCAAGCTTAGGCTTTTTGGTGTCCTTGAATTGGCTTGGGATGCCTTGGGCATCCGCAAGCTTGAGCTCTTTCCACTCTTTATCTCTTTGTCCATGAGAACATCACCCAAAACTTGAAAACTTCACAAAACAAAACTTAAACAGAAACTCGTGATAACATTAGCACAAGAAAACAAACTACCACTTCTTTTGGTACTATAGAAAACTTTAATTCTATCTATATTGATGATGGGATACTGTATTCTCACTTTTACATGGCTAGTACCCCACGATACTAACCATAGTTTCATCAAAACAAGCAACCAACTCAAGAAAACAGAATCTGTCAAAAACAGACCAGTCTGTAGCAATCTATATAATTCGTATACTTCTGGTATCTCAAGAAATCTGAAACATTACGACGGCGTGGGCAAAAAGCATATCAATCAGCAGCAAAAAGAATCAACTCAAAATCTCTTTCTGAATAAAAATGAAAAATCATCTCGTGAGCGAAAAGTTTCTGTCTTTTTCCAGCAGGATCAAACAACCATTACCAAGACTATTCATAAAGGTGTTGCTTGGCTCAAACACAAAAAGAAACACAAAAAACACAATCACAACAGAATTATTAAAGTGTGGACGCAACAAAACATAAAGAAAAAGATAAATTCATTGGGTTGCCTCCCAACAAGCGCTATTGTTTAGCGCCCTTAGTTAGGCATTGATAATTCAATGATGCTCTCATAAAAGATAGCAATCGGACACGAAGAGAGCATCATGAAACATGTGACAAACATATCTAAGTCTAACATACTTCCTATGCATAGGCATTTTATAGGAAAACAGATTGTCAATACAACCAATAGTTACCATATGCAAGGAAGAAGAAAGAGTCAATAGCAATCTCAACCTAACGAGAGGTAATTTGGTAACATGAAAGTTTCTACCACAATATTTTCCTCTCTCATAGAAATTACATGCGGGATCATATTCAAATTCAACAATATAGCTATCACAAAGGATATTCTTTTCATGATCCACATGCATGCAAAGTTGACGCTCTTCAAAAATAGTGGGATTATCATCAACTAAATTCATGACTTCTCCAAACCCACTTTCAATATTATTGCAAATATCATAATCATCATGACGCTTAAACAAATTTTCAAGATCATAAGAAAAATCATTACCCCAATCGTGATCATTGCAAAAAATAGTGGACAAAGCAAAACTAGCATCCCCAAGCTTAGGGTTTTGCATATTTTTAGCATGATTGACACTAATAGGATTTATAGTGAAACCATTGCAATCATGCTTTTCATTCAAGGAGCCCTCGTGAATCACTTCATAAATTTCTTCATCACGATTTTCAGATTCACGCATCTCACGCAAAACTCCATTGAGAAAGTCAAGTGCACTCAACTCACTAGCAATTGGTTCAACATAATTGGATCTCTTAAAGAGATTAGCCAGTGGATGAGGATCCATATCACTAGATTTTCAGCAAGCGAAGATGCAAGCATATTGAAGGCACAGAACACACAAGCAAAGGAAAGGCAAACGAAAAAGGCAAATATTTTTGTAATTTTTTGTTTTTCAGAAGTGGGGGAGACGAAAACGAGAGGCAACTCGCAAACAAAGTAAATGCAAGAGATGAGTTTGCGACACCTACTTGGATGAGTTCTTGGCTTGATCCTCCCGAGCAACGGCGCCGGAAATTCTTCTGCTGCGGCAACAAAAGTCCTTCCCTCAGTTTTACCCTTGAAGAGGAATTATTCTTGTTACTTCTCTGGTTTGCGTCGGTTTTACCCTTGAAGAGGAAAGGGTGATGCAGCACAGGAGCAGTAAGTATTTCCCTCAGTTTGAGAACCAAGGTATCGATCTAGAAGGAGGGCCTCGTCAAGTCCAGAGTACCTGCGCAAACACAAACAAGCTTGCACCCAATGCTTCAAAGGGGTTGTCAATCCATTCAAGATTGTTTGCAAAGTGAGATATGAAGGCGTAAAGTGCAAAGAAGTAAAAAATGTAAGGCTGAAAATATAGTGTGGAGTAGACCCTGGGGGCCATAGTGTTCACTCGAGGCTTCTCTCATAATAGCAAATATCACGGTGGGTGAACAAATTACTGTTGAGCAATTGATAGAACCGCGCAAAGTCATGACGATATCTAAGGCAATGATCATACATATAGGCATCACGTCGAAGACAAGTAGACTGATACTTTCTGCATCTACTACTATTACTCCACACATCGACCGCTATCCAGCATGCATCTAGTGTATTGAGTTCATGACGACCAGAGTAATGCCTTAAGCAAGATAACATGATGTAGCGGGATAATCTCAAACCAATGATGAAAACCCCATCTTTTTACCCTTGATGGCAACAACACGATGCGTGCCTCGCTACCCCTTCTGTCACTGGGTGAGGTCACCCCACGGTATGAACCCAAAACCAAGCACATCTCCCATTGCAAGAATCATAGATCTAGTTGGCCAGACAAAACCCACAACTCGAAGAGAATTACAAGGATATGAAATCATGCATAAGAGAGATCAGAAGAAACTCAAATAAGATTCATAGATAATCTGATCATAAATCCACAATTCATCGGATCTTGACAAACACACCGCAAAAGAAGATTACATCGGATAGATCTCCATGAAGATCATGGAGAACTTTGTATTGAAGATCCAAGAGAGAGAAGAAGTCATCTAGTTACTAGCTATGGATATGTAGGTCTATGGTGAACTACTCACGCATCATCGGAGAGGTCATGTCGTTGATGAAGAAGCCCTCCGTATTCGAATACCCCCTCCAGCAGGGCACCAGGACGTGCCCCCAGATGGGATCTTGCGGAGACAGAAGCGTGCGGTGGCAAAAAAGTACTTTCGATGATATCCTGATTTTTTTGGAGTTTTAGGGAATTTATAGGCGCAACCCCTAGGTCAGGGGGCGCTCAGGGGGACCACAAGCCTGGGTGCTGCGGCCTACCCCCCTGGCCACGGGGTGGGGCCTTGTGGGGCCCGTGAGGCTCCCCTGCCTTGGCTCCCAAGCGTCCCGATCTTCTTCCGTTCCAGAAAAAATCTTTTCGGGGATTTTCTTCCGTTTGGACTCCGTTTCAAAATCTCCTCTGAAAGCGGTCAAAAACATGGAAAAAACAAGAACTGGCACTTGGCACTGAGTTAATAAGTTAGTCCCAAAAAATATATAAAAGGCATGCAAAACATCCAAAGTTTGACAAGATAATAGCATGAAACCATCAAAAATTGTAGATACGTTGGAGACGTATCAACGATCCGTTTTCACAGTTGTGTTTCTTACAACGAGCTCTTCAAAACTAGATCCCATATGAATAGGTTTCGACGAACTTTTTTTTGAGCAACTTTGTGTGCTAGTTGAGGCAACTTTAGTGCTATATGTAAGCAACTCCTTTCCCCCCATAGTATGACTATCTATGAGCGAAGAATTATTCTAAGTTGGATACAACGACTAACAGTTGACTAGATTCATCTCTAAAAGCTTTACATAATTAAACAATGATGATCAGTTTCCTACAATTGCTGCGAAATTTCTCAATTTTGATGCTCAGTTGCCTACAAAATACTATGAAATTGCTCAATTTTGATGCTCAGTGGCCTATTACTGATGGTCAATTGCCTACGGTTAATGTTCAGCTGCCTGCCATTAATGCTCAGTTGTCTGCTATTTGTGCATAGTTGTCATAATTGCACTCGACTATCACAAAATAGTAAACAACTTGTAGTGTAATTTTTTGTGCAACTCCAGTGCATTCAACAAGCAACTCATGTGTATACACACGATGCAATCCATCTAGCATCAAAGTACTTCTGTTTAGCACTAAAGTTGCCTCATCTAGCATCGAAGTTGCTTTTGAAAAAAATTCTTCAAGACATATTCATATGGGATCTCGTTTTGAAGAGTTCGTCACTAGGAACCCAACGATGAAAACATGTCATAATTTCGACACACGGTTTGATAGTTATAGCTTTTTGAAAAAAAAAAATCATACATGATTTAATGGACATTCAATGCATGCGGAGCCAAACATGCACATCCGACGCATAATTTAACCATTTCAGTTTAGGAATAACTGACCACATTTGTCATGTGGTTGCTAAAGGGTGAATTTATTTAACTTTCTAGTCATGATAGAAGTACTTCTGTTTTAGCATGAAGTTGCTTTTATTTAGCACTAAAGTTGCCTAAATATCATCCCACAATTTCTCAAAAAAAAGTTAGTTGAAACCTATCCATATGGGATCTAGTTTTGAAGAGCTCGTCGTAAAAAACACAGTCGTGAAAACGAGTCGTCATTCAGATGCTCGGTTCATGTAGCGACCGGTTTTTCAGAAAATAATTTCCAGAAAACAGGTCTTTGTGTTCACCATCCCCAGGACTACTGTTAGCTGGTAGACACTCACTTGATACAAAATATCCAAGCAAAATACAAAATCTGGGTGACAAGACCATAAAGGTCTACTAGTTTGGACAAATGTCTAAGGTTGACGGCGGAAGCGACTCAAGGAATCTCCAGTGTCCATGGGAGTCCATTCCCATAGGAACAGCTGCCCTGGATAAATTCCTATCTCGCAAGGCTGCTATCCTGGCCTCCTAGGTTCCGGGGTTGACGGCATCGTGCTCCTCTCCAAACGCAATATGACGAAGACAATAGCTAGGGACAAGCTAGTGAGTACTACGAATGTACTCGCAAACATCAAGAAAACAATTAAGTTAAAGCAAGTGATAAGCATGCATAATCCACTTAATAGCTCTACCATGCCATTAGAATTTAATTCATGGATGCATTCATGCAGATAAGCAATTTCCACCAATGTTGTATAAGCAAGCAAGGAAGGTAACCATGAATAAGTAATAACATGCGTGCCGCAGTCGGACGTCGGAGCGACACTGCCTAAATGGCTCACATGCAAGTAATAACAGTTGCCACAGCCGGGCGACTAAGCGACACCACAGAAAGGGCTTATAAGAAATAATAGCGAGCATGCCACAGTCAGGCGTCTAAGCGACACCACAGAAAGGGCTTATAAGAAATAATAATAAGCATGCCTAAGTCAGGCGTCTGAGCGACACCACAGAAAGGGTTTGATAAGAAACAATAATAAATATTGAATATCCAGGAGGTAGAACCGTCCCAGGGATATCCAACAATCATAATCATAGAGGTTAGTCCATGGTAATTATAATAATAGTTTGATCATCCAACCCATTTCCTGATTAGTCTCATGATTTATTTTATTTCCTCCAAAGACCGACACTTGACTAGTCAACCAGTCGTCCCTGACGTGGACGCGGCTACTCGAATAGTTTTGACTCTGTAGAGGGTGTACTCTTTACCCACAACCCACAGGTTTCAATAGTCACTCGGACTAATCCCGCGTACGGTATTTTAGAAGTAAACACTTGGAACCAGTACACTCCCATTTTTACCCCCGCGAAGCCCGGCTTCACCCGGACTACGCTTCCAGGGAAAACTCATAAGACGGGGAGGCTCCGACCTCGACTAGCATGGGATCAAATTTATACCGCACGCTGCAAGGGAACGGTCGTTCCCTCTCGGTCCCAGACCGGAAACACCCATGCCCCCTGACCGGATGACTGGATTTAGTCTAGGTCCATTGATACCTTCATCCCAGCCTCTCTACTTGGTGTGTACGTGGTAAAAGATTTACGACCTACTAGACCGTATTCCCTTTCGGGAAGACCGGTGGCATCACGAAGGGTAAGCAGACACACAAACAAGACTCGATCTACGGTCGACTTAGGAGGTTTAATATTTTCCTGCAAGGGTTAGTACCACACAGTCTTGTTGAAGGAATTATCTCAGGGTTACTACCATCACACTCCATCATGCTTTCACTGACCACTCTCGTCCCACAAGGTGTCATCTGATGGTCTCATTTCCACCAAACACACATTACTCCGAGGTTGTCCAGACCAACGTAGCATACGAAGTATGAGGCAGTAACCGCTCACCACTTGCCTTCCACAAACTTAGCAACAAAAAATATCCATCACATGCTCTTATGCAAGGTATGATTTCATGCGAGATTTTTATCAACATAAGCTAAAATCACACAATATATAGATGCTTGATACGTCCATTATGCATCATGTTTTCATGTTGATATTTATCGCTTCTTGGGCTGTTATTTCACTTCATGGTACAATACTTATGCCTTTTCTCTCTTATTTTGCAAGGTTTACATGAAGAGGGAGAATGCCGGCAACTGGAATTCTGGCCTGAAAGTGGAGCAAAGTTGAGATACCTATTCTGCGCAACTCCAAACACCGTAAAAATCAACGAGGCTATTTTTCCGGATTTATAAAAAATACTAGGCCGAAGAAGCGCCAGAGGGGCGCCAGCAGGTCGCCACAAGCCTGCACAGCGCGGCCACCCCCCAGGCCGCACCATGAGGGCTTGTGGCAGGCTGCTGGCCCACTGGCCCCCCTCTTCTACTATATGAAGGGTTTCGTCCAGGAAGAAATCAGGGAGGAGCTTTTTCGTGGATTCGCCGCCGCCACGAGGCGGCACTTGAGCAGAACCAATCTAGAGCTCCGGCAGGACGATCCTGCCGGGGAAACTTCTCTCCCGGAGGAGGAAATCGTCGCCATCATCATCACCAGCACTCCTCTCATCGGAGGGGACTCGTCACCATTCATGTTCATATGATTCGCGTTCGTTACTTTGATAGTTTGATATGTGGGTGGACCGGCGCTTGGGTACTGCCCTTACTTGGACAAGCATCCCACTTATGATTAACCCCTCTCACAAGCATCCGCAACTACGAAAGAAGAATTAAGACGAAGTATAACCATAGCATTAAACTAGTGGATCCAAATCAGCCCCTTACGAAGCAGCGCATAAACTAGGGTTTAAGCTTCTGTCACTCTAGCAACCCATCATCTACTTACTACATCCCAATGCCTTCCTCTAGGCCCAAATAATGGTGAAGTGTTATGTAGTCAACGTTCACATAACACCACTAGAGGAAAAACAATATACAACATATCAAATTACCGAACGAATACCAAGTTCACATGACTACTATTAGCATGACTTATCCCATGTCCTCAGGAACAAAAGTAACTACTCACAAAGCATAATCATATTCATGACCACAGAGGTAATGAGTAGTATCAAGGATCTAAACATAAACTCTTCCACCAAATAATCCAACTAGCATCAACTACAAAGAGTAATCAACACTACTAGCAACCTTACAAGTACCAATCGGAGTCGCGAGACGGAGATTGGTTACAAGTGATGAACTAGGGTTTGGAGATGAGATGGTGCTGATGAAGATGTTGATGCTGACGAGTCCTCTCAGATGAGAGGAGTGTTGGTGATGACGATGACGATGATTTCCCCCTCCGGGAGGGAAGTTTCCCCTACAGGATCGTCCTGCGGGAGCTCTAGATTGGTTCTCCTCAAGTTCCGCCTCGTGGCGGTGGCGAATCCATGAAAAAGCTCCTCCTCGATCTTTTCCTGGACGAAACCCTTCATATAGCAAAAGAGGGGGGCCAGTTGGCCAGCAGGCTGCCCACAAGCCCTCATGGCGCGGCCTGGGGGGTGGTCGTGCCGTGCAGGCTTGTGGCCAACCCCTGGCGCCCTCTGGCACTTCTTTGGCCCAGTATTTTTTATAAATCCGGAAAAAAATCCTCGTTGATTTTTACAGCGTTTGGAGTTGCGCAGAATAGGTATCTCAACTTTGCTCCACTTTCAGGCCAGAATTCCAGTTGCCGGCATTCTCCCTCTTCATGTAAACCTTGCAAAATAAGATAGAAAAGGCATAAGAATTTTATCGTGAAGTGAAATAACAACCAATGAAGCGATAAATATCAACATAAAAACATGATGCAAAATGGACGTATCAACTCCCCCAAGCTTAGACCTCGCTTGTCCTCAAGCGAAAGCCTAGCTCAATAAATATGTCCACATGTTTAGGGAGAGAGGTGTCGACAAAACAAGATACGAACATGCATGCATCATGATCAAGATCAGAACAGCAATACCAACATATAATCTCTCATGCTAAAGTGATACTTCCTTCACAAGGTAAAGCATGGATCAAGAACCTTACCGAGAAGTAACAACCGATAGCCTTTAGTCATTGAAGCAATTGCAATTTATCACAACATCATAAAGAGTCAAATAAGAGCTTGTAAAGAAAATCCACATACTCAATCATTCTTTCGTTCTCTACAATTTCTACAACTCACGTGGTACTCATGAGATCAAAGTTTCAGCTCGACACACAGAAATATAGGGGCTTACAGTTTTGCCTCCCAACTGCTTACCTCAAGGTAATGTCAACAGTAATAATTCATGAATGCCTACCTCCAAGTTGACATATGAATATAGATATTTCCCAAGCATGTGACGGTAGCCAAGACAAAGGCGAAATAAGGAATTGGTGAAGATCACCATGAGTCTTTCAAGGGCAAAAAGTAAAGGTACAAGATAGGCCCTTCACAGAGGGAAGCAGAGGTTGTCATGCGCTTTTGAGGTTTGAATGCGTGTCCTCTTAGTGTGGAGGAACGTCACTTTATATTGCCTCCTGTGATAAAGAAATTTATTATGCAGTTTGACGCTTTTATGTCTTCCTCATCACAGGTTCGTATAAAGCTTATTTTCCACACACTAATAGATCATACATATTAGAGAGCAATTTTTATTGCTTGCACCGATGACAACTTACTTGAGGGATCTTATTCAATCCATAGGTAGGTGTGGTGGACACTCATGGCAAAACTGGTTTGAAGGTTTATGGATGCACAAGTAGTATCTCTACTTGGTGCGGGAGTTTTGGCTAATATGAGGTGGAAGCAATCGTCACATGCTAAGGGATCTCTAATCATATAACATTGTTCAGATCCAAGCAAACACAATTCATTACGTTGTCTTCCTTGTCCAACATCTACTTTTAGGCACGCAATAGTTTGGTGAGTGTTCACAATCATAGATGGTGTCAGAGATGATATATTTATATGTGAACCTCTCCATCCTTATCACTTCCTATTAATTGCAACAATGACCAAGGTCTACGTTTGTCTACCCTCAACAAGTTTCAATCATCATCCTTTTATATGTGAAGCCATCACTTCCCATAAGATCATTACATGATCTTTCATGCTTTTGTTCTATTCTCACTCTTTTGATCATGGCAAGAGGCAAAGCCCTTCAACTAAGACACTCTTTATTATATGGCTCACGAGCTCGAATACATCAGGGGTGACACAAAGCAAAACTCAAGACTAAAACACTAAGACTTTTAAACTACTAGAGAAAGAGAAAACTGAAAAGGAAAACTAAAGCAAAGGTAAAGGCAAAAGATGTGATGGTGATACGATACCGGGGCAACTCGCCCAAGCTTGGCACAAGCCAAGGTGATTGCCCATACCAATGCTCAGTTGTCTTCCTTTCGTGGTGAAGGTGGAGGAGTTGTTGCAACATGAGTTTGATCCTCCGTCTTCCAAGGCATAGGTGCTCCATCATGGAAAGATGAACGAGTCTATGGAATCCTCAAATCTGCAGCCAACCTTATGGATTTAAATCTATACTCATACTCACAGTTTTGGTTCTGCATGTCATAGATCTGGGCCTGGAGTTGATCAATCCTGTCATAGAGCCTGGAGAGATGCTCCCCAATGTCATTGGCATCAATCTTGTGCTTGTTGGTGAACTCCGTGATCATCATGTGGTTGGCATTGAGTCCACGCTCCACCATCCCTTGGCACTTGAAGACTTGTTGCTCCATTTCTTCGAGCCTCGTCTCCACGCTTCCGGTCTTCTTAGGCCCCTCAACATCACGAATGTGCAACATCACCTCACGCAGCTCGATATATTGAGGGTGTTGCAGCACTCCCGTGAGGTAGGGATTGATGACCTTCTCGAATATCTTGTCCTTCGGAGCTTTTGGGGAAGTCATAGCGACCTAGATCTGCAACAGAAACAGCCTCGAAACGAAAAACAGAAGAGATCTGTGTGATACAGGGGTCAGACCAAACGGGAGTATATATAATGATTGTTTCCAGACCAGAAGGAGTACCCCGCACGAAAACGGAGTCCGGGAGGCGCACGAGGTGGCCACAAGCCCTCACGGCGACGCCAGGGGGAGGGCCCGCACCGTGCAGGCTTGTCGCCTCCTCGCGCACTTTCCGGACTACTTCCAATTTTTGTATTTTTTCAAATATTCCAAAACGGAGAAAATTTCCTACTGGAAAAGTTTTGGACTCTGTTTTCTTACCGAATCACATACCTCTTTGTTTTCGGAGTCTGAAACAGGCTGATAAATATCACTTAGGTATTCTTCCGGAGTTATGGTATTGATAACATTGCTTTCAACATTTATGGGAGTACCTGAGATATAATGCTTGATTCTCTGCCCATTTACCACTCTCGGACAATTACCTTCCGTGTTGTTGATCTTGATAGCACCGGAACGATATACTTCCTCAACAACATAGGGACCTTCCCATTTAGAGAGAAGCTTGCCTGCAAAGAATCTTAAACGAGAGTTATATAGCAAGACATAATCACCTACATTGAACTCACGCTTTTGTATCCTCTTATCAGGCCACCTCTTAACCTTCTCTTTGAACAGCTTGGCATTCTCATATGCCTGAGTTCTCCACTCATCAAGCGAGCTAATATCAAATAACCTCTTCTCACCGGCAAGTTTGAAATCACAGTTGAGCTCTTTGATTGCCCAATAAGCTTTATGCTCTAGCTCAAGAGGTAAATGACATGCTTTACCGTACACCATTTTGTACGGAGACATGCCCATGGGATTCTTATAGGCAGTTCTATAAGCCCACAGTGCATCATCGAGCTTCTTAGACCAATTCTTTCTAGACCTATTGACAGTCTTTTGCAGAATCAGTTTGATCTCTCTGTTTCTTAGCTCTACTTGACCACTGGACTGAGGGTGGTAGGAGATGCAATTCTATGGTTGACATCGTACTTAGCGAGCGTTTTATGGAAAGCACCATGAATGAAGTGTGAACCACCGTCGGTCATTAGATATCTAGGGACTCCAAATCTAGGGAAAATAACTTCTTTCAGCATCTTGATAGAGGTGTTGTGATCAACACTACTAGTGGGGATAGCTTCTACCCACTTAGTGACATAATCAACAACAACTAGGATATGAGTATACCCGTTGGATTTTCGAAAAGGTCCCATATAATCAAAGCCCCAAACATCCAATGGTTCAATGACAAGTGAATAGTTCATAGGCATTTCCTGACGTTTGCTAATATTACCTATTCTTTGACATTCGTCACAAGACAAGACGAACTTACGGGCATCCTTGAAGAGAGTGGGACAATAGAAACCTGATTGCAATACCTTGTGTGCAGTTCTATCTCCCGCATGGTGTCCTCCATAGGCCTCGGAGTGACACTTCTGTAGGATCTGTCCCTGTTCATGTTCAGGTACACAACGTCTAATAACACCATCTACTCCTTCCTTATAAAGGTGAGGATCATCCCAAAAGTAATGCCTCAAGTCAAAGAAGAATTTCTTCTTTTGCTGGTATGTGAAACTAGGTGGTATATATTTGGCAACAATATAGTTTGCATAATCAGCATACCACGGTGCACTACGTGAAGCATTGATGACATTCAGTTGCTCATCGGGAAAGCTATCATCAATAGGTTGTGGGTCATCAAGAACGTTCTCCAACCTAGACAAGTTATCTGCTACGGGGTTATCAACACCCTTTCTGTCGACAACGTGCAAATCAAATTCTTGTAGCAAGAGAACCCATCTGATAAGTCTAGGTTTAGCGTCCTTCTTCTCCATGAGGTACTTAATAGCAGCGTGATCAATGTGAATAGTGACTTTGGAATCAACTATGGAAGACCTGAACTTTTCACATGCAAACACGACTGCTAAAAATTCCTTCTCCATAGTGGTATAGTTTCTTTGGGCACTGTCTAGAGTTTTACTAGCGTAGTGAATAACATTCAACTTCTTATCAACTCTTTGCCCTAGAACAGCACCAACAGCATAATCGCTAGCATCACACATGATTTCAAAAGGTAAGTTCCAATCAGGTGATTGAAAAATAGGTGCAGTTATCAAAGCCCTCTTAAGTATTTCGAAGGCTTCCTCACAATCATCGTCAAAGAAAAAAGGAATATCCTTTTGCAAGAGATTGGTAAGAGGCCTAGAAATCTTAGAGAAGTATTTAATGAACCTTCTATAGAAACCAGCATGACCAAGGAAGCTTCTTATACCTTTGATATCTGTGGGATATGGCATTTTCTCGATTGCATCAACCTTAGCCTTATCGACTTTAATACCTCTTTCAGAAATTTTATGTCCTAAGACGATGCCTTCATTAACCATAAATTGGCACTTCTCCCAATTCAAGACAAGATTGGTGTCTTTACATCTCTGCAAGACTCGATCAAGGTTGTTGAGGCAATCATTAAAGGAAGACCCGTAAATGGAGAAGTCATCCATGAAAACCTCAACAATCTTTTCACAAAAGTCAAAGAATATAGCCATCATACATCTTTGAAAAGTGGCAGGTGCATTACATAAGCCAAAAGGCATACGTCTATAAGCAAAGGTACCGAAAGGACAGGTGAGAGTGGTTTTCTCCTGATCAGATTGTGCAACTAGTATTTGGGACAAACCAGAATAACCGTCTAGAAAGCAGAAGTGTGTGTGTTTGGACAACCTTTCTAGCATTTGGTCGATAAAAGGCAAAGGGTAATGATCTTTCCTAGTGGCTTGATTCAATTTCCTAAAATCGATCACCATCCTATAGCGAGTAATAATCCTCTGTGGGGTCAATTCATCCTTATCATTAGGGACAACGGTAATGCCTCCCTTCTTAGGGACGCAATGCACCGGACTCACCCAATCGCTGTGAGCAAGAGGATAAATGATACCTGCTTCCAGGAACTTTAGTATTTCTTTTCTTACTACCTTTTTCATCTTAGGATTCAATCTCCTTTCATGATCAGCAACTGGTTTGAAGTCAGGATCAGTTTTAATCTTGTGCTGGCATAGAGTGGGACTAATACCCTTAAGATCATCAAGAGTATATCCAATAGCAGCACGGTGCTTCCTCAGAGTTTTTAGTAATTTCTTTTCTTCATGCTCTGAGAGGCTATCACTAATTATAACAGGATATATCTCTTTTTCTTCATGCTCTGTGATCCTGTGTTCAAGCTTAAACAGTTGCCTGATACTCTTAAGTATGCCTATCTTGATGAAAAAGAGATATATCCTGTTATAATTAGTGCTAGCCTCTCAGAGCATGAAGAAAAGAAATTACTAAAAACTTTGAGGAAGCACCGTGCTGCTATTGGATATACTCTTGATGATCTTAAGGGTATTAGTCCCACCCTATGCCAACACAAGATTAAAACTGATCTTGACTTCAAACCAGTTGCTGATCATCAAAGGAGATTGAATCCTAAGATGAAAGAGGTAGTAAGAAAAGAAATACTAAAGCTCCTGGAAGCAGGCATCATCTATCCTGTTGCTCTAAGCGATGGGGAGAGTCCGGTGCATTGCGTCCCTAAGAAGGGAGGCATTACCGTTGTCCCTAATGATAAGGATGAATTGATCCCACAGAGGATTATTACTAGCTATAGGATGGTGATCGATTTTAGGAAATTGAATAAAGCCACTAGGAAAGATCATTACCCTTTGCCTTTTATCGACCAAATGCTAGAAAGGCTGTCCAAACACACACACTTCTGCTTTCTAGACGGATATTCTGGTTTCTCCCAAATACCAGTGGCACAATCTGATCAGGAGAAAACCACTCTCACTTGTCCTTTCGGTACCTTTGCTTATAGACGTATGCCTTTTGGCTTATGTAATGCACCTGCCACTTTTCAGAGATGTATGATGGCTATATTCTCTAACTTTTGTGAAAAGATTGTCGAGGTTTTCATGGATGACTTCTCCATTTATGGGTCTTCCTTTGATGATTGCCTCAACAACCTTGATCGAGTCTTACAGAGATGTAAAGACACCAATCTTGTCTTGAATTGGGAGAAGTGCCACTTTATGGTTAATGAAGGCATCGTCTTAGGACATAAAATTTCTGAAAGAGGTATTGAAGTAGATAAGGCTAAGGCTGATGCAATCGAGAAAATGCCATACCCCAAAGATATCAAAGGTATAAGAAGCTTCCTTGATCATGTGGGTTTCTATAGAAGGTTCATTAAAGACTTCTCTAAGATTTCTAGGCCTCTTACCAATCTCTTGCAAAAGGATATTCCTTTTGTCTTTGACGATGATTGTGAGGAAGCCTTCGAAATACTGAAGAGGGCTTTGATAACTGCACCTATTGTTCAACCACCTGATTGGAACTTACCTTTTGAGATCATGTGTGACGCTAGCGATTATGCTGTTGGCCCACTCTCTTCAAGGATGCTCGTAAGTTTGTTTTGTCTTGTGACGAATGTCAAAGAATAGGTAATATTAGCAAACGTCGGGAAATGCCTATGAACTATTCACTTGTCATTGAACCATTTGATGTTTGGGGCTTTGATTATATGGGACCTTTTCCAAAATCCAATGGGTATACTCACATCTTAGTTTCTGTTGATTACGTCACTAAGTGGGTAGAAGCTATCCCCACTAGTAGTGCTGATCACAACACCTCTATCAGGATGCTTAAAGAAGTTATTTTCCCTAGATTTGGAGTCCCTAGATATCTAATGACCGACGGTGGTTCACATTTCATTCATGGTGCTTTCCGTAAAACGCTTGCTAAGTACGATGTCAACCATTGAATTGCATCTCCCTATCACCCTCAGTCCAGTGGTTAAGTATAGCTAAGTAATAGAGAGATTAAACTGATTCTCCAAAAGACTGTCAACAGTTCTAGAAAGAATTGGTCTAAGAAGCTCGATGATGCACTGTGGGCTTATAGAACTGCCTATAAGAATCCCATGGGCATATCTCCGTACAAAATGGTGTACGGTAAAGCATGTCATTTACCTCTTGAGCTAGAGCATAAAGCTTATTGGGCAATCAAAGAGCTATACTTTGATTTCAAACTTGCCGGTGAGAAGAGGTTATTTGATATTAGCTCACTTGATGAGTGGAGAACTGAGGCATATGAGAATGCCAAGTTGTTCAAAGAGAAGGTTAAGAGGTGGCATGATAAGAGGATACAAAAGCGTGAGTTCAATGCAGGTGATTATGTCTTGCTATATAACTCTCGTTTAAGATTCTTTACAGGCAAGCTTCTCTCTAAATGGGAAGGTCCCTATGTTGGTGAGGAAGTATATCGTTCTAGTTCTATCAAGATCGACAACACGGAAGGTAATTGTCCGAGAGTGGTAAATGGGCACAGAATCAAGCATTATATCTCACGTACTCCCATAAATGTTGAAAGCAATATTATCAATACCATAACTCCGAAAGAATACCTAAGGTATATTTATCAACCTGTTTCAGACTCCGAAAACGAGGAGGTATGTGATTCAGTAAGAAAACAGAGTCCAAAACTTTTTGAGTAGGAAATTTTCTCCGTTTTGGAATATTTGGAAGAATACAAAAATTGGAAGTAGTCCGGAAAGTGCGCGAGGAGGCGACAAGCCTGCACGGCGTGGGCCCACCCCCTGGCCACGCCATGAGGGCTTGTGGCCACCTCGTGCGCCTCCCGGACTCCGTTTTCGTGCAGGGTACTCTTTCTGGTCTGAAAAAAATCATTATATATACTCCCGTTTGGTCTGACCACTGCATCACGCAGATTTCCTCTGTTTTTCGTTTCGAGCCTGTTTTCTGCCGCAGATTTAGGGCAAGATGTTTTCTCAAGATTCAGAGGGGGGAGCTTTGTGGCAGATTACCTTGCTAATCCCAAGGTCTATGGGGACTTGGATCCTTATGGATGGACCACTGATGAGGAAGAAGATTATGATCCCAAGGGGAAGGAACAAACAAGCTCCGATGAAGAGGAGGCTCCTCTATCTCAACCTGGACACACCCATGTGGAGTTCAAGAAGTCGAGCCTCCCTGACTCGAGCAAGAAGCCTAAAACTCTGTTTATCCCTTCTCGTTTCTTGCAGGAGAGCAAGCAGGAATTATGCCAAAGGGTGTTGAAGCTTGAAGAGGAAAATGATGATCTGAGGGAACGGAATTTTATGCTCAGGTGGAAATTAAACAAGCTCAAGACCTCTGCAACAACTCCACCACCTTCACCGCCAAAGGAAGATAAGTGAGCATGGTATGGGCAATCCCCTTGGCTGGTGCCAAGCTTGGGGGAGTTGCCCCAGTATCGTATCACCATCACATCCTTTGCCTTTACCTTTATTTTAGTTTGTTCCTTTTCAGTTTTCTTTTTCTCCAGTAGTTTAAAAGTCTTAGTGTTTTAGTCTTGAGTTTGGCTTTGTGTCACCCCCGATGTATTCAAGCTCGTGAGCCATATAATAAAGAGTGTCTTAGTTGAAAGGCTTTGCCTCTTGCCATGATCAAAAGAGTGAGAATAGAACAAAAGCATGAAAGATCATGTAATGATTTTATGGGAAGTGATGGCTTCACATATAAAAAGGATGATGATTGAAATTTGTTCAGGGTAGACAAACGTATACCTTGGTCATTGTTGCAATTAATAGGAAGTGCTAAAGAAGGAGAGGTTCACATATAAATATATCATCTCTGACACCACCTATGATTGTGAACACTCACTAAACTATTGCATGCCTAGAAGTAGATGTTGTACAAGGAAGACAACATAATGAATTGTGTTTGCTTGGCTCCGAACAATGTTATATGATTAGAGATCCCTTAGCATGTGACGATTGCTTCCACCTCACATTAGCCAAACCTCCCGCACTAAGTAGAGATACTACTTGTGCATCCATAAACCATCAACCCAGTTTTGCCATGTGAGTTCACCATACCTACCTATCGGTTGAATAAGATCCCTCAAGTAAGTTTTCATCGGTGCAAGCAATAAAAATTGCTCTCTAATATGCATGATCTATTAGTGTGTGGAAAATAAGCTTTATACGAACAGGAGATGAGGAAGACATAAAAGCGACAGACTGCATAATAAAGTTCTTTATCACAGGAGGCAATATAAAGTGACGTTCCTCCGCACTAAGAGGACACGCATCCAAACCTCAAAAGCGCATGACAACCTATGCTTCCCTCTGCGAAGGGCCTATCCTGTACCTTTACTTTTTGCCCTTGAAAGAGTCATGGTGATCTTCACCAATTCCTTATTTCGCCTTTGTCTTGGCTAACGTCATATGCTTGGGAAAGATCTATATTCTTATGTCAACTTGGAGGTAAGTATTCATGAATTATTATTGTTGACATTACCCTTGAGCTAAGCAGTTGGGAGGCAAAACTGTAAGCCCCTATCTTTTTGTGTGTCCAGCTGAAACTTTGATCTCATGAGTACCACGTGAGTTGTAGCAATTGTAGAGAACGAAAGAATGATTGTGTATGTGGATTTGCTTTACAAGCACTTATTTGACTCTTTCTGATGTTGTGATAAATTGCAATTGCTTCAATGACTAAAGGCTATCGGTTGTTACTTCTCGGTAAGGTTCTTGAGTCATGCTTTACTTTGTGAAGGAATTATCACTTTAGCATGAGATATTATATGTCGGTATTGTGGTTCTAATCATGATCATGATGCATGCATGTTCGTTTCTTGTTTTGTCGACACATCTCTCCCTAAACATGTGGACATATTTATTGAGCTAGGCTTTCGCTTGAGGACAAGCGAGGTCTAAGCTTGGGGGAGTTGATACGTCCATTATGCATCATGTGTTCATGTTGATATTTATTGATTCTTGGGATGTTATTTCACTTCACGGTACAATACTTATGCCTTTTCTCTCTTATTTTGCAAGGTTTACATGAAGAGGGAGAATGCCGGCAACTGGAATTCTGGCTTGAAAGTGGAGCAAAGTTGAGATACCTATTCTGCGCAACTCCAAACGCCGTAAAAATCAACAAGGATTTTTTTCCAGATTTATAAAAAATACTGGGTCGAAGAAGCGCCAGAGGGGCGCCAGCAGGTGGCCACGAGCCTGCACGGTGCGGCCACCCCCAGGCCGCGCCATGAGGGCTTGTGGGAAGCCTGCTGACCCACTGGCCCCCCTCTTCTGCTATATGAAGGGTTTCGTCCAGGAAAAAATCAGGGAGGAGCTTTTTCGGGGATTCTTCGCCGCCACAAGGCGGAACTTGAGCAGAACCAATCTAGAGCTCCGGCAGGACGATCCTGCCGGGGAAACTTCCCTCCCGGAGGGGGAAATCATCGCCATAGTCATCATCAACACTCCTCTCATCGGAGGGGACTCGTCACCATCGACATCTTCATCAGCACCATCTCATCTCCAAACCCTTGTTCATCTCTTGTAACCAATCTCCGTCTTGCGATTCCGATTGGTACTTGTAAGGTTGCTAGTAGTGTTGATTACTCTTTGTAGTTGATGCTAGTTGGATTACTTGGTGGAAGAGTTTATGTTCAGATCCTTGATGCTACTCATTACCTCTCTGGTCATGAATATGATTATGCTTTGTGAGTAGTTACTTTTGTTCCTGAGGACATGGGATAAGTCATGCTAATAGTAGTCATGTGAATTTGGTATTCGTTCGGTAATTTGATATGTTGTATGTTGTTTTTCCTCTAGTGGTGTTATGTGAACGTCGACTACATAACACTTCACCATTATTTGGGCCTAGAGGAAGGCATTGGGATGTACTCCCTCCGTTCCTAAATATAAGTCTTTGTAGAGATTTCACTAGTGGACTATATACGGATGTATATAGACATACTTTAGAGTATAGATTCAATCATTTTGCTCCGTATGTAGACCCTTAGTGAAATCGCTTAAAAGACTTATATTTAGAAACGGAGGGGGTAGTAAGTAGATGATGGGTTGCTAGAGTGACAGAATCTTAAACCCTAGTTTATGCGTTACTTCGTAAGGGGCTGATTTGGATCCACTAGTTTAATGATATGGTTAGACTTTGTCTTAATTCTTCTTTCGTAGTTGGGGATGCTTGCGAGAGGGGTTAATCATAAGTGGGATGCTTGTCCAAGTAAGGGCAGTACCCAAGCGTTGGTCCACCCACGTGTCAAACTATCAAAGTAACGAACGCGAATCATATGAGCATGATGAAACTAGCATGACAAAAATTCCCATGTGTCCTCGGGAGCGTTTTTCCTCCTATAAGACTTTGTCCAGGCTTGTCCCTTGCTACAAAAGGAATTGGGCCACTTTGTTGCACCGTTGCTACTTTTGTTACTTGTTGCTCGCTACGAATCATCTCACCACACAATCACTTGTTACCGATAATTTCAGTGCTTGCAGATATTTCCTTGGTGAAAACCACTTGTCAGATCCTTTTTCTCCTCGTTGGGTTCGACACTCTTACTTATCGAAAGGACTACGATTGATCCCCTATACTTGTGGGTCATCAATGCTCCACCACAAACATCACACAACTTCATGCAAATCAGAGTTCAAGATGCTTGCCTTTGGAATTTGAGGACGGTGATGTGCACCACCTAATACTTGAAGTGAGTCTCCTCTCTCCAAAACCCCATTTTAAAAATATCTAGATTAACACACAAATTTAAAACAACACATAAAAGTTGTTTGATTTTTTTAATAAATCTTAAAATAAACTAGAGGAGATTTTGGAGAGGTAGGAAAAAGAATCAGTCCATTTGGAGTTTATTTAAAAAGTTAGAGTCATTGTAAGTTTCTGTTTGATTCTGTTTTTAAAAAGAAACAAAGAAGACACGGCTCAGGGAGGAATATGCCTTCCAGAGTTGAAAACGTACCCGCGCGAAGGCGCTTACGTGCGAGGAAGACGCACCCGCACGCTAGCGCTACCAGGGCGACGACTCTCTCTCACCGATAGGTGGGGGCCACCCGTCGGATTCATCCCGCACCTCCCGCGCGTGCCTGGCAGAGACACAGACGAGCTCCAGCGATGCTTGCCGATGCTAGGGGACTCTACTCTCGGAGCTGAGAACATCCGTGTGCTCATGGATGAGAACCGCATCACCTGGAGGGGACAGGTCTGCTTGGGAGCTCGGGGTCGAGCGCTCCTTCAGCCACGGCGTACCGGAGGCTTCGGCGAACGCAGCTTCGGTCTACGGCGGCTATGGCTTGAACCAGCACTGGGAATGGGTTCACTGATGCTTGAGGAGGCTAGCATGGGATGGAGAGGAGAACCGCGGGGCTCGGGCTGCCTAAATTGTGCCGGAGGCCGGCGGCGATGCTGCGGCCAGAGAGGAGCGCAGAGAGCAGCTCAGGCAGAATCGGAGCGAGGGGGAGGTTTTTTAGGGCTCAGGGAAGGTGTTGGTTGCTCAAAGGGGGCTCGAGGCCTCCTTTTACAGCCGGCTCGGGTTGGTTCCGCGGCGGCTCTCAGATAAGACCGACAGCGGTAGTTTCTGGCGATGCTCACATGCAGCAGGGGCAGTAGGAGGATGATGCGGGCGAGGTGGTCCAGGGGCAGCGGGCGCTCGGGAGGGGCTCGGGCGGCGCCGACCACTACAACAGCAGAGAGGACGCTGGCTAGCCGCCACGGCTACTGCGCTGCTGAGGCACTACGCGCGCAGGGGCGACGACTAATGGTCGGGGAGGTAGACGCGACGTGACGCGACTCTTTAAACTACGCAAGGGCACGGGCAGGTGGACACGGCAGCTCGGGCGTGCGCGTGCAAAACGTGCGCTCTTGCCATGCCCAGAGCACGCACGACACATGCTCGACGAAATGTCATGCCTCACCACTGGACTCCAATTCTGCTCAAACTCAATGGGTCAGGCTATAGGATATGGCAAGATGGTTGGACATGAAGGTTTGGCCAGGGAAGACACTCCACAATGCAAGTTCAAGGCCATGTCAAATCTAAACATGCTCCATAGGTGCTTGATTAAATGCCAGAGGCTTCCAATGAGCTTTTATGCAACCCAAAAACTCCAGATCCTATTCTCCCTAGGTGTTAGTCATGAAGGTCAAGTCAGTTGGGCAAAACGAAAATCTTGGTAATGCAATTGTTAGAGAAAAATCATTTCTGGCCAGAAAGTTGAGGCTAATATCACATGCATTTAAAATTATCCAATAGGGCTCATCTCATGGAGTTAAGGTTTTGTTAGGGTGCTACACAAGTATGGAAAATTTTAAGTCAATCAGAGCAGGAAAAACACATGGTTGCAGTACAAAGTACCAAATTGGATCAGAACAGAAAAATAGTTGTTTTGCTAAACTTTTATAAAGCCCAAGGTTGGGTTTTTGCATAAAGGTGTATCCCATGCATTACTTGGCATCCCCAAATTTTTATAGAATTTTTGAAAGAACATATCTAGGGCTTGTAGTACAAACTCCACTTTTGGCCAGAATAGAAAAGAATTTAATCAGCTCAAATTTTTCAAAACACTTGGATATGTTTTTACAAAAATATGATCGAGGGACATCACTTGTCACTTAAAAAATTCTGTAGAATTTTTAGAAAAAATTATATAAAGGTTGTAGTGCAAAGCAGGCCCTTAAAGGAAATAAAAGTCTTTTTTGAATAAAAAAAACCTTGACAAAAATATTAAAATAAAATCTCCCATGAATTTTCCATAAGAAAAGAAATGTCTTGATGCAAGCACTCAGGTTCCAACATAAGTTTTAAAAAACATTTACTTGGGGAAGAATTTCATAAGAGGAAAAAGGAGTGTTTTAAAAATCAATTGAAAACCTAAAAATCTAGATTTTAAATAAACATGGCCAAAATACTATCCCCATTTAACTAAATAAAGAATTTTAAAATGGTCTCAAGCAAGGGCTCAAGCACTAAATGATCTTTAAAATGCCACTTGAAAAAAAAGTTTTTTGGAAAGAGGCTTTGAAAAGAGTCATGAAGCAAATTATTTCTTAAAAGTTTTATTCTAGGCAATATTTTATTTTATAAAAATATTATTAAATTTTTGGGCTGTGACAGTTCAAAAGTTATAGTATTTTAAAACCCCCGGAATAAAGTGAAATGACTTGGTGCACCCTTCCGCGTGAGGGTGCGGTCGTTCCATCCAAATAATACAGCTGTACTTTTTAGTAGTTAAAAAAATATACTCTTCAATTAATGATTTTGGTGGCCTAACATCGACTCGCGTGGAGCGAGGTATAGCCGTGCCCGTGAGCCGGCACGTCTGGCCCCTTTACAGCCGGCCCGGCCCGGCCCATGTTACCACGTTTGCCCTCCTACTCTTTTTTCTTTAGCTGGTGTTCTTCCTCCTACTCTTTGTTCCTAGGTAGGGTTTTCCCCATATATCAGCTGGCGCAGCGCCTGGGAAAGAACGATAGAGCGGGGTACGGTTGTTGCTCCATAGCCGTCCCTGCCTCCCGGCGGCGCCAAGATCTGGCCTCTGGCGAACTCGGCCTCGATCGTGGCTCCAACCGCCGGCGACATTAATCGTGCTCGGCTGACAGAGCACGCCTGCCCTGCCCGCGCGCGAGCCCGGTGTTACCAGCGCAATGTGTCCATCCACGAGGTTTCTTATACTGATGAAACAACCCATCCAGCGGCGTGTTTGCTTACTCTCTGTAACTAGCGTGATCCATAAATCCGTATGCAGTTGATATTTACCCTCCAGCGGTACTACCGCTGACCCTCGAGCGGTATTACCGCTGGCTGCAGCGGTACTACCGCTGAGCCCATGGTAGCGCAAAGATACTACAGGGCCAACCACCGCCAAGAAAGTCTTCGCAAAAATGTCCGACGCAGTACAACCGCAAAGATGACGGTACTAAAAACTTGGAGCGGTACTACCGCTGGCCAAGGGCGGTACTAGCGCTGGACAGCGGTACTACCGCCAGCTCTAGCGGTACTACCGCTAGGTCCAGCGATACTACCGCTCGCAGCTGAAACAGCCATAACTTTTGCATACGAGCTCTGAATCGAGCAAACCCAAGCTCGTTGGATTCAGGACGACAAGAGCTATCCAAACAGCGGCTGGAAATCTTAAGACCATGCAGATATAAAAATGCCAATGATATAGAGATGTGAGTCCTCTATGAATGAAGAACCGGCAAAAAGTCCAACATCGAAAACATCATAGTAGATGCATATGGACTCCGTTTTCGATGAACTCGAGCTTGTCACGAAGATGACCATAAGCTCTAAAACTCACAAAGGGAAACACCAAACAAGAACCAAGAAGTATGATGCAAGGATGCAAATGGTTTGAGCTCTCAACGAACGATACGATCAAGCTACTCACTTGAGAGCCCCCCTTGATAGTACAACAATCTATCCTAAACAGAAAACCTATCAAGGGCAAACCTATACCTTGCACCTCATCCTCTTGAGCTAGATGATGATGATCTTGGCTTCCTCAAGATGGACCACCTTTCTTGATTGTGTTGGCTTGATGAAGACTAGTTGATTGCTCCCCCATACTCACTATGGGTGAGCCACTCTTCAGCATATCTTCACAAGTCCATTGTCACCACAATGGACGGCAAGCTTCAAGCATGATATATTCGTGCTGATCCACTTGAACTTGCACATCGCAATCTTGATGACGATCACAACTTGACGTCATACTTCATGGGTTGTATGAGATCTTCCCTTTGACGCAAGCCCATGGAAACACACCTAACCCCCACATAGAACTCTCACGAAGACCATGGGTTAGTACACAAACACGTAATGGACAATGCTTACCATACCATGGGATCACTTGATCCCTCTCGGTACATCTTATACGCTTTGTGTGTTGATCATCTTGATTTACTCTTTGTCTGAGATCTTGATCAACCTAGTGTTTCTATGACCATTCTTTGGATAATACCTTGAATAACATCTTGGTCATCATATAAACTCCTTGAACCCGATAGATGGACTTCAAGAAGTGCCTATGGACAAATCCTATAAATGTAACTTCAGGCAACCATTAGTCCATAGGAATTGTCATCAATTACCAAAACCACATATGGAGATATATGCTCTAACACCTGGGCTTCGCTTCGCTAGAGCGGACAATCGCACGACAGCGGGCGCGCATCGCCTCGCTGCGAGATCGGGACGCCAACACAGCGTTCTTTCACCAGCAGTGCTCCTACCGCCGGCAAAAGAACACGATCTTCAGCCTTGCCACTGCAGACCGGCTTCTCACCGAGCAGAGCGAGATGTCCGAGGCCACGTTCATGCACTTTGACGCTCTCATCAGCACCGGCACCACCCGCGAGTGCACGCTAAACCTGGAGCACCTGATCGACCCTGCCGATGATCTCCAGGACCTCGACGCTCCATTCACAGAGGAGGAGATCTGGGACACGATCAAGCGCTTGCCCGCGCGCAAACCACTGGGGCCCGACGGCTTCACCGTGGAATTTCTCCGCGCCTGCTGGGGCTACATCAAGCACAACATCGTCGCCGTCTTCCATCAGCTCTTCCAGCTACGGAGCAGAGGATTCCACCGCCTCAACCAGGCACTGCTCGCGCTCTTGCCAAAGCGCCCGGATGCCCAGGCCATCGGCGACTATAGACCCATCAGCCTCATCCACCTGGTCGCCAAGATATTCGCCAAAACGTTGTCCCTTCGCTTGGCACCAAAGCTGGACAGGTTGGTCAGCAGAAATCAGAACGCCTTCATCGCCGGCCGCTCCCTGCACGACAACTTTGTCCTCGTCCGGCAATCGACATGTCTCGTACACCGATTGCGCGCGCCCCGGGTCTTGCTCAAACTCGACCTCGCGCGCGCCTTCGACACCGTCTCGTGGCCCTTCCTGTTCGAGGTACTCCGTCAGTACGGCTTTGGAGACTGTTGGGGCATAGTTTATGCTAAGTAATTTTGGTGATTGATGACAGTACCGTAAAGGACTAACCGTGTGTGTTAAGGTTTCAGATAACACACGTCAACGGCACAAGAAGACTCGTCTCCTCATTCATGGAACGAAAGCACGGCGCTCTCTACAATTCTCTTTATTTGAGTCATAGGAAAGCCGTACTATTAAGAGGGGATCCGTAGTGCAAAGATTTGGGTGGAATCTATCTTTGCACGCGCACACTTCACATATTCTCCCTTACCTTCATTTTTGGAGCGGCCCCCGCCATTGTGTTTCTTTCCTCCTTGCAAATTGGTCCCCAGCGGTAGTACCGCTGGAAGGCTAGCGGTAGTACCGCTGGATGGCGGTAGTACCGCCCCTGGTCAGCGGTAGTACCGCTCTAGGAGCTTAATACCGCCTGCTTAGCGGTAGTTCGTGGACGGACCTTTTTGCGAAGACTTTCTTGGCGGTGGTAGTGCTTTTGCACTACCAAGGGCCCAGCGGTAGTACCGCTGGGGCCAGTACCGCTGAAGTTTCAGCGGTAGTACCGCTAGGCGGCGGTAGTACCGCCCCTGGTCAGCGGTAGTACCGTTGGAGTGCTAGCGGTAGTACTGCTGCAGACAGTGGTAGTACCGCTGGAGCTCAGGCAGAGAGTGGGAAAACGGTCTGATTTTCCCCCCACTATATAAAGGGTTCTTCTAGCTGTGGAACCTCATCTTTTACCCTCTCAAGCTCCATTGTTGCTCCCTAAGCTCAAAAGTGCCCGATCTCTCTCCCTAGCCAATCAAACTTGTTGATTCTTTAGGGACTGGTTGAGATGGCCTAGATCCACACTTCCACCAAGAGAAAAGTTTTCCCCCACCAATCCCTTGCGGATCTTGTTACTCTTGGGTGTTTGGGCATCCTAGACGGTTGAGGTCACCTCGAAGCCATATTCCATTGTGGTGAATCTTCGTGGTCTAGTTGGGAGCCTTCAAGCTTTGTCTGGAGTTGCCCCAACCTTGTTTGTAAAGGTTCGATCGCCGCCTTCAAGGGCACCTATAGTGGAATCACGGTACCTTGCATCGTGCGAGGGCGTGAGGAGAATACGGTGGCCTTAGTGGCTTTTTGGGGAGCATTGTGCCTCCACACTGCTCCAACGGAGACGTACTTCCTGTCAAAGGGAAGGAACTTCGGTAACACATCCTCGTCTCCATCGGTTCCACTTGTGGTTATCTCTATCCTTTACTTTGTATTTGGTTATGCTTGTGACTATATCTTACTTGTCTTAATAGCTCTCGTTGTTAGCTTCTTTAGGGTTCACCTCATTGTCGTATTATTTGTGAACCCGTATGTTGTTTACCTTAACTTGCTAAGATTAATTAAAAAGTGGTCGTTGTCTATTCACCCCCCCCCTCTAGCCAACCATATCGATTCTTTCAATTGGTATCAGAGACACATTTCTTTATTAAGGGTTTAACCACCCGAACAGTATGGAAGGCGAAGAGGGAATTAACCATGGGCATCCCGAGGCCATGGACTTGACTTCGGTCACAAGGGAGGACTTGAATACGGCTATGGCCGCTCTCAAGACGTCCTTGACGAACGAGGTCAAGACCATGCTTAAAGAGTTAATTGAGGGATTTAAAAGTTCACCTGAACCGGCTATAGTGGTTAAACCCACCGTTTCCGATTCGGAAGCCAACTCCTCTAAGGAAGCGACTAAAGGTATGCAACCTCCCTCATCTCACGACAAGGATGGGACTGGAACATATGCCTCAGTTCCAACCCCCATGGTCTATGGAGGATCCGTTCCCGCACCACGTCTTAATCCTGTTGGTCCTCCTCCTAAGCTTGTGAAAGGTGACTTTGCTAACTGGGTATTTTCTATTAAGTCTCATTTGAATCACAGCTCAACAAGCTTGTGAAGAATCATTGAGCAAGGATATTATCCCCATGATCCAAGCAACCTCACTCCAAGAGAAGATGCACACAATCAATACAATCATTCTGCTTTGTTTATTCTCCAGTCTGCAGTGCCACCTGAAGATCTTCCTCACTTGCGTCCCTTCACTTTGGCCAAGGATTGTTGGGAGCATATTATGGTGTTGTACAAGGGAAGCTCAAGCATTCAACGATCCAACTATGAAGTTATACTTGATAAGGCCGATGAGTTTGTGATGAAGGAAGACGAGGACCCTCGTGATCTCTATCGGAGGGTGACTGCTATTGCTGTGGCACTCAAGGATCATGGGAGCAAGGATATGGATGACACATAGGTCTAACGCAAGTTCCTTAAAGCCATCATGCCTTTCAACAAAGCTATGTCATCAGTCATTCGTCAGCGGCCAGACTTTCACTCCTTGTCTTCCAGTGAGGTGTTGGATGAATTCATTGCAATGTCAATCATGAACGAAACAGCCGACAATGCACTTGCTCGTGTTCGATCAACGACAACTTCACCCAACCTTGCGTTGAAAGCAAAAAGCAATGCTTGAAGAAGAAGAAGAAGATGAGGAAGAGGAGGGCTGCCTTGAGGACACAAAGTATGCCTATCATGAGCACATGACTCTTGCATCAAGGCAATTCTGGGGCAACAAGAGGAACTCAAGACCCACCTTCACCAAGAACAACTCGAGTGGATTCAAACCCAAACAACGAGTAAGGACATGCTATAATTGTGGTAACGTGAGTCACTTCGTGGCCAAATGTCCCTATGAGAAAAGGGAAGACAACGGAGGTAAGCTCATTCGCAAAGACAAAACCAAATCATTTCCAATCAAGAACAACTTTGTGAAGAAACCTCACCCAAAAGGGATGGTGGCCCTTGAAGAGTATCCTTCAGATGATGATGATGATGATGATACAGTGGCAACGGCAACTGTTGCTATTGCCACTACCTCTCCCCAAAAGGTGTCTCTCTTCAACGCCCCCAACGAGAACCACATCACCAAGTGCCTCATGGCAAAAGGTATCAATCACGTAACTCCCATCATTAAGACCAACTTTGCTTCTACTCCTTCATTGTTAAATTGTGTTGAAGATAGTGATGTTGGGGAACTTAATGAGCATGATCTTGACAAATTTGTGTGCACTATTAAGGGAGAATTCAAGAAGCATTTTGTTGCTCTCTTGGAACAACTGGGTGAGGCCACTGACCTCATTGAGTCTCATGAGGAGACCATCTCCGAGCTTCAGGGACACAGTCGTGACTATGCCGATGAAATTGCCGAATTATCTAATGCTCTAGAAGAGGAGCGCACTCTTCGTTTGGCTCTTGAGGAGTCATATAACGATGACTGTGCTAAAATGCAAAAGAAACTAGATCATGATGTTGTTCTTATTCGCATGCTTAAGTCTAAACAGTATGCTCTTGGGGTTGTCCATGACAGACTCAAAGAGGAGTTTGACACACTTGACAAGGCCCACAAGGTCTTGAAATGTGCTTATTTCTCTCTGAAAGAGTCTCATGATCAACTCCAAGCAAAACTTACCAAGGAGATCTCTACGTGCCCTCCCTTTGTGTTAATTGATAATGCTTGTGCAACTAACCCTTGTTGTGAGCATGTACATCTTGTGGAGGAAAATGCCAAGTTGAAGGACAAACTGGAGAAGGGCCTTGTGGCATGCATACAAGGTGAGAAGAGTCTGAACGACCTCTTGAGCACTCAAAAGGGTGTTGTAGGAAAGGAGGGACTTGGACTTACCTCCAAGTCAAAAGGTAAAAGAAGGAACAGGAACAAACGATCTCCCACCCTCATGGACATCTTTGTCAAAGAGGGTGAGGGGACTCAGAAGGTGAACAGGAACAAGGTGGACTATGGAAACCTCAAGAAGGGCAAAACCATTCCTACTAACACAGCCGGCAAATTCAATTCTTCTTATGACTTATGTTGTTCTAGTGATGGGCATGTTTATGCCAGATTTGTTGGTTCCTACGATGAGGATATCGAATGGGCTATCTAGGTTCCTAAGAACCTTGTCTCTAACATGAAAGGACCCATTAAAAAATGGGTACCTAAAACTAAGACTTGATCTATTGCAGGAGTTTGCTTCCGGTGGGGTGTCATGGTTACTCGATAGTGGAGCAACAAATCATATGACCGGAAGCAAGGACTTAGTGGTGGATGTGCATCCTTCTCCATCTATGCCCACCCATGTCCAATTCGCCGATGCATCCTCTTCAAAGGTATTGGGATTTGGTAAGGTGGTCGTCTCTCAAGATTTATCTATTGAGAAGGTCATGCTTGTTGAGTCACTTGCCTACAATTTACTTTCGGTTCGTTAACTCGCAATTATGGGTTTTTCCACATTCTTTAATATTGACACTGTGGTCCTCCTGAGAAGCAAGACTCTTAAAGTAGCCTATGTTGGACATGTCGAAAATGGTCTTTACGTGGTGAACTTTTCAAAGCGACCCACTAAGACTGCGACATGTTTAATGGCTAAAGTTGACGTGGGCTGGCTTTGGCATCACCGTTTAGCTCATGTCAATATGAGATCTTTGCAAAGCCTTCTGACAGGGGACCATGTTCGTGGACTAACAAATGTGAGCTTTGCTAAAGATCGTGTTTGCAGTGCCTGCATTGAAGGAAAGATTCATGAAACTGCTCATCGTCCAACGACTATTATCTACACTAAGAGGCCATTGGAACTTCTCCATATGGATCTGTTTGGTCCTCCATCATTTGATAGTCTTGGAGGCAGAAAGTATTGCTTAGTGATTGTTGACGACTACTCAAGATATACCTGGGTATATTTCTTTAAAAAGAAGAGTGAAACTCAACAAACGGTTATCAATTTTGCTAATGAAGCGCAACGTCAACATGAAGCAAAGATCTTGACGATTAGGAGTGACAACGGCACCGAGTTCAAGAACTACACCTTAGATGAGTTTCTAGGTGACGAGGGAATAAAACACCAATATTCTGCACCATATACCCCTCAGCAAAACGGCATGGCAGAAAGGAAGAACCGGACCTTGATAGACGCTGCAAGGACAATGATGGCAGAATTCAAATCTCCATATAACTTCTGGGCAGAGGCCATCAACACAGCATGTCATGAATCCAATCGGCTCTACATCCGCAAAGGCTTGAACAAGACTCCGTATGAGATTCTAACTGGAAACAAACCCAATCTCAAGTACTTCCGGGTATTCGGTTATAAGTGTTTCATTCTCAAGAAAGGAGCACGGTTAGCTAAATTTGATTCTAGAGCACATGAGGGAATCTTTGTTGGTTATGCTACAAACTCTCATGCTTACCGTGTCCTCAACAAGTCCACCGGACTAATTGAGGAGACGTGTAACGTAGAGTTTGATGAAAATAATGGCTCCCAAGTGGAGCAAAGTGGTCTTTGTGATGTAGGTGATGAAATTCCTCCCCAAGCCATAAGAAGAATGGGGATTGGTCAAATACTCCCCATTGAGGAACCCCTTGTGGCCGAAGGAGAAGGACAATGCTCTACTCAAGTGGAGCCATCACCTTCACAAGCCCCACATGCTTCCGATGAACAAAGAGAAGACTCTCAACAAAATAAACAAGCTCAAGGTCAAGATAAATTGCCCAACAATGATGATGTGTCTCAGGATATTCAAGCACTACCCCGAGACACCGAACCGGCTCATGATCAAGATCAAGTGCAACCCCGAGATCCAGACCAAGAAGAAGCACAAGATCAAGATCAAGAGCAACCATAAATACAAGAACAAACTAGTGAACCTGCTCAAGTCGAAAGACAAGATGATCAGGAAACTGTCTCACAATTCCCTTCTGGAGCACCAACAGCCGGCTCAAGACGAAAGGGCAAGCAAAGGAAACAAGTTGATGCTCCCCCGATATCTAATGAAGAACTCTTGGAGCGTCGAGCAGCCAAGATTGCGAACAAGCTGAGAGTCAAGTCACATCTTATGAAGAATGTACTTGGCAGTATAAAAAGGGGAGTATCCACCCGACAATAGATTTGGAATTATTGTGAGCATCACGCGTTTGTTTCGTATTGTGAACCTCAATAGGTACAGGAAGCGCTCGATGATGAGGATTGGCTTATGGCCATGCACGAAGAACTTAACAACTTCGAGCGCAACCAAGTCTGGGATTTAGTGCCTAGGCCAACGGAGGAACATAATGTCATCGGGACCAAATGGATATTCAAGAACAAGCAAGATGCCAATGGAATTGTGATTCGAAACAAGGCAAGATTGGTGGCTCAAGGCTACTCCCAAGTCGAGGGTATCGACTACGGTGAAACCTTTGCCCCTGTTGCTCGTCTAGAATCTATTCGCATGTTGCTTGCATTTGCTTCTCATCATAACTTCAAGTTACAACAAATGGATGTGAAAAGTGTCTTTCTTAATGGTCCTTTGAATGAGTTGGTCTATGTCAAACAACCCCCGGGATTCGAACATCCCAAGCTCCCCAATCATGTGTACAAACTCAATAAGGCACTCTATGGCCTTAAACAAGCCCCACGCGCGTGGTATGAGTATCTTACTGAGTTGTTACAAGATCGTGGGTTTGAAATTGGGAAGATAGATCCCACTCTTTTTACTAAGAGGGTTAAAGGGGATTTGTTCATATGCCAACTATATGTTGATGATACTATCTTTGGCTCTCCTAACATTTCCTTCAATGAAGAATTTGCTACACTAATGACTGAGAAGTTTGAGATGTCCATGATGGGAGAGTTGAAGTTCTTCCTCGGGTTCGAGATTGCACAAGGTCTAGAAGGGACATTCATCAAACAAGCCAAGTACACTCAAGACATGCTCAAACGGTTCGAGCTCGAAGATGTCAAACCGGTCAAGTTTCCCATGCCAACAAGATGCAAGCTTGACAGTGATCCCAATGGTAAAGCAGTGGATCAAAAGGTATATCACTCCATGATTGGATCCCTCCTTTACCTTTGTGCATCTAGACCGGATATTATGTTGAGTGTAGGGATATGTGCACAGTTTCAATCCGCACCAAAAGAAAGCCATTACATGACTGTTAAGCGAATCTTTCGATATTTGGCTCATACCCCAAACTTTGGCCTCTGGTATCCCAAAGGAGCAAACTTCAATCTAGTTGGCCATTCTGACTCAGATTGGGCAGGAGATTGTGTGGAGAGGAAGTCAACGTCTGGAGGATGCCAATTCCTTGGTTGCTCATTGGTAAGTTGGTCGTCTAAGAAGCAGAATTGCGTCTCCTTATCATCCACCGAAGCTGAGTATGTGGCAGCTGCAAGTTGTTGTGCACAATTGTTATGAATGAGGCAAACTTTAAAGGATTACGGTGTCACTTGTGACAAAGTGCCTCTTCTATGTGACAATCAAAGCGCTATCAAGATTTCCCTCAACCCAGTGCAACATAGCAAAACCAAACATATTGATATTCGTCATCACTTCATTTGTGAACATATCAAGCTAGGTGATATTGAGGTTCACTTCATCCACACTAAAGAGCAACTTGCAGATATTTTCACTAATCCTCTAGATGAAGCAATGTTCCGGGAGTTAAGACATGAGCTAAATATCATTGATTCAAGTAATGTGGATTGAAACTAGGCATGCAGTTCGCATTCCATTTTGGTCTAGATGTAGCCATGGACATAGGGGGAGTGTTGTTCTCTCAATGAACCGTCCCTCCCCCCATTATGCATAAATCAATCTAGTCTTTCACTTTTGCCATTGTCAAATGGCACTTGTGCTTCAAAGACGAGAATTGGTCATGAACCCAAGGATAATTCTTCGCGGTGTCATACCATTGTCTCAAACATAGGTGGCCTCGGCCACCGCCCCTCCCACCTTTCTTTTGTATAGAAGAAAGGATATACAATGACAAGTCAGTACATTTTTCTAGGTGTTATCTCGTTTTTACTTACTTGTCATTTGCCCAAGTTCTTCTCTTATCCTAGGCCGCGTTGTGACATTGGCAGCGGTACTACCGCCAGGGGTAGCGGTACTACCGCCAGGACCCCAGCGGTACTACCGCTAGGTATGGCGGTACTACCGTCAGAATTCCCATCTAACACGACCGACTAGGAAATTTTTAGGGCTGTCTCAAGGGGGAGCGGTACTACCGCCAGGGGGAGCGGTACTACCGCCAGGACCCCAGCGGTACTACCGCTGCATCCAGCGGTACTACCGCCAGGCAGCGGTACTACCGCTAGGTCCTCAGCGGTACTACCGCTGGCCCGTACCTCTTGGGCTATATAAAAGAGGGGGAGCCCGTTTTTCTCAGGCTCTTTCTTCTTTCTCGCGGCTCCTCCCTCCCTAGCCCGAAATCCCCCTGTTTTGATCTCGTTTCGTGGAGCTCCTTCTCTCCGTTGGATTGGAAGGGTTGCTCCACCTCTCATTCCTCCTCCAAGGGCCATGAATCCCGGTAAAGCTCCTCCCCTTCTTCTATTTGGTTGATGTTCTTGTTCTAGGGTTAGGAGCATTGGGGGATTGGATCCATGTCTTTGATCTTGTGCCTTGTTCTTGGATGGCATGAAGGAGATATTTGAGGGGAGTGTAGGTCCTATGAATCGTTGCTGATTATTTTGACATGCCCTAGGATTTACTTGTTTTAGATCTAGCACTTGAACTATGTTTGGATTAGATATAAAACTTGCTCTCTCTTGCCTAGACATGTACTTATTTCGGTGATTCCTGTGATCCTCATGTGAGTAGGGCTGGGGTGGAGTTCTTAGTGTTCATATACAACCCATGCCCCTTGTAAAAATCGTGTAGCCCTATGCATGACATCTATTTTTATCTATCAGATCTGAAAGTCAAACCCCAGCGGTACTACCGCCAGGGGTAGCGGTGCTACCGCCAGGACCCCCAGCGGTACTACCGCCAGGGGTAGCGGTGCTACCGCCAGGACCCCCAGCGGTACTACCGCCAGGGGTAGCGGTACTACCGCCAGGGGTAGCGGTACTATCGTCAGGAGGATTCATTGTGCATTCTTTTCATATGCTTGGCAATGAGTGTTTTTTTTTGCTTTTTCTAAGTTCATTGCCTTGACTCTTTTTGTCGCTTCTTTTCGCTGTGTGTTTTCTGTCACAGGTAGTTCTCGCCGTTTGAACCCCCCACGGGAGACGCAGTCAAATCAGTTTCGCAACCAAGAAGCTCCCGAGGGTCTGCCACCTCAGCTCTGCAACCCAAAAAGCAGTCCTTCAATAAGACCGCACACAAGGATAAGGGGATCAATGTCCGAACAATGCCCCCCAAGGACTTTCTGCAGTTTCGCACTCAGAACCATTATCTCAAAGAGAAGGCTGTGATCAAGAATGTTAACCATGTTTGGGCAAAAGATCAGTGCAGGATCTACCGTGATATTGTCGCGCAGTTCAAGAAGAACTATGTCCCCGTTCAGTGGATTGACCCAGCTCATCTTCAGCGGAACCTGGACTATTTTGGTGATGCCCTCTCTCTGATTGACAAACTGGACATCAAGGACATCATCACCTTCAAGACAAATTTTGACCCCACTGCTGTTGCTCAGTTCTATGTCACGGTCCACTTCTGTCCTCATGAAGAGCGCTCTATGGTGTGGATGACAGGGTCTCAGAAGATGACCAGTTCCTGGCGTGAATTCATGCAACTCCTCAAGGTTGACTTCCAGGGAGCTGACACTCCACTTGGGTTGCGTCCTCATGTTGCAGCCCCCATCGATAGGCCCCCCGCAAAGGACAGATTACAGAAACTCTATGTGAGGAAGGGTGTGCTCCCCAAACATTTGGACATCATGCATCGGATCCTTCGCAACACCCTCTGCCCTCGCATTGGTAACTTTGACGAGGTTCATGGCTCTTTGGCTGAGATGCTGCTGCTTTGTGAGGAGGCTATGACTAAGGAGTCTGCCCCTCTTGATATTTCTGATGTGATGTTCACGGAACTCTGGAAATGCATCATCATGCGTAAGGTTCCCATCTACGGGCCCTATCTGTTCGCTTATATTTGTCAGAAGTGGCAAGAAACTTTTCCAGAGGAGGTGCTCTACGCTCAGTCTGACTACATTGTGCACGACCCAATCAAGCTTCGCGTCAAGGAGAAATGGGCCAACCCATCAACTTCCTCTCAGCACATGGATACTGACACAGAGACTGCTGCTGACAAAGGAACCGCCTCTCAGTCCCGCCCTTCTGCCATGCCATCTTGGGCCATCAAACTGCAGGATAAGATGAAGACTCTATTCTGTATGCAGGCTAAGGGTCAGTACCAGACGCACGTGGCTCAGAAGGAGAGCCGCCAGAGACACAAGCGCGTTCTCAGGTCTCTTGATGTGGACATCTCCAGCGGATCAGAGGACGATATCACTCCAGAGGCTACTTGGATGCAGGCTCAAGGTTACCAGTGGTCTGGCGATGAGGAGGAAGAGGAGGAGCAGGATGATCAGGAGGGTACCGACGAGTCTGGCGATGCTGAGGATGAGGAGTAACTATCTGTGGCGTTAGGTGTGCCCCTTTTTGGTGTCTTATGCCAAAGAGGGAGAGAGTCTAGGAGCTGGATTTGCTTTCATAGTCGAACTTTGTTTTGCTCCCCTCAAATATCTCCTTCATGCCATCCAAAAACAAAGCACAAGATCAAAGACATGGATCCAATCCCCAAATGCTCCTAACCCTAGAACAAGAACATCAACCAAATAGAAGAAGGGGAGGAGCTTTACCGGGATTCATGGCCCTTGGAGGAGGAAGAAGAGGTGGAGCAACCCTTCCAATCCAACGGAGAGAAGGAGCTCCACGAAACGAGATCAAAACAGGGGGACTTCGGGCTAGGGGAGGGAGGAGCCGCGAGAAAGAAGAAAGAGCCTGAGAAAAACGGGCTCCCCCTCCTTTATATAGCCCAAGGGGTACGGCCAGCGGTAGTACCGCTGCCTGGCGGTAGTACCGCTGGATGCAGCGGTAGTACCGCTGGGGTCCTGGCGGTAGTACCGCTCCCCCTTGAGACAGCTCTAAAAATTTCCTAGCCGGTCGTGTTAGATGGGAATTCTGACGGTAGTACCGCTATCCCTCGCGGTAGTACCGCTGGGGTCCTGGCGGTAGTACCGCTACCCCTGGCGGTAGTACCGCTGGGGTCCTGGCGGTAGTACCGCTACCCCTGGCGATAGTTCCTCAATGGGGAGTATTTGACCAATCCCCATTCTTCTTATGGCTTGGGGAGGAATTTCATCACCTACATCACAAAGACCACTTTGCTCCACTTGGGAGCCATTATTTTCATCAAACTCTACGTTACACGTCTCCTCAATTAGTCCGGTGGACTTGTTGAGGACACGGTAAGCATGAGAGTTTGTAGCATAACCAACAAAGATACCCTCATGTGCTCTAGAATCAAATTTAGCTAACCGTGCTCCTTTCTTGAGAATGAAACACTTACAACCGAATACCCGGAAATACTTGAGATTGGGTTTGTTTCCAGTTAGAATCTCATACGGAGTCTTGTTCAAGCCTTTGCGGATGTAAAGCCGATTGGATGCATGACATGCTGTGTTGATGGCCTCTGCCCAGAAGTTATATGGAGATTTGAATTCTGCCATCATTGTCCTTGCAGCGTCTATCAAGGTCCGGTTCTTCCTTTCTGCCAGCCCGTTTTGCTGAGGGGTATATGGTGCAGAATATTGGTGTTTTATTCCCTCCTCACTTAGAAACTCATCTAAGGTGTAGTTCTTGAACTCGGTGCCGTTGTCACTCCTAATCGTCAAGATCTTTGCTTCATGTTGACGTTGCGCTTCATTAGCAAAGTTGATGACCGTTTGTTGAGTTTCACTTTTCTTTTTAAAGAAATATACCCAGGTATATCTTGAGTAGTCGTCAACAATCACTAAGCAATACTTTCTGCGTCCAAGACTATCAAATGATGGAGGACCAAACAGATCCATATGGAGAAGTTCCAATGGCCTCTTAGTGTAGATAATAGTCGTTGGACGATGAGCAGTTTCATGAATCTTTACTTCAATGCAGGCACTGCAAACACGATCTTTAGCAAAGCTCACATTTGTTAGTCCACGAACATGGTCCCCTGTCAGAAGGCTTTGTAAAGATCTCATATTGACATGAGCTAAACGGCGATGCTAAAGCCAGCCCACGTCAACTTTAGCCATTAAACATGTCGCAGTCTTAGTGGGTCACTTTGAGAAGTTCACCACGTAAAGACCATTTTCGACATGTCCAACATAGGCTACTTTAAGAGTCTTGCTTCTCAGGAGGACCACAGTGTCAATATTAAAGAATGTGGAAAAACCCATAATTGCGAGTTGACGAACCGAAAGTAAATTGTAGGCAAGTGACTCAACAAGCATGACCTTCTCAATAGATAAATCTTGAGAGACGACCACCTTACCAAATCCCAATACCTTTGAAGAGGATGCATCAGCGAATTGGACATGGGTGGGCATAGATGGAGAAGGATGCACATCCATCACTAAGTCCTTGCTTTCGGTCATATGATTTGTTGCTCCACTATCGAGCAACCATGACACCCCACCGGAAGCAAACTTCTGCAATAGATCAAGGCTTGGTTTTAGGTACCCATTTTTTAATGGGTCCTTTCATGTTAGAGACAAGGGTCTTAGGAACCCAGATAGCCCATTCAATATCCTCATCGTAGGAACCAACAAATCTGGCACAAACATGTCCATCACTAGCACAACATAAGTCATAAGAAGAATTGAATTTATCGGCTCTGTTAGTAGGAATGGTTTTGCCATTCTTGAGGTTTCCATAGTCCACCTTGTTCCTGTTCACCTTCTGAGTCCCCTCACCCTCTTTGACAAAGATGTCCATGAGGGTGGGAGATCGTTTGTTCCTGTTCCTTCTTTTACCTTTTGACTTGGAGGTAAGTCCAAGTCCCTCCTTTCCTACAACACCCTTTTGAGTGCTCAAGAGGTCGTTCAGACTCTTCTCACCTTGTATGCATGCCACAAGGCCCTTCTCAAGTTTCTCCTTTAACTTGGCATTTTCCTCCACAAGATGTACATGCTCACAACAGGGGTTAGTTGCACAAGCATTATCAATTAACACAAAGGGAGGGCACGTAGAGATCTCCTTGGTAAGTTTTGCTTGGAGTTGATCATGAGACTCTTTGAAAGAGAAATGAGCACCTTTCAAGGCCTTGTGGGCCTTGTCAAGTGTGTCAAACTCCTCTTTGAGTCTGTCATGGCCAACACCAAGAGCATACTGTTCAGACTTAAGCATGCGAATAAGAACAACATCATGATCTAGTTTCTTTTGCATTTTAGCGCAGTCATCGTTATATGACTCCTCAAGAGCCAAACGAAGAGTGCGCTCCTCTTCTAGAGCATTAGATAATTCGGCAATTTCATCGGCATAGTCACGACTGTGTCCCTGAAGCTCGGAGATGGTCTCCTCATGAGCCTCAATGAGGTCAGTGGCCTCACCCAGTTGTTCCAAGAGAGCAACAAAGTGTTTCTTGGATTCTCCCTTAATAGTGCACAGAAACTTGTCAAGATCATGCTCATTAAGTTCCCCAACATCACTATCTTCAACACAATTTAACAATGAAGGAGCAGAAGCAATGTTGGTCTTAATGATGGGAGTTACCTGATTGATACCATTTGCCATGAGGCACTTGGTGATGTGGTTCTCGTTGGGGGCGTTGAAGAGAGACACCTTCTGGGGAGAGGTAGTGGCAATAGCAACAGTTGTCGTTGCCACTGTATCATCATCGTCATCATCATCTGAAGGATACTCTTCAAGGGCCACCATCCCTTTTGGGTGAGGTTTCTTCACAAAGTTGTTCTTAATTTGAAATGATTTGGTTTTGTGTTTGCGAATGAGCTTGCCTCCGTTGTCTTCCCTTTTCTCATAGGGACATTTGGCCACGAAGTGACTCACGTTACCACAGTTATAGCATGTCCTTACTCGTTGTTTGGGTTTGAATCCACTTGAGTTGTTCTTGGTGAAAGTGGGTCTTGAGTTCCTCTTGTTGCCCAGAATTGCCTTGATGCAAGAACCATGTGCTCATGATAGGCATACTTTGTGTCCTCAGGGCAGTCCTCCTCTTCCTCATCTTCTTCTTCTTCTTCAAGCATTGCTTTTGCTTTCAACGCAAGGTTGGGTGAAGTTGTCTTTGATCGAACACGAGCAAGTGCATTGTCGGCTGTTTCGTTCATGATTGACATTGCAATGAATTCATCCAACACCTCACTGGAAGACAAGGAGTGAAGGTCTGGCCGCTGACGAATGACTGATGACATAGCTTTGTTGAAAGGCATGATGGCTTTAAGGAACTTGCATTTGACCCATGTGTCATCCACATCCTTGCTCCCATGATCGTTGAGTGCCACAGCAATAGCAGTCACCCTCCGATAGAGATCACGAGGGTCCTCGTCTTCCTTCATCACAAACTCATCGGCCTTATCAAGTATCACTTCATAGTTGGATCGTTGAATGCTTGAGCTTCCCTTGTACAACACCATAATATGCTCCCAACAATCCTTGGCCAAAGTGAAGGGACGCAAGTGAGGAAGATCTTCAGGTGGCACTGCAGACTGGAGAATAAACAAAGCAGAGTGATTGTATTGATTGTGTGCATCTTCTCTTGGAGTGAGGTTGCTTGGATCATGGGGATAATATCCTTGCTCAATGATTCTCCACAAATTTGTTGAGCTGTGATTCAAATGAGACTTAATAGAAAATACCCAGTTAGCAAAGTCACCTTTCACAAGCTTAGGAGGAGGACCAACAGGATTAAGACGTGGTGCGGGAACGGATCCTCCATAGACCATGGGGGGTGGAACTGAGGCATATGTTCCAGTCCCATCCTTTTCGTGAGATGAGGGAGGTTGCATACCTTTAGCCGCTTCCTTAGAGGAGTTGGCCTCCGAATCGGAAACGGTGGGTTTAACCACTATAGCCGGTTCGGGTGAACTTTTAAATCCCTCAATTAACTCTTTAAGCATGGTCTTGACCTCGTTCGTCAAGGAATTCTTGAGAGCGGCCATAGCCGTATTCAAGTCGTCCCTTGTGACCGAAGTCAAGTCCATGGCCTCGGGTTGCCCATGGTTAATTCCCTCTTCGCCTTCCATACTCTTCGGGTGGTTAAACCCTTAATAAAGAGACGTGGCTCTGATACCAATTGAAAGGATCGATATGGTTGGCTAGAGGGGGGGTGAATAGACAACGACCACTTTTTAATTAATCTTAGCAAGTTAAGGTAAACAACATACGGGTTCACAAATAATACGACAATGAGGTGAACCCTAAAGAAGCTAACAACGAGAGCTATTAAGACAAGTAAGATATAGTCACAAGCATAAGCAAATACAAAGTATAGGATAGAGATAACCACAAGTGGAACTGATGGAGACGAGGATGTGTTACCGAAGTTCCTTCCCTTTGACAGGAAGTACGTCTCCGTTGGAGCGGTGTGGAGGCACAATGCTCCCCAAAAAGCTACTAAGGCCACCGTATTCTCCTCACGCCCTCGCACGATGCAAGGTACCGTGATTCCACTATAGGTGCCCTTGAAGGCGGCGACCGAACCTTTACAAACAAGGTTGGGGCAACTCCACACAAAGCTTGGAGGCTCCCAACTAGACCACGAAGCTTCACCACAATGGAATATGGCTTCGAGGTGACCTCAACCGTCTAGGATGCTCAAACACCCAAGAGTAACAAGATCCGCAAGGGATTGGTGGGGGAATCAACTTTTCTCTTGGTGGAAGTGTGGATCTAGGCCTTCTCAACCAATCCCTAAAGAATCAACAAGTTTGATTGGCTAGGGAGAGAGATCGGACACTTTTGAGCTTAGGGAGCAACAATGGAGCTTGAGAGGGTAAGAGATGAGGTTCCACAGCTAGAAAAACCCTTTATATAGTGGGGGGGGAAATCAGACCGTTTTCCCACTCTGTGCCCGAGCTCCAGCGGTACTACCGTCGGCACTCCAGCGGTACTACCGTTGTCTGCAGCGGTACTACCGCTGGCACTCCAGCGGTACTACCGTTGACCAGGGGCGGTACTACCGCCGCCTAGTGGTACTACCGCTGGAACTCCAGCGGTACTAACGCTGGCCCCAACGGTACTACCGCTGGTCCCCTGGTAGTGCAAAAGCACTACCACCGCCAAGAAAGTCTTCGCAAAAAGGTCCGTCTACGAACTACCGCTAGGCAGGCGGTACTGAGCTCCTGGAGTGGTACTACCGCTGACCAGGGGCGGTAGTACCGCCAGCCAGCGGTACTACCGCTGGCTGTAGCGGTACTACCGCTAGGGCCAGCGTACTACCGTTAGGTCCAGCGGTACTACCGCTGGGGACCAATTTGCAAGGAGGAAAGAAACACAGTGGCGGGGGCCGCTCCAGAAATGAAGGTAAGGGAGAATATGTGAAGTGTGCGCGTGCAAAGATAGATTCCACCCAAACCTTTCCACTACGGATCCCCTCTTAATAGTATGGCTTTCCTATAACTCAAATAAAGAGAATCGTAGTGAGCGCCGTGCTTCCGTTCCATGAATGAGGAGACGAGTCGTCTTGTGCCGTTGACGTGTGTTATCTGAAACTTAACACACACGGTTAGTCCTTTACGGTACTGTCATCAATCACCAAAATTACTTAGGCATAAACTATGCCCCAACATTCCTGTCAAAGGGAAGGAACTTCGGTTACACATCCTCGTCTCCATCGGTTTCACTTGTGGTTATCTCTATCCTTTACTTTGTATTTGCTTATGCTTGTGACTATATCTTATTTGTCTTAATAGCTCTCGTTGTTAGCTTCTTTAGGGTTCACCTCATTGTCGTATTATTTGTGAACCCGTATGTTGTTTACCTTAACTTGCTAAGATTAATTAAAAAGTGGTCGTTGTCTATTCACCCCCCCCCTCTTGCCAACCATATCGATCCTTTCAGAGACCGATTCCTCGACTGGCTAGCCCTCTTGCTGTCGTCTGCATGCACGCGAGTGCTGATCAACGGTGAGCCAGCCCCCCCTATTTGGCTTCACCGAGGGCTGCGGCAGGGTGACCCTCTGTCGCCTCAACAGTTCGTCCTCGTCGTGGACACACTGGGACGACTCGTTAAGCGGGCCGTGTCGCTGGGCATCTTGGAACAGCTGCACCCGCATCGCCCCGTCCCGGAGATCTTGCTCTACGCTGACGACGTGGTACTCTTCTGCCACCCCTCCCGGAGTGACATTGCTGCGATCAAGGCGATCCTGGAGCTGTTCGGTCGAGCCTCGGGACTGCGCGTCAACTACAACAAAAGCTTTGCCACCATGCTCAACTGCGATCCGGGAGATACAGACCTGACCACGGAGCTCCTTGGGTGCAAGATCGCGGCCCTACCGCTCACATACCTCGGGATCCCCCTCACCATCCGGCGACCCTCTAGCGCCCAGCTGCAGCCATTGGTCGATAAGGTGGGGGGCATGCTCCCCGGCTGGAAATCTCGGCTCATGAGCAAATCGGGCCGCCTCGCCCTCGTCAAGTCAGTACTCTGCGCCATCCCCATCCACCAGCTCCTCGTCTTCGCCCCTCCGAAGAAGACCACAAAGCTCATTGAAAAAATTGAGAGAGGATTCCTTTGGGAGGGCCGCGCCGCCGCAATCGGTGGCAGCTGCCACGTCAATTGGCGACGCATATGCCGGCCGCTTTCCCTCGGCGGCCTAGGCGTCCAGGACATGGAGCGCGCGGGGCTCGCCCTCCGACTGCGGTGGCTCTGGTTCAGCCGTACAGACGAGGGCCGGGCTTGGCGCGGCCTCAATCTCCAATTCACCAAGGACGAGCAGGCCCTGATCTTCGCCTCCACCACACTGGCCGTGGGGGATGGCAGAACGGGGAGCTTCTGGGAGGACCGCTGGATCGGTGACCGCTCCGTCAGCGAGGTCGCGCCAATGCTATACGCTTGCATCCCCAAGCAACGGCGCAAGCAGCGCACCATTGTAGAAGGCCTCCTCAACCACACTTGGGCTCGAGACATCCACGACCACCCAGGCATCCATGAAATCGGCCAATACTTGCTGTTGTGGCGTGAAACCGAAGGCTTTGTTCTCACCGAGGGACCGGACCAGCTAATCTGGAGGTGGACTTCGAATGGCTGCTACTCTGCGCGCAGTGCGTATCTCGTCACCTTCCATGGCTCCACTAGCTGCGATGCATGGAAGCTGACCTGGAAGAGCTGGGCGCCACCCCGCGTCAAGTTCTTCCAATGGCTTGCCAATCTAGACAGGTGCTGGACAGCGGACCGTCTGCGCCGCTGCGGCCTTCAACACCATCAACGCTGTGTCCTTTGCGACCAAGAGCATGAAACGATGTGCCACTTGCTAGTCACCTGCCCCTTCTCGCGGCAGGTGTGGCATGACACGCTCTCCTGGCTGTGTTTGACATGCCGGCCGCCAGACCAAGAGGCCTCCCTAAACGACTGGTGGATGCAAACCAAGCTGGACACGCCTAAAGCTATGCGCAAGGGCCTCGCCACGGCAACCCTCCTCACAGCATGGATGCTTTGGAAGCACCGCAACTCCTGTGTGTTCGACGGCGAACGGCCCTCCACTGCCATGCTTTCGGCAAAGATCAGATAGGAAGCCTCCCTTTGGGTTCGGGCTGGGGCCACCGGCCTTGGGACGATTGTGCCGCTTACCTGGGATGTGCACTAGTCTTGTGCAGGCCTTTCTTTCCTTTTCCTTTTTTTCTTTTGAGCCCCTGTAGCCTCCTTCTCGAAGGCACGTACTGTCCATATTCTCTCCCTTTTCAATGAAAAAAAACGCAAACCTTAGCGTTTTCCCGAAAAAAGTACTTATCTAACTTTTCCTAGTTGGATTTGCCAATTGCACGTTTATTATTGTTTACCTGCCTGGTAATTCTCGTGCTTTTGGCTAGTAGGATATGCAAGTGCTACGAAGTGCACTGAAAGTGTGTAGCAGCCATGGAACGGTCCAGCTATAAACTTAAATAAGATTGTCCTGACTATTTAATATGAGGATTGCACATGGTCTCTGTTCTTCACTAAAATGTTCAGCACATGCCCTAAATCCAATTATAGATTTTCTATATAGCATATGCTATGTCGAATGTTAATAGAATGAGGTATAACTGTGAATGCAGGTGCCCTATATCATACCAGTGTCCCATGTGGAGGTCCTTGAGCGTGTCTCGTTGATATTGAAGGATCATGGTTTTTGTTCTGGACAAGGCATAGATATTGGAAATCTGTATTGTTTCGCACACCCTTTTCATTTCTCAGTTGATAATAATTTTGCATATGTATTGTTAGGAATAAGCAACTTGTATTCCCATGAGGCCATAGGCCGATATATATACATGTACAGGTTGTGGACTATATGCAGGAAAACCCCTTATATATTGGGATAAATACAAAAGGGTACATGAGTTGTATTATAACTCTAACACCCCCCCTCAAACTCATGGTGGATGAACAACACTGAGTTTGGAGAGATAAAAGCCATGTTGTGCTCTAGTCTGGGCCTTCGTCAGGAAATCCGCCAACTGTAACTCGGAAGGCACATACTGAAGAGCAACAACCTGATCCTGCACAGCAGCGCGCACATAGAAAGCATCAACACCAATATGCTTGGTGAGCTCATGCTTCACAGGATCGCGCGCAATGCTAATAGCACCTGTACTGTCAGATAAGAGCAGAGTCGGTGTAGTGACAGAAACACCAAAATCCTGAAGCAACCACCTTCTACACAGTCAGGTACATCCCCATGGGTTCTGGACTCTGGAGCTTCCTTTCATATGACTTCTAATTCTTCCACTCTGTCCTCTCTTCGTTCGCTTGATTCCCCTGTTCATGTCCTCACCGCTGATGGTACCCCCCTTCCTGTCGTTAGTAGAGGCACTATTACCACTCCTTCTTATTCTGTTCCTGATGTTGCTCATGTTCCTCGACTTACCATGAATTTGTTTTCCGCTGCTCAACTTGCTGATTCTGGTTGTCGTGTCATCCTTGATCTTGACTCTTGTTCTGTCCAAGACCGTCACACGCACACTCTGGTTGGGGCTGGCCCTCGCCGCCGTGATTCTGAGGGTCTTTGGGAGGTGGACTGGCTTCATGTTCCTTCCTCTGCCCATTCTCTCGCCAGTTCTTCCGCTTTGGTCGCCTCGGCTACTGGTTCTTTCCAGCAGTGGCATCATCGACTTGGTCACCTGTGTGGTTCTCGTTTGTCGTCGTTAGTTCGTCGAGGTCTTCTGGGGTCTGTCTCAGGAGATGCCTCCTTAGAGTGTCAGGGTTGTCGTCTTGGCAAGCAGATTCAGTTACCATATCCACATAGTGAGTCAGTGTCTCAGCATCCTTTTGATTTAGTCCATTCCGATGTATGGGGTCCGGCTCCCTTCGATTCGAAAGGGGGTCATAAATACTATATTATTTTCATAGATGACTTCTCTCGTTACACATGGCTTTATTTCATGACTTCTCGTAGTGAGGTGTTGTCCATTTATAAGCGTTTTGCTGCCATGGTTCATACTCAGTTCTCTTCTCCTATTCGTGTGTTTCGTGCTGACTCCGCTGGCGAGTATATCTCTAAGATGTTGCGTGGTGTTCTTGCTGAGCAAGGGACTCTCTCTCAATTCTCTTGTCCTGGTGCTCATGCTCAGAATGGCGTGGCTGAGCGCAAGCATCGTCATCTTCTTGAGACGGCTCGTGCATTGATGATTGCTGCCTCTCTCCCGCCGCATTTTTGGGCTGAGGCCGTCTCCACCTCCACCTATCTCATCAATTTCCAGCCTTCCGCTGCTCTACAGGGTGGTGTTCCTTTCGAGTGTCTTTTTGATCGGTCTCCCGATTATTCGACGCTTCGCTTGTTTGGTTGTGTTTGCTATGTTCTTCTTGCCCCCCGCGAACGCACCAAACTGACCGCTCAGTCTGTTGAGTGTGTCTTCTTAGGCTATAGTGATGAGCATAAGGGCTATCGTTGTTGGGATCCTATCGGTCGTCGGATACGTATCTCTCGGGATGTGACTTTTGATGAGTCTCGTCCCTTCTACCCACGCTCATCTTCCTCGACTTTTTCAGTAGAGGATATCTCTTTTCTCACTTTTCCTGACACGCCTATCACACTCGTCGAGCCTTTGCCTACTCATTCTGCTCCCTCTGCTTCTCCACCTCCAGTCGATTTGTCGCCACCATCTTCCCCGGTCTCCTCGTCTAGCATGTCACCGGATTCTACACCCTCATCTCCGGTGACTTCTTCGTCGCCACTCTCCGATTCTACTTTAGCGATTCCTCCTTCCATTGTTCCATCTTTTCCTCAGTGTTACACTCGTCGTTCACGTTCTGTGGATGCTTCTCTGGATGTGCCGTCATCCTCGTCTCAGCCTACTTATGGCTTGCGTTCTCGTCCTCGTCCGCCTGTTGATCGCTTAGGCTTTTCCACTGCTGGAGCTGTTGTTCTTGAGCCGACTACTTATCATCAGGCTGTTGTTCATCCTGAATGGCAGTTTGCGATGGCTGAGGAGATTGCTGCTCTTAAATGCACAGGTACGTGGGATCTTGTTTCCCTTCCTCCTGGAGTCCGTCCCATCACTTGTAAGTGGGTCTACAAGGTAAAGACTCGCTCCGATGGTTCTCTTGAGCGTCACAAAGCTCGTCTTGTGGCTCGTGGTTTTCAGCAGGAGCATGGTCGTGATTATGGTGAGACTTTTGCTCCTGTGGCTCATATGACCACTGTTCGTACACTTCTTGCCGTGGCCTCTACACGCCACTGGTCTATCTCTCAGCTTGATGTTAAGAATGCTTTTCTTAATGGTGAGCTGCGTGAGGAGGTGTACATGCAGCCTCCACCTGGGTATTCTGTTCCTGATGGCATGGTATGCCGTCTTCGTCGCTCTCTCTATGGCCTTAAGCAAGCCCCCCGAGCCTGGTTTGAGCGTTTTGCCTCTGTGGTGACTGCCGCTGGTTTTTCACCCAGTGTTCATGATCCAGCATTATTTATTTACCTTTCTCCTCGTGGTCGGACTCTTCTTCTTCTTTATGTTGATGACATGGTCATCACTGGGGATGACCCTGAGTATATTGCCTTTGTCAAGGCTCGTCTCAGTGAGCGGTTCCTTATGTCTGATCTTGGACCTCTTCGCTACTTTCTTGGGATTGAAGTATCTTCTACCTCTGATGGCTTTTTTTATCCCAGGAAAAGTATATCCAGGATCTTCTTGCTCGTGCTGCTCTTACTGATGAGCGCATTGTTCAGACTCCTATGGAGCTCAATGTTCACCTCTCTGGGACGCGGCCGCCTCTGCTGGAGCCGCCTTGATGCGGGAAGGAGATGGGACGCGGCCGCCTCTGCTGGTGGTGGGAACGCGGCGCGGGAGGGCCTCGATCTGAAGCCGCCGTGACGCGGGAACGAGGCGAGCAGGACGAGGGCCGGTGCGACGAGGTGCGGGACGAGACGAATTTGGGAAAGATTAGATCGGGAAGAGCACGAGTTGCGCGTGCAAAAAGAACCTAGGCTCTGATACCATGTTAGGAATAAGCAACTTGTATTCCCATGAGGCCATAGGCCGATATATATACATGTACAGGTTGTGGACTATATGCAAGAAAACCCCTTATATATTGGGATAAATACAAAAGGGTACATGAGTTGTATTATAACTCTAACATGTATGATGTTCTTCTGATTATTTCTATTTCTCGAAGCTGCCCCTATGAGAACGTGGTTTCCACTGAAGAGCTGCCTCGCAAACTTGGTATGTGGGTGTGCATGCGCATGTTGTGTGTTGATTGAAGTATTTATCTCAAAATTTGAAAATATGAAGCCTAATTTATTTTGTGATGGAAAACAGCACCGACCGCCAGGATCAAAGCAGACACGGATAAGCCTTGTTTGGAAAATGTAAAGGTAACTGGAATAATTATGGAAATCCCCCTACCCCTGCCACATTGCCTTTTTTGGCCATGATTTTATTCCCAAACCCTTGTGAATAACTTTCTTATTTATTGGAATGTTGATTCAAACGTACACATAATTAGCATTTTTGCAAGCTCAACTGATATGTCTCGGGGACAGTTCTTATTGGCACTTGCTACTTTCCAACATGCATGTTCTTCTTAGTGCCACTGAATATTTTGTTGCCATCATTCAGTGTTTTGCCTCCAAGCTTATTATCAGTAACCTAAATTATTTCTCAATCTCCATTGTAGTCCAACTTAACTTCTCAAGCAGCAGCAGCTGCTGCTGCTGGCTGGCTTTGGGATTTCTAACATGTACATCTTGATTGACTTGTGAGCCAGGCTAAAGGGAAGAAAGGACCTGGAGGATGGGAGCTCAAATTGGCAAGGAGAAGCTTCTTCCCATACTGGAGATCAGTGTTAACGTCCCAATTTCATGTGAAGCAGGACATCAATAGCTTGAATAAATCAACTAGCCACATGTCGACAGTCGTCGGCAGAACTCTGCCACTAAAAGTTAATTATCAACCCAAAAGGTGTTTTTCTACAGCGGCATTGACGCTCTTGAAAGTGTTAAGGAATGCATGAGGAGCAAGGTATGCCATGAGTTCTATTTTTCTAGTTCAAGTTTGTTAACATTTGCAGTGCATCTTATACAGCATGCGATGCACCTTAGGACTGGACATATGTTTGTAGGTTTAGTTTTGTCACTTGAACTTATCAAGGTTTGTGGGAGTGTTGCGTGTAATGGTTTCACCGGCTTTTTGTACATTTTGTGTTTGCTTTTTTGCTCACCTGACATTTCGAGGCAAAATATATTGGCGAAAATCCTCGGTTATAGGCACAAAGTACCTTATGGCCTCTCTTTTTTTGTTTGCACAGGCCTGCCAGCTTTCAACTTAGTTATCTCCCGTATGTCTGTCAATCTGTCAATGTTCTCCTTTATCTTTCTGCTAGTCTTTTTATAAAGTGGCGGAGCTAGACAACTCTAAAATATGTCTATATACATCCGTATATAGTTTCTTATTGCAATGTCTAAAAAGCCATGCGGAGCGTAGTTGTGACTTGGGAGCAAACTGGGCCATGCCTTGTCCTTGCCTTTAAATTTCTTCTTAGATGTGGTTAGGTAACATGTCTTAACCAAGTCTGAGACAAGTGATATAACATGTAAGAGCATCTCAACTGCCCCAAATTAGGCATGGTGCCCTAAAAACAGGTTTTATAGGGCACCAGAGGGCAAAAGAAACCTCTCCAACACCTGTCCTAAATGGTGCCCTATTATAGGGCTGTCCTAAATTTTCATCCTCTCTGCTCTAAATATGGGGCAGAGAGGGCCGAGCGCGTCTGCTGCCCTATATTTTCCTTTTTCGTGCGTGCGGCCACTGTCATTTTCCTTTCCCTCCCCCACTGCCCCCGCGCGCTGCTCCGGCCCCGATTCGCCCGTCGTCGACACTCCCCTACCCCTGCTGACACTCCCCCACCCACGCCGCCGCCGTCGCCGCTTGATTTGGTCGCTGCAACGGCGCCGTGATTCGGCCGTTCTCTGGCCGCCTTCGCGGCCATGTGGCCGCGGTGCAACTTCGGGGGCCGCAGATCCGGTGGCTACGACCGCGGCTCCGGTGGTCGTGACTCGCTGTGGCTGTGCCACGACGGTAGGAGCCCCACGTCGCCAGTCTGGAGGGGGACGGGATGACATGCGGCTCCGTGACTCCGACCGGTACGTGTGCTTTGCCGCCGAGGATACCACGGCCGTGGCTCCGGGGTTCTGCGTGGTTTGCGGCGCCATCGAGGAGGAAGACTGGGAGGCATGTCGCCAACTGAGGGCCGCGGAGGCGGACGAGGCGGCGATGGAGAAGCTTCGCAGGGAGAACCCCGACCTCGTGAAGGCGGAGGAGGAGTTCTTCGCGAGCCGGGATGCGAAGGAGCCGAAGACGGAGGCCGACCCCTCCACAGCTGTTGGACCCTCAGCTCCGGTTATCAACATCGAGGACTCTGACGAGTCTAGATTATCAGACTTTGATTCTGACGACGAATTCGGTGTCGATTGGAGGACTAACGAGGGAATCCGGCCTCTAGTTCGCTTTTTAGCATGTTCAGTCGAAGTTTAGGTTGAATTTTTAAATTTAGGTCAATTTTTCAAAGTATATGTATAAAATATCGTCGAACTATCTTAAATTTGGTTTGTAATTAGCTATGTATGTCCTAAAATAGGGCAGTTGTTGGAGAGGAGGTATCCTATTATAGGGTAGCTGGTAAAGTAGAAAAATGTTACGTGCCCTAAAACGCTAAAACAGGTGTCCTATAACCAAAAAAGTGATGCCTAATTTAGGGCAGCATCATAGAGATGCTCTAAGAAAAAAAACTAAAAAGAAAAATTTGCACGGACCTCCATGTAAGATCTTATTAGTATACTCCCTCCGTCACAGTTTATAAGGCATGCGCGTGTACCTAGGTCGTCAATTTAACTTATATAAAATATATTATTTAACATAAAAATTATATCATTAAAAAATAGAACATCTAAAATTTCTAATGATATATTTTATGTAATATATGCCTATTATTAAGTTGATCAAATTGACAAACTAGATACACGTGCCGGACTTATAAACTGAAACGGAGGGACTAGCATTGACTGAGATATAACCAAGTTTCATTAAGATTTAGCATGACTGTTTCTTCTTAGGAGTTGATGCGAATTTGGCCCAAGAACCATAAAATACATGATTGGATTGAAAATAGCATAAGCTTGGGGTTGTTTGGCAAATAAATTATTAGATGGATAAAGAACAAAATTAAAACAGATATAGGTTAAACTAACAAACATGTCATTCCGGTAGGATAATTGTTTTTGATTGAGTTATTTAAAAATGACAGACTCATAATCTTTTTTCTTCGGACTTGCCCAAACACAAAATACATCCATATATCCGCACTCCCAAATGTGAGTAGAATAAGTTTGAATTTCCTGTGATGTCACAACTTGCAAATTAATATTCACTCCGTCTGAAATTAGGCCATGCTTAGATACGTTTTAGTTCCATGACTAAAAGTAGTGGTACTAAAACTTGCTAGCCTCTTCCATACTTGATCCAAATACTAAATAGACTAAAATCAGGTTAATGATCATTTATTATCATCCCTCTCCAGACTAGTAGAGAGAGTTAAATGAAGAAGAGAGGACTAATCTACATTTTAGTAGGGGTTCCCCTGACTAAAACAATTTAGTCTCAAGGCTAGTTTTAGCCTCTCTTTAGTGGATGTTTGGAACTTTAGCCTCTTAAAGAGAATATTTTTAGTCAGACTAAAATAAGTCCCTTGGATTCAAACAAGACCTTATTTGTACCACATATGAATAAAAGTAGATGTATCTAAAAATTAAAATACATCTAGATACATTTATTCCTATGACAAGTATTTTCAAATGAAGGAAGTATATAATGAATAATAAGTCATGTTCCCCTAAACAGATAGTAATATCTGAAATGTGGCATCTGTCACTCTCACATCATTAAAATACAGGATTTGACACAAGCTCTAGTGATACTCCCCGGTCTCATAATATAAATGTGTTTGGAAGCTAAAACAACTTACAAAAACGTCAGAGTAGTATACAACATCAACTTTGAAGCTGAATAATACTCCCTCCGTCCTAAAATTCTTATCTAAATTTGTATAGATATAAATGTATCTAGTCACGTTTTATTATTTTAATACATTCATTTCTAGACAAACTTAAGACAAGAATTTTAGGACGGAGGAAGTACTATGTTTATCTATCAAATATTTTTTGAGTGCTGGTCACACATGAGGTCTCCTTTCGCGACAGCTGGAGCGGCTGCACGGGAGACGCACGCAAGCAGGGACTTGCATGCGCTCGGGAGACACACATCAGAATTCACAAGTCCTCGGAAAGCACATCAACACCAAACTATTTTATTCATTTTGCGTGGACAAATCAACGAATCAACATACAATGAACCTACACAGACGAGACGGCAAGCTCGCAACAATTAATGAAACAACAAAATTAAAGAACTGAGAAATCAATTCTGCACAGGGTGACGGCCGGGAGAATTCATGGGACGATGGACGCATGCACAACGCACGGCACCATGCGTTCATGGATTTCACATTTCAGTGGTTGACGACCCTGCAGTTCGTCCTGATCTCGGCGTGGCGGCCGGCCTTCTTCACGCCGATGCCGGCCATCTTCACCATGGCCTTCCCGAACTTCCTCTCCCACCTCCCGCCGGCGCCCGCGCTGTCCCGCACCATCCGCGCCGCCTCCGGGGTCTCCAGCAGCGCCGCGTCGGAGGCGAGCAGCACCCTGCGCTTCAGCACGTTGCTGTAGTACTGGCTGTCCAGCTCCGTCGGGGTCACCGCGTCCTGGCTCACCGTCGGGTCATCCTTTTCCTCCTCCTTGGTGCTGTTCTCCGCTTGTTGGACGCACCTCCTCCGCAGCGACCTCGCGAACGACGGGTCGATGTCGGCGTCGCCGTCGACGGCCGTGCGGTCCGCGGCGAAGGTCGAGCAGCGGGCGTGGCCCACGGAGTGCGCGCCGGAGAGCACGATCATGTCCTCTGCGTCGAGACCCTTGTTGGCGAAATTGTCGACGAGCTCGGTGTAGGTAGCGGAGCCCGGGGGCAGGGACGGGACCGTGTCGGAGGCGTTCGAGCGGCGGCCGTCGAGGCGGCCCGCCGGCATGGTGAAGTCGACGCGGTAGCCGCTCAGGAGGTAGGACGCGTCGCGCGCGGCGAAGGCGACGATGTCGGCGCAGGAGACGGTGCCGGGGCACGCCTCCTCCACGGCGGCCTTGGCCGCGTCGATCGCCTCGAAGCCCCGCAGGCTGTGGACGTTGGGCGGGCCGAGCTTCTCCGGCCGCGGGTTCGACGGCGTCGGGTCCAGCAGCACCGACGCGTCGCAGCCCTGCACGACATTATATACGCGCGCATACGTGTGAGCGACTTTTCCCACTGAGCAATGTGAGTATATTAGCTAGCGCGCGTGCATGTGCATGCATGAACCTGGACGAAGCAGTCGTGGAAGAGGAGGCGGATGAGGCCGGCGCCGACGCCGGCGTCCACGGCGATGGCCTCGCTGACGGCGGCCCTCACGATGGACTCCGCCTCGGGGCACGTCTCCTCGTAGTACCCGATCTCGAGCTCGGGGACGTCGTCGGGGGCGCCTCCGCACGCCGCAGCCAACAGCAGCGCGCATGCCACCAAAATCGCAAGCTCGGAACTGGCGGCCATGGCGCTCTTGATCAGCTGCTTGCTGCTCCCGAGCTAAGCCGAGGTTACCAGCTAAAGATGACGGACGGATCAAGCGTGCGTGAGTGAGAGTGAGATGAGGTGTTCTTCGTAAGGATAGCCCATTTATAGGCAGGGTTAAACATTTCGCAGTGTGTGTTGTGACAGCGGCTGCAACGACTCTGCAGTTGTATACGGTTATGTTACGGAGCTGCAGGCACGAACGGCGCCATTGACGAGCGAGACGTCGAGCTCGAACCTGCTGGCAACTTCAACGCATGGAGGCTCTTTCCCTAATGCCGAGCACATCCCTCCAAATGGCCGGGAGAGATGGCCTCCAGGCTTCCACATTCGGAATTCTTTTTGTCAACTGGAGGCTAGAACATTCCGAGCAACTCGATCGAGCAGAGCTGATAGGTGATTCAGAAAACAGAACGATGCGTCGATGATTGGGACCGGCTCTTGGCGCCTTGTGAACGGAGAACAAAATTTGCGCGTCCCCCGGCGGCGTCTTTGTCAGGTCGACGTGGAGTCCGACGAACGGCAGCGGCTGTGATGGAAGCGGAAGGAGGCGGGTTCTGATATCTGAATTCTGAACTCCATGTATAAGTAGGGAACGGCATCTTCAGAAATCTGGTGTTTTGACGGAATTCACAACTCTGGTGTTGATGAACCCGTCACACTTTCAGGTTTTGAAAATTATGAAAACAGATCATATACTACGTGGGGTTAAAACTTGTTTTTCTTTATAACAGCATTGTTAGTTAAGTCTTAGTCGATGCTATATCCGTAAGATATTACATTAAGATCTGTGTAAAAAAAACAATTTTATATTTTTCTCTCTAACATGTTATGTCACTTGACGGACTTGGTTAAATCTCAGTAGACTTCTATGGTTTTCTTCCTTTTTCTCATTATTTATTTTCCCTTTTTTGTTTTATCTAATCCATGACATATTATTACAAAAATGGAATGCATGAGCATTTTTATACATGATTTTTTTTAATTCAAGAACATTTTAGTTCAGGAATTTTTTTAAAATTATGGACGTTTTTTGACTAGACAATTTGTGGACATTTTAAAGTCATGAAAGTTTTTAGAAAATGTGCACATATATTCTTAAAGAATTGAAACACCAATTTTTTGATCTTCGAAGAAAAATCCAATAGGGGACTGCTACCCGTCTGACGGCTGATCTTTCTAAAAGATCGTCGGCTCATTTTTGAATTTGGTGCTTCGATGCCCTCTATAGTTGCAACACAGGTTTTGTTGCAGAAAATTTTCTGCAACAAAGGTCTTATTGCACATTTTTTTTGCAACTAAAGTATTATGGCAGATTTTTTTTTTGCAACCGAGATTTTATTGCAGATTTTTTTTCATCTTCATCTTTATGCATTTATTTGCAACTAAGATTTTGTTGTGGTTTCATTTTGCAACAGAGCGTTTGTTGCAGAATTATTTTTTCGTCTCGTGTTTATGCAACATAGGTAATGTTACGGAAGGAGCTTGCAACATTTATGGTGTTATAGAAGTTGAAAAAATCATCAGGAACAAAGCGGCATATCACATGGGACACGTGTTGTACGGGCTCCTAAAAGAATAATTTCCTAATCAGCCGGTTGAGAAGAATAATTTCCCAATCCAATAGCCATTTCTGAAAGAAACCCGAATAAAAAACCGCTCCTAAAAGTCGCTTAGAAAACTGCTCAAGGGAACACCTAAGTGGGTCGGCCCAGGACCGAGTGGGTGCAGCGCTTGATCGACCAATTCGACGTGCAGAGCGTCAAATAGGGACCTCTCATGGTGGCGCATGGAGCTGGTTTACTGAGGAATTTCACAAAAATTCTATAGGATAGGATTCTTGTAAAAAAATTTCCTTTAGAGGCCTTTGGTTCATAGGAATGGATTTCTATTCCTACATTGGATTAGTTCCTATCCTTTACATTTTAAAGAAAAATAAACATGAGTTTATACTCGATGAAAAAATCCTATGATGTGAGCCGAATGACGTCTCTTTTCCTATTCCTACTATACAATTTTAGATACATGTCATCTCATTTCATAACATTAGCTATTTTGCATAATCTTTCTTCCGTAACATTAGCTCATGTCTTGAAGCCCTCCTAATGAAATCGCCACTGAATGTGAGCTAATGTTTCTTCCGTAATGAAATAAGGCCTCCAAATGAAATACGGCCTCCAAATGTGAGCTAACATTTCTTCCGTAACATTAGCTCTGTTGCATAACCACGAGATGAAAAATTAATACGTAGCTATCCCTTGGAGTCCGGCTCGTGTTTTTGCAACAGTTATTCCTATCATATGAACAAAGGAGGCCTTATGCTTATCGATTATTTTTAGATGGCCACGCACTTTCAGGGTCCATGGTAGAATGAAAATAACTGAAAACAAAATGACGAACCAGTAACACAAAGGAATCTATCAAATAGTTCGAGCCAAATCCGGAAAAAACTCAAAAGTGTTGTTTCGTGACCCTACATACCAGTATTACTATGATCAACTCCACTGACGAATCTAGCACAAAATTAAAGTGTGGGCTCAAAACATCAAACTTTTAAATCTAATTAGCAAATGCATTGTAAGTTACACGTTAAACACCTTAGTATAATTGACAAGTACTAGTTTTATTTAACTATAATTATTTAGGTACACAGGGAGTAGTATGTTTAGCTGAAATAGAATTTTTGAAGGGTAGGCTTAACTCTTTGACCCCCCCCCCCCCCCCCCCGAGTGGAATCGCCATTGATCAACCCCACTGAAACGGAGACACAAGCCGGACTCCCAGGATAGCATGGTTATGTCCGACCCTGGTCAACCCACGCCTAATTAACACACACAGAAGAAACGAGTCCTTAGCCTCAGTTATGATAGAAGCAATAGATGGGGATAGCACTGTTCCGCAACTCCTGTCGGCGAGTCCGGTCCAAGGTTGCAGAGCGGAGCTACGACGGTAGCCGATCACACACAGGTACAGAAAGTAAATTTACACAGAGTGTAGAGGGGAGTCTTTCTTTATTAATCATTGATCAAGTCTCTGTACAATGGAATGTTCTCCCCTTTATATAGCTAGGGGGTAGGGGATAAGTGCCCACATTAACGCTAAGTGGAGGGACTTGGTCCATAATGGGCCAATGACTTGTTCCACACAAGGCCCAAGTTTCCCAACACTCCCCCTTGGGCAGTTATCCCTATATCCATGTCTCAAAACTTCGAAAAAACCCAGTGAGAAAAATATGGAGAAAGAGCGCATAGTATACGTTGTTGTATTGCACGAATTGCCTCGTCAAAAACCACAAGTGAGAAACATCAGGAAAACTCACTCAAGGGAAAAAGAGTACAATCCACTCAACCATCAAGTTGAGTACTCAATCATCGGGATCGAGATTTTAACGACTAGTTTGTGAAGTTTCTCCCCCTGAACCTTGCATCTCTTTAAGTCTCATCATACCAATTCCACGCACACACACCCCTCGAAGGTGAAAGCACATATGCTCCCTTGGTGATTTTGATAATTCATGACAACATACATTGTCTCTTGGACTAACACTTTTACCTAGATATTTCAGGATTAGTCCTTGGAGAGCTATGGCTTAAGGTTTATGTGGAGATACTCCTGGATGCAAGAAAGGAATAATATTGGCTCAAGCTTCAAACTAGAAGACTCTTCATTTTATAGTTGTGAGAAAGCACTTCTGAGTCCATAGGAAAGCCAATACTATTAAAAGGGGGTGAGGTAGTAAAATGAACTGATTGCTCAAATGCTCAAAGTTAGCCACCAAAACACTCAGTCATTTTCCGCACATATCCACTCTGTCAAGTTCCACATTCATAAATTCGGTGTCACCAACATTTTCACATCGGACCCACCGAGTTTGAACCTCAGACAGAACCCTAGCCATTCCCACCAAATCGGTGCAACCGAAACTGGATCGGTGCTACCGAGTTTGGGTGACCAACATTCCGTTGCCAAGATACACAAAATCGGAATTTCCGAGTTTGAGTATCGTTGCCACCGAGTTTGGCCATCTGACCGTTAGTTACCTTTTCGGTGCCACCGAGTTCTATATATCGGTCTCACCGAGATTCAAAAGTTCACACCTTTAGTGCTAGTCGGTACCATCGAGTTTCCAACTTCGGTGTCACCGAGTTTGCTCTTTTGTGTGTAACGGTTGGATTTTGGGTGCTGCCTATATATACCCCTTCACCCACGTCTCATTCGTGGGAGAAGCACTGAGAAACCACACTACATTTCCATATCCATTTTCTGAGAGAGAACCACCTACTCATGTTTTGAGACCAAGATATTCCAATCCAATCATTTGAAACTTGATCTCTAGCCTCCCCAAACTGCTTTCCACCAAATCAACCTCTTCTACCCATGCATATTCTGTGAGAGAGTGATTTGTGTTGAGGAGACTATCTTTAGAAGCACGAGAGCAAGGAGTTCATTGATCTACCACATCTATTACCTTTTGGATGGTGGTGTCTCCTAGATTGTTTAGGTGTCGCTTGGGAGCCTCCTACTTCGTGTTGTGCAGTTGAACCAAGATGTTTGTAACGGCAAGGAAATCGCCTACTTCGTGAAGATCTACCGTGAGTAAGGCTAGTCCTCAGTGGACGGAAGCCGTGGTGGGATAGACAAGGCCGCTTCTTTGTGGACCCTCCGTGGGTGGAGCCCTCCGCGGACTCTCGCATCCGTTACCCTCCATGGGTTGAAGTCTCCACTAACATGGACATACGATAGCGCCACCTATCGGAACCATGCCAAAAATTGCCGTGGCAACCTCATGTGTTTGATCTCCCTATGTTAGTCCTCTACATAACACTTGCATATTTTTACTTTCCGCTACTATACTCTTAGAACTGCATGTGTAGGGTGACCTAGACTTGTTACAACTGCTAGATTTCTGCCCTCCTAGAAACTGGGTTAGGCTGGAATTTTTATCTTGACAAGTAGTCTAATCACCCCCCCCTCTAGACACATCTTCTATCGATCCCTCAATTGCTATCACAGCAAGGTCTCCAAAACCTTGGTTTAACCGCCATTAGAGGAAGATGAATGTGACTAGTTCCCAGATTTTTAGTTGTAGAGTGCCTATTCTTGACCGGGAGCACTTTAGACAATGAAAATACGGAATGCTTGATATATTCGATGAGTTCCATTTGCAATCATGAGTCCCACACGTTTGCTGAATGTGGCTGATCATCCGCCGAAGCGATACACATTCTTTTAGCGCTACAAATAGTGCCGTGATTTTTGAGTGGTCCATGGAAGTCGACACAAGAGTTTGCTTGGTCGATCTCCAGGGAAACGTAGTTCCACCACAAAGGAAAACATATCCAGTCCGTGATTTGCAATCATGTGGGTCTGATAGATGCCCAACATTGACATAGCCTATGAAAGATAGGTCTTGATTCCTTTTATACAATATGCCAAGATCTTTGGTCCCTTGCAGGTAACGGAAGACGTCCTTGACACCACTCCATTGTCTCTTGGTAGGTTCAGAACTGTACCTAGCAAGCAAACTGGCGGCGAAAGCAATATCTGTCCATGTACAATTTGCGAGATACATGAGTGCTCCAACTGCACTCAGGTAAGGAACCTCTGGTCCCAGAGTCCCCCCCTCTTCCTTAGGCCTCAACGGGTCCTTGTCTCGCTGTAAAAGATCTCCGGACCATCGGGGTCTTAGAAGGATATGCCTTATCAAATCCAAATCTTTCCAACACCTTATGGGCGTAGGCCGACTAGTGCACTAGAATCCCATCATGGGAATGTTCAAGTTGCAGACCTAGAAATAACTTGGTTTTACCAAAATATTTCATCTCAAATTCCGACATCGGGTTGGAACTCGCTTCCTCAATATCCTCGGGTGTACCGATTATGTTTAAATCGTCCATGTACACCGAGATTATACATAATCCATCTTGGGATCGTCGTATAAAAACACATGGGCAGTCTTTATTGCTCGTGTAGCACTTCTGATGAAGGAAATCGTGTAGGCGATTATACCACATTCTACCACACTGTCTAAGTCCGTACAGTGCCTTTTGAACTTGGACACTGTATAGACTCCCGTTTGCTCTATCATGGTTCGGAACATGGATACCTTGAGGAACCTTCATGTATATGTTCGAATACAAGTTACCATACAGGTAAGAAGTGGCAACATCCATTAATTTCATTTTCAATCCCATGTTTACTGCCATTGAGATCAAGTATCTAAAGGTAACTCCATCCATGTACAGGGAATAGGTCTTTTTAAAATCGACACCAGGTCGTTGAGTGAAGCCTTGCGCAATGAGCCTTGCTTTGTACCGTACTACCTTGTTATTTTCATCTCTCTTTCGAACAAAAAACCCACCTATGACCAACAGGGCGAATGTGGGGAGAAGTTCGACAATCTGGTTCGAACACCTTCCTTTTGTTGAGAGATAATAATTCAGTAGTAATTGCCTCCTGCCAATCTTTCCAATCCGACCTTTTCTTGCAATCAGCGAGCGTGTTAGGCTCAGGGTCAAGATCTATGATTGAGGCAATTTTCGTAGCAAAGTTAATGTCGACAATAAATGTTGCTTGGTTCAGAGACACCTCCGTGTAAACATAATCTATGGCAATTTTGTCATGGAGCGCATCTGGCGCTAACACTTTCTCTACCAAATTTCCCATTCTAGAAGCAAGGTCCTTTAGATTTCCTGCGCCGATGTGTGTGCATACATCTCCGCTGGGTGTTTCCCCTATGGGAAAGTTTAAGTCCAGAATTTGGTGCACTGAATTCTCCGTACTTGTGATAGGTCTCGACTAGCTCCCCGTTTCACTTTGGGGCACTCTGGTGACAGGCTGTAATAAATCTCTCTTATCCTTTTTCGTTGGGCGTCCTAGAGTACTTGGGATTTGAGAACCCGGATCTCGCGTCCTTTTAGACCTTTGGACGGGAGCGGGTATACCATCATTTTTCTTCAGTATTTCAACCCTTTCCGGTGCATTGCGTGCATGCACATGCGATTTTGTCACAGTATTTAAGTCACTAAAGTGGTCAGGCAGTTGATTTGCTAATGACTGCAAATCTATTATCTTTTGGACTTCTCTCTGAGTCTTAGCAGTGCGCAGGTCATGAGCGTGGACTCTCGTGGATTGCCACGTAATTTCTTGACTTTTAGCATCAGGGGGTTGATTCTCTCCCCTAAAGTCGGGAAAAAATCCTCGTCAAAAATGCAATTAGCAAAACGAGCCGTGTGACAGTCACGTGTCATGGGGTCGAGATACCTGATTATGGACATAGTCTCATAACCAATGTATATCCCCGACTTACGGAGCGGTCCCATTGCTTATCGCTGGGGTGGTGGTATTAGTACATATACCTGGCGACCAAACCTGCGAAGGTGGGAAATTTTTGATGTCGACCCTTGCGCAAGCTGAACATGAGAGTGGATGTTGTAGGCCGGCGGTCTAAAGTTGATGAGATTGGCCGCGTGTAACACTACGTGGCCCCAACATGTAGTTGGTAAATTACAACCTTGAAGGAGAGGTTGGGCAATAAATTTAATTCTTTTAATCAATGCCTCGGCAAGTCCATTTTGTGTATGAACATGCGGTACCGAGTGCTCAACTTTGATTCCCATTGCCATGCAATAATCATCGAACGCCTTTGAAGTCAATTCTCCAACAGTGTCCATTCAAATAGACTTTATACGATGATCAGGGAAATTATTCCTCATTTGTATGATCTGAGACATCAACTTTGCAAAGGCATGGTTCCGTGTTGACAACATGCAAACATTGGACCATTTCGAGGAAGCATCAATTAGCACCATGAAGTACCTAAACGGTCCCAAGAGGGGCTGAATTGGACCGCATATGTCCCCATGGATACGTTCCAAGAACGTGGGGATTTCGTCCCTCACCTTGAGAGGCGATGGTCTAATGACTAACTTCCCCATTGCGTATGAGGAGCATGCAAAATCATCGGGATTCAGGAAGTTCTTCACGGTAACATTATGACCATGTGAGTTGGTAATAATATTTCTCATCATCCTAAGTCCGGGGTGGCCTAACTTATCATGTCAGAGGCACAAAAGTTCGGAGCTTCTACAAATAGTCTTAAGGGTAGTGTACATGGGGCGGTGCTACTATTTTAGTGTAGTATAGCCCTGTGTCGAATGGAGGAAGCCTTTCGATAACGTATTACCATTTGCATCCCGCTTCGTGATGAGCATACACACTCGGCCATAGTCATCACCAGTCTCAAACGTGGAAACCATCAACGCGAATGTCTTTAAAGCTCACAAAGAGTATGAGTCAACTCCGGGTACAACAATGCATCATGAATGGTCAAAGTAGTTCCCATAGGAAGTATGATAGTAGCTCGTCGAGAGCCAACTATGTTCGAACCGCAGTCGGCGATTGTCATAATACTTCCCGGAGATTTTTTAATAGACTCAAAGTACTTAGTTGCTCGTAAAATGGTATGTGTGATACTGCTATCAACAAGGCACATTTCCTCCACTCGGGTGCTACATGCTTTCTAAAATATGACATCTAATTAATACAATGTAGCGAGGAAGGAACTACATCAATAATAAATGCACATTTTTAGAACATATCAAGCTATCAAAAGTAAATAAAGGAATAAATGGATGAATGCAAACATCATCCAATCGCCAAGAGATGAATAAGGTTTTGCTCTAATAGAGTAGACCCCATCGGAGATGAATGTATCAATGTAACAAAGGAAATATAAATAAAATGGGAAGCCAAGCGAGTAAATGAGAGAGGCATTCACTCTAGCCTATATGTCAAGTCAGCTAAGTATCTCCACATAGGAGAACCTTTGTCAGGATGACATCAACACCGAGCCGATGGGGACGCCAATGGCTCTACCACGGGTACCTATAAGGTGCCACCATGATATCAGATGGTGATCCCTCTGGACAATGTAGACATACCCAAGTGGTTGCGCAACAATGGTTCTACTCCTCCTGTCCATGGGGACAAACAATGTGCTCCAACCTCTCAAGCCACTTTGTGAGAGGGGTCTAAAAAGGCTAGGGCACTTTGTGCTGTCATGTACACATTACGCATGGTTACCATGGAGGTGGAGTTTGAAGAAAATGCAGCAACCGGGCATTCACCATAGGAGTGGTTGGGACCATCTGGGTCTCCAAGCATATTGCCTTCTAGGGTCTCTTGGACCTAAGGATCATCTCCACATGTTGAATGACAATGTGGGGTACCCTAGCACATGCACTTTCCGTGCATTCACCCTAGGAGTGGCAAAGACCATCTAGGTCCACAATTCTATCGCCCTCTAGGGTCAGTCGGACCCGAGGGTGCTCTCCACGTCGAATGCTCGGTGGGGTAATAAAACCCCTTATGTGCCAACTCGATGAATTCCCGGTTTATTGATTCCTATCATCAACCATTATCAAGGGGTTACATCGGGTAATCCATGACGTAAAAGCGACGATGATACATTTTATTCATCAATGTGACATTCTGATATTTATAACATGCTAAAATATGCATTACATAGCGATTAAAAGTAAGCAACAATTAATCTATAATAGCAAAAGCATATACTAGAAGCATGTACACTAAGATAGCATGTTAAACGCATCCTAGACGTGAAAAAATAGTCCTAAAATTGAATTTCCAAGCCAATTTTATGCCTAAATATGTGTTCTTACCAAAAATGGGCTCTCAACCCAATTCATCTAGCACCAGCTAGCCCGACATTTTTTTTAACGCAGGGCCCAATCACTAGTACAAAATGGCCCATTTGTCCCGGTTCGAGAGGCCCATTAGCCCCGGTTCTTGAACCGGTACTAAATGGTCGGGACTAAAGCCGAAAACCTTTAGTCCCGGTTCGCTTACGAACCGGGACCGAATGGTCTCCACGTGGCCGCTGTGGGGAGCCCGGCCAGGAGGGCCTTTAGTCCCGGTGGTCACACCAACTGGGACAACATGGCATCCACGTGTGAGCATCTGGCCCGAGCTCGGTTTTTTGTTTTTTTGAACGGGGGGGGGGGGGGGTGGAGGGTTAATTTAGTGGTTTCATATTGTGTTAGCTAGATAATAGAGATAAATGTCCTTTCTTTCTCCGTGCTTGGTCGATGCTAGCTACTATACATATAGATAGAACATGACGCTAGCTAATAAGAAAATGAAGGAAACCATTTACAATCATTAACATCTTTTACAATATAACATCTTTTACAATGCCTAACATCATCTACCTAAGATCCAATCACAAATAACTCACATGGTATTCTCTGTCTTTAGGAATGACGTGGTCAAGAAAGAATCCCGCCAATTCCTCTTGAATTGCTCGTATGCCATCATCTGATAGGGGTTCATCCCGCTTCTTCCATATCTAATTTAAAAAAGAGGGTCAATACATGCATATATATGAATAAAACTCAACACAATTGATGGTAATGTATAAAATAAAATTGTGAATATTATTTACGTACTTCAAATTGTTCGTCAAAGATGCCCCGCCCAGAGGTCGAGAGGCGAATGAACTCGCATACGTAGTATGCACATTTTTTAGTCCCAACTACCTGGTACAAGCACTTTACGAGAATAGAGTTCAATCAAAATGATAAGCAAGCATGGTAATGATATATTGATGAAAATTTGAATCAATTAGAGATGCGCGGAACTAGTTAGTACTACTTACTGGGGGGTGCGTAAATTGCAACTCTTTGTTTAGATTGGGAGCCTTTTTGGTGAACTTCTTCCAAACCCTGTCAGGCAAAGAAAATGATTACTTGATATCAGTAAATTAACAAAAGTTGCATGCCGGTATGGTCCCGGTATTGACTGAACTTACTTCTTGAGCATTGCAATCATGCCCGCATAATCCTCGGGATCTTTACGTCTCGAGTCTAAGACAGTTACTTTTGCCCCGTCAAGCTTAATGGATAGCAGAATAAAGTGGTAACTGCGCACGCATATATAACTCATCAATTACATTTACTTAACCTCGAGTAAGCGAAACCAAGTATACAGAGAAGACAACAACACTCACTTGAAGTTGTAAGTAAAGAGTATTTCCCTTTTGTTTTGATTTGCAAGCAATGACTTTAGCAACTTAACCTCGGTCTCTTTGGTTTCATTTTGTACCGACAATACATTTACCGATTCTGGGCTAATGAACCCAACGTCGAAGATTCCTGCTTTTTTTAATTCGACAATCTTCAATCTGCATAATATATATATAGTGAGGATAATTATAGATACATGCAATGAATGAGCTGAGCTAGAGACTTAACTATAGAAGTAATACTTACAAACAGTAGGAAGTCAGGAATTGTTTGTCGAGGGCCAGTTGATTGTATAACTGAAATCACTCCTCAAATTGAACAAGCAGCACTGAAGCTCCAATAAAATCATTATCTTTTTTCACTCTCATATATATAGAGTCTTTCCTAGTCTCCCTGAAGATGTTCATGTACCACTCATGCAATTCGTGCATCCTCGGTGTTAGAGGAGGATGACCAGGTTTGACGAGAGGCTTCCCGAGCACGTATTCATATGTTTCTTTATTTGTTACCTCGGCTATCTTAAAAATTACTGAATCGTTCATGTAATCACCAGGATTGGTACCAGGCAGCAACCTCGAATCATTAGCAACGACGATATCGCTAGACACCTCGAGCTGGGGGCATGATTGGTTCTTCTATTGGCCGAGCTGGGGAATTGTTTTCCCACTTCTTCATTTTGCTAACATTGCATCATTGCTAGCCGCCAGAGCGGCGGCGGAGTCTGTCTTCCGCTTGAGAGAAGGAGGCGGAGGCGGCATCTTTCTTACTTGTGTAATTTTTGGCGGAGCGGCGACGACGTGTGTCTTCTGCCATTGTCGAGGAGGTGGACTGCTCCGATGCGCCTGAGGATGAGCCGAAGGAGGAGGACTGCTCCGACGCGCTGGAGGAGGAGTCAAAGAAGGAAGCGGAGTGCCCTCACGCGCGAGAGGAGGAGCCGAAGAAGGAGGCGGACTGATCCGATGCGCCGGAGGAGGAGTCGAAGAAGGAGGCAGAGTGACCTCACGCGCCGGAGGAGGAGCCAAAGAAGAAGGCGGAGTGACATCACGCGTCGGAGGAGCCGGAGTGCCCTGATCATTCGCCGGAGGAGGATGAGGAGTGCCCTGATCACTCGCCGGAGGAGGATGAGGAGTGCCCTGATCACTCGCCAGAGGAGGAGGAGGAGGCGTCCAGTTTGGAAGCTTGATGTACTCCTTCAACCATAGACATGTACTCCTCAAAGCATGAACCAACTTATTCTCATCTTCACCTGTAGGGTGGTCAAGCTCGAGCTGCTTAAATCCCTCATTTACTTCATCCACCGTCACAACAGCAAAGCCACGTGGAATCGGAAGGCAGTGAAAAGTTCCCTTGGATTGAGGAGGTGCAACAACACCGATAGTAGCCTTGAAAGTGAGGTTCCGACATTTCGTCAAAAGCTCGCAAGGTTGAGACTCCGTGATAGTATCCATGGGGTAGCTAGGAGCTGTGAAGTCGGGCTGAACGAGTTCCGTGGAAGCCACGTTGCTTTTCCGCTGAGATGGCGGGGTAAATTCTGGGTAGTTTCGTGCCGCTGAGATGGTTGGTCGGCAGCTCGCTGGCTCTCAAGTTCCTCTAGAATTTGTAGTCTTGCATTGATCTTTTGCATGTCGCTCAGCTCCGCTTTCCTCTTTCTCGCTTGGCTTTTGTAACCGGCTGCGTCAGGAAACCCAACCTTCCATGGAACGGAGCCTGGTGTGCCTCGTGTTCGTCGAGGGTGCTCAACATTCCCTAGGGCCTCAGACAGCTCGTCCTTCTCTCTTTCGAGAAAGAACGCCCCTTCCTGCGCTGCGGTGATACACTGCTGAAGCTTGTTGATGGGTGTTGCAAGTTGCTCGTCCGTCCAACGACACTCCCCTGTTTCAGGGTCCAAAGTTCCCCAACCCCGAAGAACCAATTCCTCGAACGGTAGGGCCAGTTCCATGTCTGTGGTTGGACCCCTTTAGCAATCAGGTCATTCTAAGCTTTGTCCCACAACGGACGACCTTTGAGGTAGCCACCTCACCCTGTGTGATGGTGATACTGCTTCTTTGCAACATTGTTCTTGTTTCTCTCTGACATTTCCTTACACTTGTCCGATGTCTTGTAGGCCACAAATGCGGGCCAGTGATCTCTCATCTTCTCAAATCGGCCGATGAATTCTGGAGTCTTCCCTTTGTCGACATACTTTGATTTCAACTCTTTCTTCCACCTCCTGAATAGTTCTGCCATCTTCTTAAGAGCACACACCTTGACCAGTGGCTCTATAACTGGCTTATTCGAATCCTCCTCTAGAGGTAGGGTGAAAATTTCCTTCAATACGGTCCAAAGATCATCTTTCAGCCTACCGGTGACATAATCACCTTCAGGGACGTTCTCGCCCTTAGGCTTATTCCATTGCTTGATGCTGATCGGGATGTTGTCCCTCACAATAGCTCCGCACCGAGCAGAAAATGCGTCCCTGGTCCGCTTGGGTTCAATCGGTAGGCCATCGTTCGAGAGTTCTGTGATCCTTGCCCAACCTTCTCGTCGGGCCTCGTCTCGTTACCGAAGTTTGGCTCGATCCGAACTTTTCAATAACTCCCTCCTCCGTTCGATCACCGGAGCCATCATCATGGTCTCCTTCCTCCGGGATTCGGTGGTCACCGAAGCCATCATGATAATGTCCTTCCTCCTCCATTGTTCGATCACCGAAGCTGTAATCCTCTCCTTCCAGACCATCGATGTCGCTGAGCAAAAAATCGACATTACCATCGCCGTGGATTATATCACCGTGAAAAGCTCTAGAAATGAACTCTCAAAATGTTGAAAGTTGGCATGGTATCATCATTTCACCCACATAGCATTTGCTAAAAAGTTGAGAGGGTTGCGGCAAAAACTGGATGCACATCATGTACAAAGCAGACAATCTCTTTAGAAGTATTAGGGTTCCATACGAAAACTCATCTGTTACAAAGGGATTTCATTTTTTTGAACTTATTTGAACTCCAGACTTTTTGTGTTTTCAAAATGCACCATTCAAAGACACATCATCAATTTTCAACTATTTCTGACTTCATTTGGTATTTTTCATACATTTACTAAATTGTTTTGAGCTAAATGACCCTTAAATTGAAAAGCACTACAAATGAACTCTGAAAATGTTGAAAGTTGGCATGGTATCATCATTTCACCCACATAGCATGTGCTAAAAAGTTGAGAGGGTGCCGGCAAAAACCGGATGCACTTCGTGTACAAAATGGACAATCTCTTTTGAAGTATCACAGTTTCATACGAAAACTCATCTCTTACAAAGGGATTTCAATTTTTTTTAACTTATTTGAACTCTACACTTTTTGTGTGTTTAAAATGCACCATTCAAATACACATCATCAATTTTTAACTATTTCTGGCTTCATTTGTTATTTTTCATGCATTTACTGATGTTTTTTGAGCTAAATGACCCTTAAATTGAAAAAGCACTACAAATGAACTCTGAAAAGGTTGAAAGTTGGCATGGTATCATCATTTCACCCACATATCATGTTCTAACAAGTTGAGAGGGTGCCGGCAAAAACTGGATGTACTTCGTATACAAAACGGATAATCTCTTTCGAAGTATGAGGATTTCATACGAAAACTCATCTGTTACAAAGGGATTTCATTTTTTGAACTTATTTGAACTCCAGACTTTTTGTGTGTTCAAAATGCACCATTCAAAGCCACATCGTCAATTTTCAACTATTTCTGACTTCATTTGGTATTTTTCATGCATTTACTGATTTTTTATCTAAATGACCCTTAAATTGAAAAGCACCACAAATGAACTGTGAAAAGGTTGAAAGTTTGCATGGTATCATCATTTCACCCACATAGCATGTCCTAAAAAGTTGAGAGGGTTGCGGCAAAAGCTGGATGCACTTCGTGTACAAAACGAACAATCTCTTTCGAAGTATCAAGGTTTCATACGAAAACTCATCTGTTACAAAGGGATTTCATTTTTTTGAACTTATTTCTTCGGTTGTGTTCTTTGCTTATTGTGTCATAACCATGGATAATCTTCATTGTTTAACAGGGTGCTTGGGTCAGCCTTGACTTTGAAGGGAGGAATTTCATGAAACTTTTCATAATCTTCACACATATCTGTCTTGCCCTCCAATCCCACGATGTCTCCTTTTCCTGAAAGAACTATGTGGTGCTTTGGCTCATCGTATGATGTATTCGCTTCCTTATATTTTCTTTTTTTCTTTTTGGTAGACATGTCCTTCACATAGAAACCTGCGCCACATCATTGGCTAGGACGAATGGTTCCTCTACGTACGCAAGATTGTTTAGATCCACTGTTGTCATTCTGTACTGTGGGTCTATCAGTACCCCGCCTCCTGACAGATTGACCCATTTGCACTGAAACAAAGGGACCTTCAAATCATGCCCATAGTCAAGTTCCCATATGTCCACTATGTAACCATAATATGTGTCCTTTCCCCTCTTGGTTGCTGCATCAAAGCGGACACCGCTATTTTGGTTGGTGCTCTTTTGATCTTGGGTGATCATGTAAAATGCATTCCCATTTATCTCGTACCCTTGGTAAGTCAATACAGTCAAAGATGGTCCCCTGGCCAACGAGTAGAGCTCATCAGAAACAGTGTTGTCACACATGAGACGTTTTTGCAACCAGCTGCCTAAAGTACTGAAGTGTTCAAATGTAATCTAGTCGTCACACTGCTCCGGGTGTATGGAGCTCAGAATATTCTTGTGTTCATCGACATACGGGGTCACCAAGGTAGAATTCTGTAGAACTGTGTAGTGTGCTTGAGACCAAGAATGCCCGTCCCTACATATTATTGAGTCCGCTCCTAGTGTGCCTTTTCCAGTCAGTCTCCCCTCATACCGCGATTGAGGGAGACCAATCTTATTAAGGTCAGGAATGAAGTCAACACAAAACCCAATAACATCCTCTGTTTGATGGCCCATGGAGATGCTTCCTTCTGGCCTAGCGCAGTTACGAACATATTTATTTAAGACTCCCATGAATGGATGGCGGGCTTCTTCCGGTGATCAGCCTCACCTTTGAAATGCTTTCCTTTGTTTCGACATTGATGGTTGGTCGGAAGAAATCGACGTGCCCCATGTACACATTCCTCCTGCATTTGTCCAAATATATACTTTTGGTGTCATCTAAACAGTGTGTGCATGCGTTGTATCCCTTGTTTGTCTCTCCTGAAAGGTTACTGAGAGCAGGCCAATCGTTGATGGTTACAAACAGCAACGCATGTAGGTCAAATTCCTCCTGTTCGTTCTCATCCCACACACGTACACCATTTCCATTCCATAGCTGTAAAAGTTCATCAACTAATCGCCTTAGGTACACATCAATGTCATTGCCGGGTTGCCTAGGGCCTTGGATGAGCACTAGCATCATAATGAACTTCCGCTTCATGCACAACCAAGGAGGAATGTTATACATACATAGAGTCACATGCCATGTGCTATGCTTGCTGCTCTGCTCCCCAAAAGGATTGACGCCATTTGCACTTAAACCAAACCATACGTTCCTTGGGTCACGTGTAAAGTTCCTCCACTTTCTCTCGATCTTTCTCCAGTGCGACCCGTTAGCGGGTGCTCTCAACTTCCCGTCTTTCTTACGGTCTTTTATGTGCCATTGCATCAACTCGGCATGCTTTTTGTTTCTGAACAGACGTTTCAACCGTGGTATTATAGGAGCATACCACATCACCTTGGCAAGATCCATATTCCTGGTGCGCTGGCCCTCAACATCACCAGGGTCATCTCTTCTGATCTTATACCGCAATGCGCCGCATACCGGGCATGCATTCAAATCCTCGTACGCACCGCGGTAGAGGAGGCAATCATTAGGGCATGCATGTATCTTCTGCACCTCCAATCCTAGAGGGCATAGAACCTTCTTCGCTTCGTACGTACTGCCGGGCAATTCGTTATCCTTTGGAAGCTTTTTCTTCATTAATTTCAGTAGAGAACTAAATGCATTGTCAGATACACCATTGTCTGCCTTCCATTGCAGCAATTCTAGTGTGGCACCGAGCTTTGTGTTCTCATCTTCGCAATTTCGGTACAACCCTTCTTTGTGATCCTCTAACATGCGATCGAACTTCAACTTCTCCCTTTCACTTTCGCATTCTCTATGTGCATCAACAATGACCTGACGAAGGTCATCATCGGGCACATCGTCTAGTTCCTCTTGATCTTCAGCTTCCCCTATTGCAGCATCACCGTATTCAGGGGGCGGGTAGTTGTCATCATCCTCTTCTTCTACGTTGTCTTCCATCATAAGCTCTCTTTCTCCGTGCTTGGTCCAAACATTATAGTGTGTCATAAAACCCTTCTGAAGCAGGTGGAAGTGAAGGGTTTTATAGTCAGCGAATTCCTTCGTATTCCCACAGACAGTACATGGACAATGCATAAAACCATTCTGCTTGTTTGCCTTAGCCGCTTCGAGAAAATTATGCAGGCCATTAATATACTCGGAGGTGCGTCGGTCACCATACATCCATTGACGGTTCATCTGCGTGCATTATATAATAAAGTGGATTAAAAACTACACAAATCTTGAAAAATGGAGCTTGGACAAGGAGCTTCTAAAGGAGAAAGCTTAAGTGTGGCTCGGGCATTTCATCGAACACCTCATGTGCATAGGAGGTGAGCTAGATGTAACGCCCAAGATGCGACCCTATCCTTAATTTGGCACGAGGGCCTCGTCAGGGATAGTATCCTCTCCAATTTTGCAAGATCATTCTCTCATTTCTTTCCGAAGTTTCTCTCATCTGTCCCAAGTTATCTTTGTTTTTCCCTCCCACCCTCCCTTTTCTTCAGTGATTCAATTTTCATCCAAGAGTTTTCTTCTCAATTGTTGTCAATTATGAGTATCCCTTCCTTGCTATCCGGTGCATTTCAATGTGGTGTTCATTTCTCGATCCTCCGAAGGCCATCATTTCATAAGATTGTCCGTTCTCAGCTTTCAGCTTTCATCCTCAATTCTTCTCAATTGTTGTCTCTTCGTTCGTCTCTCAATTATTTCGGTGCCTTGTTCAAGTTTTTCTCTCACGTGGCTCATGATCTCTTCATTCTCATGTATCTCCCACTACTGAAATTCAGAAATTTGCCGTCTGCCAAGGCGGACGGCAAAGGGGGCAACCACGGACGGCAAAGGCTTTGCCGTCTGCCCCCTCATGGCAAAGTAGACGGTAAAAAAATCCGGTGAAGAGGCTCTTTGTTGTCTGCTTTCACAAAGCGGACGGCAAAGAATCTTTGCCATGAGGGGGCAGACGGCAAAATAAGTGGGACGGCATATATTGCAACGTTCCCGTTAAGTGTTAACGGCAGGCCTCCTCTCTTTGCCGTCTGCCTCCACCCCTTTGCCATGGGGGGGGGGCAGACGGCAAAGAGGGGAGAGAGAGGGGGCAGATTCTCTCTTTGTCGTCTGCCTCCCCCCCTTTGCCATGTGGGGGCAGACGGCAAAGAGGGGAGAGAGAGGGGCAGATTCTCTCTTTGCCTTCTGCCTCCTCCCCTTTGCCATGTGGGGGCAGACGGCAAAGAGGGGAGAGAGGGGGGGCAGATTCTCTCTTTGCCGTCTGCCTCCCCCCTTTGCCATGTGGGGGCAAACGACAAAGAGGGGAGAGAGAGGGGGCAGATTCCCCCTTTGCCATGTGCCTCCCCCCCTTTGCCATGTGGGGGCAGACGGCAAAGAGGGGAGAGAGAGGGGGCAGATTCCCCCTTTGCCATGTGCCTCCCCCCCTTTGCCATGTGTTGGCAGACGGCAAAGAGGGGAACCAGCCCCTTTTTTATTTATTTTTTGTTATATCCAGCATTTTTAACAATAATCAGGATATATGTATATTTGACATAAATAAATTTCTTTCCGTACTCATAACCATATTAAAATAACTCTCATCCATAGTGCATACATATTATGGAAGTTACATCCGTACCAAACCATATATTACACCAGTTTCATCCACGTGCATACAAAGTTTCATATATTCATATACTACAATAGTTTCAATACAACCCATGGTACAAGAAATCATCTTCAAGCATTCCATCAACCAAGCTTCCCGTGAAGTGAAGGTAATCTGCAAAATGACAAATAAGAAAGTTAGAAAAATAATACTAGATGAAGTGTATATATAGGTTATTTCGGAGAGAAATTAGCTAAGTATAGACCATTTAGGAGCTAACTAAGCTAATTATGTCATTTAGGTGGAACCCTAGCTAACTATAGGAGAAGAGAAAGAGAAGAAGAAGTAAAAGAAGGAGGAGGAGGAGGAGAAGGAGAAGGAAGAGGAGAAGAAGAAGAAAAAGGAGGAGGAGGAGGAGAAGGAGAAGGAAGAGGAGAAGAAGAAGAAGGAGAAGAAGGAGAAGATGAAGGAGAAGAAGGAGAAGAAGAAGGAGAAGGAGCGGGAGCTCCTTCTCCTTCTTCTTCTCCTTCTTCTTCTCCTTATTCTCCTTCTTCTTCTTATCCTTTTGTCCACTTCTTCTCATTTTTCCTCTTTCTTCTCCTTTTTCCTCTTCCTTCCTTTCATTTTCCTCTTTTTCTCTTCTTGTCCCCTTCTTCGGGCTAAATTGGCTAAGAATGCCTTTTTGGAGCTAATTATGTCATTTCGAGGATAATTAGCTAAGTATAGGTCATTTTTTATTAAATAGGCCATTTTGGAGCTAACTAAGCTAATTATGTCATTTCGTAGGATAATTAGCCAATTTAGCCTTTCTTGGATAAGTCTAAGCTACGTAGAAGAAGAGATAGAGAAGAAGAAGTAAAATAAGGAGGAGGAGGAGGAGGAGGAGGAGAAGAAGAAGGAAGAGGAGAAGAAGAAGAAAAGAAGAAGGAGAAGGAGAAGAAGAAGGAGAAGGAGAAGGAGAAGGAGGAAGAAGGAGGAAGAAGAAGGGGAAGGAGGAGCTCCTTCTCCTTCTCCTCCTTCTTCTCCTTCTTCTTCTCCTCCTCCCTCTCCTCCTTCTTCTCCTCATTTTTCCTCTTCCTTCCTTTCATTTTTCCTCTTTTTCTCTTCTTGTCCCCTTCTTCGGGCTAAATTGGCTAAGAATGCCTTTTTGGAGCTAATTATGTCATTTCGAGGATAATTAGCTAAGTATAGGTCATTTTTTATTAAATAGGCCATTTTGGAGCTAACTAAGCTAATTATGTCATTTCGTAGGACAATTAGCCAATTTAGCCTTTCTTGGATGAGTCTAAGCTACGTAGAAGAAGAGATAGAGAAGAAGAAGTAAAATAAGGAGGAGGAAGAGGAGGAGGGGGAGGAGGAGGAGGAGAAGAAGGAAGAGGAGAAGAAGAAGAAAAGAAGAAGGAGAAGGAGAAGAAGAAGGAGAAGGAGAAGGAGGAAGAAGAAGGAGTAGGAGGAGCTCCTTCTCCTTCTCCTCCTTCTTCTCCTTCTTCTCCTTCTTCTTCTCCTCCTCCCTCTCCTCCTTCTTCTCCTCATTTTTCCTCTTCCCTCCTTTCATTTTTCCTCTTTTTCTCTTCTTGTCCCCTTCTTCGGGCTAAATTGGCTAAGAATGCCTTTTTGGAGCTAATTATGTCATTTCGACGATAATTAGCTAAGTATAGGTCATTTTTTATTAAATAGGCCATTTTGGAGCTAACTAAGCTAATTATGTCATTTCGTAGGACAATTAGCCAATTTAGCCTTTCTTGGATGAGTCTAAGCTACGTAGAAGAAGAGATAGAGAAGAAGAAGTAAAATAAGGAGGAGGAGGAGGAGGAGGAGGAGGAGGAGAAGAAGGAAGAGGAGAAGAAGAAGAAAAGAAGAAGGAGAAGGAGAAGAAGAAGGACAAGGAGAAGGAGGAAGAAGAAGAAGGAGTAGGAGGAGCTCCTTCTCCTTCTCCTCCTTCTTCTCCTTCTTCTCCTCCTCCCTCTCCTCCTTCTTCTCCTCATTTTTCCTCTTCCCTCCTTTCATTTTTCCTCTTTTTCTCTTCTTGTCCCCTTCTTCGGGCTAAATTGGCTAAGAATGCCTTTTTGGAGCTAATTATGTCATTTCGACGATAATTAGCTAAGTATAGGTCATTTTTTATTAAATAGGCCATTTTGGAGCTAACTAAGCTAATTATGTCATTTCGTAGGACAATTAGCCAATTTAGCCTTTCTTGGATGAGTCTAAGCTACGTAGAAGAAGAGATAGAGAAGAAGAAGTAAAATAAGGAGGAGGAGGAGGAGGAGGAGGAGGAGAAGAAGGAAGAGGAGAAGAAGAAGAAAAGAAGAAGGAGAAGGAGAAGAAGAAGGAGAAGGAGAAGGAGGAAGAAGAAGGAGTAGGAGGAGCTCCTTCTCCTTCTCCTCCTTCTTCTCCTTCTTCTCCTTCTTCTTCTCCTCCTCCCTCTCCTCCTTCTTCTCCTCATTTTTCCTCTTCCCTCCTTTCATTTTTCCTCTTTTTCTCTTCTTGTCCCCTTCTTTGGGCTAAATTGGCTAATAATGCCTTTTTGGAGCTAATTATGTCATTAGATGGAAGTCTAGCTATTTTGGAGCTAACTAAGCTAATTATGTCCTTAGATGGAAGTCTAGCTATTTTGGAGCTAACTAAGCTAATTATGTCATTAGATGGAAGTCTAGCTATTTTTATTAAAACACTAGAAATAACATACCTAAGTTAGGGTGAAGCACGGTGGCTCTGGCTTGTTTCACCTGGAGAAGGCTGCCCTGGAGAAGGCTCGACTGTAGAAGGGTCGTGCGATGCGTTTCGGGACATATTCTGCACCAAACATCGTTTGCAATGTGTAGTTAGCATGAGGACACTCTTAAGATCACTCCACTGAAATGAAACTCACCGTCCCCGCCACGTTAATGACTGGCATCGGCGGAGGGACTTGGTCGTTCTTCTCGCACATAGACTGTACATTTGGTTTCGACAAGTCAAACTTTTTATTTATTAATGAAACGGACATTCAAATGCAAGATTTGAAATAACATGAAGAAGAAACTTACCACGAAGAGCTCGTATATGGCCCTGGTAGACGCTTCATTCCGTGCCCTCTCCGCCTCCACCAATGCAGTCGTCCTCTCCTCCAGCTCCCTAATTTCCTTATCCTTCTCCGCCATAGCCACCTGCATTGCCGCTCTCTCTTTCTGAATAGCAGCCTGCAACACAACTCATTGTTAGCAATGTAATCATATTGGTTCCAACGCACAACATAATGCGGAAAGATAGTTGAGTCCATTAAACTAACCTCGATGGCGAGCTCGACTGGCCGTGGACGACGTGTTATCTCCGGACAGGAGCTCGTTTGGCATGCCTTTATCTGCCGGAGAGTGCTAGGACAACGTATAAGGCCGTCTCCAATGGCGATCGAGCCATGGGGCCTCCCGTTGCCAGCTATCATCACCAGCTCTGGATCAATAGGCCCCTCGCTCGGGTTAAATTCCTCCCCTTTCCTCGCCTTCCCGTGATCTCTGTACTTCACGAGCTTGTCGTGGGAGGAGATGTTGGTGAAGTTTTCTGGATGCTCGAGGTCAGACTCAGAGAATGCCTTGACCTTCTTGTACGAGGCAGTATGGGCCATCGCATACAGGTCGTACATCTGTGGCGCCTCCATCTTATTGTGACGCGCCTAAAAGAGAGAGAGCAGAAAATTGTATTGGTAAAGGGCTCAAGATAGCATTAAGATAGAATTGCATGAGGCATGAAGCAAACCACATACCCAGTTCTTGCCAAATTGGATTAAGTTGACACTCCCTTGATGGTTTGGCACGCCAACCATTTTGCCACGCCTCTCCTTGGCGTTGTTGTGGCTGGTCTCCCACATTTCGGAGCACCACTGGTCCACCAAGGCCTCCCAACAATCCATCTTATCCACACACCATCTCGGGGGCACCTAAGTTAATAAAGAGAAATTTGAGTGCGTAAGAACCAAATCAAGGAAACTAACTACAAAGCCTTAATAATATGCAATTACCTTCATGTAATGCTCCTTCTCCATCTTAGCATCACGGCACTTCGCCTTATCAATCCTAATACGCCGCGTGGCATAGTAGTCTCGAACAGCCTGCACCCGAGCCTCGTGCCGAAAGTTTTGAAGTAGGCGGCGACATTCGGTTTCGATAACCTTTGCCGCGTCGTCCTCGTATCCCTCCTCACACCTGTAGAAGGTCTGCAAACGAGACAACACCGATTAGTACAATAAATAGCTATGGTTAATTTATAATTGTGTGAAAGAGAAATTACCCAGAACTTTCGGATCACCATGTCCGCCCTCGTGTCACACAAAACACCGTCGATCTCCACCTCCGGCGGGGCCGGGGCACCCAAGTAGTGCTCCCAGGTCATCCCTACCTCTCGCTCCCGACCAGGCAACGTAACAAACCCTGGGAAGTTTTGACGGCAAAGAACACCAAGGACGCTGTTGGGCTTGCGGACACCCTTGGCAACAATCCAACCCCTACAGTATGACAAATTAAAGCCAAAACATTAGATATTTGAGAAAACGCGAAGGCAAAAGGTTAAATAAGAGTAAATTAACTTACTTGTCCCCATTTGGCCTAATCGAGCACCTCTGCTCGGGGGTCGCTGGCACGAGCGGGAGCCCCGAACTACCACGCTGGTAGACGGTATCCCCCTCACCCAGCTCCTCGTCGCTACCAGCATGGCCAGTTGGCTCTGGCCAGGTATCCCACTGGGTCTCTTGGGATGTACCCTCATCCCTGCTGTGCTCCGCAGTCGTCTGGAAGGAAGCCTCTGGGACACGAGTCTCGTGGGTCAAAGGCTCATCGACCTGAGGCTCGTCGACCCGAGGCTCGTGAACCGGAGACCGTGTAGCCTCCACCTCAGACGAATCCACCCTAGAAGTCCTCCTGTGCTCAGGTGAATCAGCTTGGGGTGGTGGCGGAGACCGTGTAGCCCTACCTCTCCCGCGGCCACGTGTACCTTTAGTACAACATAAATACCAACATGAGTAATAAAATGTATATAAATACCAATATGCATACAACATGAGTACAACATAAATACCAACATGAATACAACGTGTACCTTTAGTGCCTCTCGGCTTCGCGGGTGGTCGACCTCCTCTCACGGGGGCCGCTCCTTGCATAGTAGAGAGCAACACTCTCCGAAGAGGCGAGGCAGGAATGGAAGTACCCATCCCATCACCCGCCGACGAAGAAGCAGCCGCGGCGTGCTTTCGACCCTTTCCCACCATCTTTCAACACCTGTCATGACAAAGAGTAAATTAAATTAGTACAACATAAATACCAACATGACTAATAAAAATTGAATACCTAACATGAACTCAAAATTTATATATAGTATAATAGTTGAATACCTGACATGAACTAATAACAATCGTCCTCGTCTATATATGCTTCGGGGTCAATAAATGCATCATGATCATCACTATCATCAATAAATGCATCATCATCATCACTATCTAGAAGAACATGTGGAAGGCCACCATTATGTAATTGGTCAAGAAGTGACAGGTCATCCGCAGCAGTAACCTCTTCTTCTTCCAGCTCTTTCTGTTCGGGCTCAGGGGTTAAGACGGATTCACTGTCGCTGTCTACTTCAATGTTCTGGGGTGAAGTAGAGCGGTTCTTGAAACGTTTCTTGGACATACGTGTTTCTTGGAAGAATTCTCCTTCATATGTGTCTGGGTTAATGTGAGGTTCGTAATCCTCTTCATTGAGGGTAGGTGGTCTAAAATGTGGTGGCACTTCATAAACGACATCCCAACCTTTGAGATTTGGATCAGTTTGGCAGGCCCACGGTAGATAGAAAACTTGTGTCGCCTGTTGAGCCGTAATATAGACATCGGGAACATCTAAGTGGGTGTTTTGGTTGATTTCGACTAGTCCTATATGTTCATGAGTCCTTCTAGTCTCCCTCGGCTCAAACCAATAACATTTGAAGACTACGACGGTCGGTGGGTTTTCACCATAGAATAGAAGTTCATAAATTGCTTCAACCCTTCCATAATACTCGGTGTCTCCTTCGCCGATAGCAGAGACAGAAAAATTTGTAGTCTTTAGGTCGGGCATAGATAGCTCTTTGCCAAAGGTACGAAAGTGATACCCGTTGATGTTGTATTTGTCAAATGAACGGACCTTATAGTCAAAACCATTAGCGACTTGTCTCAACTCAGCGTCCATAGACTCTGCATCAGCCTACAAGTTTAATACGAAAGAATGGATGCATTAGCCGCAAATTAGACCAATAAGTCAAATGGGCCCTTAATGGTAATTAATTACCCTTTGTTTGAACCAAGAGATGAAACCAGGATAGTCGCCTCCATGCTTTGCGAGAAGCTCATACTCTTCGACGGAATCCTTTTCGATGACCGCTCCATCCGAGAATTCGACGACGTATCGACTATATCAAATATCCGGGAATAAGAGTGGTTCAAAGCAATTAGAAGTTGCGGAACAATAAATTACCGAGAACTTACTCGATGTACGGCCGCACTTCTGTTAGGTTGGTGAAGATATACAATGAAATGGTCCGCCATTCTTCGACATCCAACGATTTCCCTTTCGAAGCACCGGATGGTGCGAGCTTACCTTTGAATAGGCTGAGGTTGGATCGAACTTTTTCTCGATCGCCATCATTGTACCGAGGCTTCGGGTTATGCAAATGATGATTTTTGGCTTCGTAGTGTGCTGTCACGAAGTTTGCCGCCTCCTCAGTAATGAATGCCTCGGCCATCGATGCTTCAATTCTACGTTTATTTTTACACTTAGCTCGAAGCGTCTTCTGCATCCTCTCAGTTGAGTAGCACCATCGATTTTGAACGGGCCCCCCCATTCTTGCCTCGGTTGGGAGATGCAAAATCAAATGTTGCATTGGATTAAAGAAGCCCGGTGGAAAGATCTTTTCTAATTTGCAGACCAACTCCGGCGCCAACTCTTCCATTTCATCTAGCACGCCAGGCGATAGTTCTTTCGCACAAAGAGAACGGAAGAAATAGCTCAGCTCTGCCAGTACTAGCCATTCATCCTCAGGGATAAAGCCACGCAAAATCACCGGCATTACCCGCTCAATCCATATGTGCCAATCATGACTCTTGAGCCCAAATATTTTCAATTTCTCAAGACTCGCTCCCCTCTTTAGATTCGCAGCATACCCATTGGGGAACATCAACCGCATTTTCACCCACAATAGCATTTCCCTCATAGTTGGCCTTTCAAGATTGAACCATGCCTTTGGCTTCACTATGCTTTGCTTTCCTTTCTGTTGTCGCAAGTTTTGCAACGGTCTATCACATAGAGCCTCCCGGTCGATTCTAGCCTTAGGATTATCTTTTGACTTCCCCTCTATGCCGAACAATGTACCAAAAATGGCCTCCGCAATATTCTTTTCAGTGTGCATCACGTCAATGTTGTGTGGGCAAAGGAGGTCTTTGAAGTAAGGGAGATCCCATAAGCATGACTTGTGAGTCCAGGCGTGTTCCGTATTATACCCTTTGAAGTATCCTGGACGCAAAGGATCGGGCTCGAGAGCGTTTAACTGATCAAGGGTCTGTTGGCCTGTCAATGCAGCTGGTGCAGTGTTTTTGACAACTCTACCTTTGATGAAATTCTTCTTGTCTTTTCTGAACTTATGGTCAGGATCCAGGAATTGTCTATGCATGTCGAAGCAAGAATACTTGCGACCAGCCTGCAGCCAACGGAACTGAAGAGCTGCCTTGCATGTGGTGCACGGGAACCTTCCATGCACACACCAGCCAACGAATAGCGCAAACGTCGGATAATCATGCGTCGAGTACATGTACCACACATGCATTTTGAAATTTGTTTTGGTAGCCGCGTCGTAGGTCTTGATCCCATTATCCCAGGCTTCTTGCAACTCATCCTTAAGCGGCTGCATGTACACATTCATATTCTTCCCCGGATAGTTGGGCCCTGAAATTATCAACGTCAGGAAAATGTTCTTTCTTTTCATAATCTCTCCGGGTGGCAAATTTAGTGGAATGACAAATACAGGCCAACAACTGTATTGTGCTGCCGTCATACCATACACATTGAACCCATCCGTGCTGATGGCAACTCTAGGTTGCCTTGGATCTTCCGATTTATCCTTATGTAATGCATCGAAGTGCCTCCACGCAAAACCATCTGAAGTGTGTACCAGCATCTTGTTCCCATCCGCATCTAGTTCGGTTCTTTTGCCCAATTTGTGCCATGTCATCTGTCTGGCCGTCTCTTCGACCATGAAAAGACGTTGAAGTCTTGGTACGATTGGCAGATATCGAAGAACACTAATGGGGATTTTGGTCTGATTCTTCTCACCCATGCCGTTGTCTACCACAATATACCTGGAAGAATTGCAAATGGGGCAATAGTTCAAGGCCGCATACTCAAGCCTAAATAAGGCACATCCATTCTCACAGGCATGTATCTTCTCATAGGGCATCTTAAGTACACGGAGGATTTTCTCTGACTGGTACAGGTTTGCAGGCAGTACATGGCCTTTGGGTAGAAAGCGTCCAAATATCGTCATCATCGCGTCGTAGCATTCTCTGCCTAGGTTGAATTGAGCCTTCAGAGCCATTACTTGCGCGATGGCATCCAGCTGACAAAGCTCAGTCTTCTCGTGGAGAGGACGTTTTGACGACTCCAGCATTTCATAGAAGGCCTTTGCAGATTCCTCCATCTCATCGTCCGAATCACGAGCATCATCAAAGTCTTGCACCATGTCTTCAATCCCGGTACCATGCTCGACGGTGCGACGACGAATCACCTCAGCTCTGGCACGTTGGTCAGACTCACCATGAAAAGTCCACACCGTATAATTAGGCGTAAAACCCCACTTCTGCAGGTGTTTACCCATTTCAAACTCTGTCTGCTTTTTCCAGTTGTCGCAGTTGGGACAGGGGCACCATGTTTTATGCTGGCCATTTGCAAATGCGGCTCTCACAAACCCCCTGGTTTTTGTTAACCATTCATGGGTCATGTCTTTCTGACTAGGGTGACCAGTGTACATCTAAGCACGATCACTCATGTTGCCTAGCTACCTATGGGGGCACAAGAAATAAATATATAATTCATCATCTATATTCATACGCTAATCAAGTTTGTCAGTTTTATTACGTCCATGCAACCTACACGCTAATAGGTAAAGATAGGTCGTAATCCCACCCGAGTATGTGTAGACTGGGTTCGTTTTCCCATGCTCTGCTCCAGATGCGACGCAGAATTTCGACAGCACCTCCCCGCTGTTCTCCTGATACACGTCTCGGCAATAAGCAGAGAGGATGTGTACCCGGAGAACAACAGGGGAGGCACTGACGAAATTCCGCATCGGATCCGGAGCACAGCATACGGGAAAACAAACCCAATCTACACATACTCGGGCTGTCCATGGATAATGTTGGACAATTCGAAAGGATGGCGGTTATAAATATGCAAAGAAATGCATATTTATAGATGTCGCCCTTTCGAATGGGAGACGCATACTGGTCACGCATACTCATGATTGAAGAAACCTATAGCTAGCAAGTTTCATCGGCACGAAGACCGGGACAGAGCAAATTAAGGGGGTAGGAGGAGAAGTCATTTGTGCTCACCAACAAACGCAATGGCGGAGCTCGTCCAACGCACGTGGAGGTCGTCGAACAACTGCACATTGAAATTCACCCGATCAACACAAATACGATGTTTTTATAATTAACATAACTATATGACCTAACTCATAACTATGTGGGTCAGTGTCATCGGGGGTCGAAGGTCACTGGCGTCGGGGATTGGGGTCTTTTCGGTCAACAAGAGGCCGAAGAGGTGTCGGGGCTCGGGGGTTGGGGGTCAGTGGCGTCGGGGGTCGGGGTAGGGGGTCGGGGGTCGAGGGTGAGTGTTGTCGGGGGTCGGGGGTCGGGGGTCAGTGGCGTCGGGGGTCGGGGTAGGGGGTCGGGGTCGAGGGTGAGTGTTGTCGGGGGTCGGGGGTCGAGGGTCGAGGGTCAGTGGCGTCGGGCCTTGGGGATCGGGGGTCAGTGGCGTCGGGGGTCGGGGTAGGGGGTCGGGGGTCGAGGGTGAGTGTTGTCGGGGGTAGGGGGTCGGGGGTCGAGGGTGAGTGTTGTCGGGGGAGGTTGCCAAATAGATGGCCTGGTCATGCGGATATCAGTCATCCGGTGCTTTGGCATTGATAGTAATTGTAAATCCCTCAGGAAGGAATTGACAAAATTATGGATCTGCATGGGGCTTTCATATATACCTTCATGAATCGCTTTACGCCTTGATTTCCAGATAGCCCAAAGAGTTACTATCATGCGCGCAAACTCCTCTTGTGACAACTTCTCATGCATTGTAAAGACCCAAGCTTTAGCATTGAAATTCAGATTTTCACACATGAGCTCCATCGTGTCCTCAAACGACAAAGACCAAAAGCACCTGGCAGTAGTGCAGTTGATTAATGCATGTTTCCAGCTGTCCTCTGCCAAACAGAAAGAACAAGCTGGGGTGGATGACATATGACGATGGCGTAGCATATCTGAAGTTGGAACTGTCTCCTTGCACAATCTCCAGACAATTTTTTAGCTTCGACGACACATTGATACTCCACCGGGGTACCCATGCTTTATTCTCAATCTCAGCCGCTGATGAGCTCCCAATACTCGCCAAATAGTTTTCCCTATGAGTTTTAACCTTGTAACCTGGGGCGCCGCCTCCTCCTCCGACGTGTGTGTCTCTTCCTTGGGTTCCTCCCCCATCTCCTCCCCCTCCTTAAAATCCACCTCCAATTCCATAGGTAGCCCCGCAACCCTTCGGATTCGGACCAACTCTAGGAGGAAGAGAAAGTGTTGGACCGTGTAATGCCAGCGGCGTGGTGGCATGGCTGACAGGCTCGGAGAGGGAAGTGCTCGGGTGGTGACGGAGAGAGGGAGGAGGCAGATGTGCTAGGCTGGGGGGCGTCGGACGACTTAAATAGCCGGCCCCGACTCCGAAGCGGCGCCACGCGGCGTTGACACTGCGCTGAAGGTCGAGGCGCCTGTTGGACCGTCGAGTTTCCTGACGAGTCCACATGGGGCCAAGCTGTCAGTCTGACGTGACGGGCGTGCCCGGGCTCCCCTATATCCGCCCCATATTTGAATGAAAATGGGGGGTGTCCGTCAACCCGGACGTTGGAGAACGGTTTTAGAGGCCCGTCTTGGTTGATTTTTTATGACCGGACAATGATTAGATGGTCTACTCATACGTTTAAGGAGGATTTGAAGGATCCGACTGTTGATGCTCTTAGTGTGATTAAGAACGAAGATGATCTCTTCGACTCATTCGTAACCTTGTATTTGATAAATTTCTATAACAACATTGTGCCATTCTACATATTCGAAGGTGTCACCTCCTTTATTTTGTATCATTTATTCAAAGAGAATAGATATTAGCATGAGAATATTTTCTTTGTGTAGGTATGATGTGTCATGTGTCCAAGAATTACTACCAAATTGATGGTAAATAGCAGTACGAACTCATTTTTTTCATTTTCTCCTATACAGAATAATCTCACCGTTTTTACAAGGAAATAATCGCACCGTTTTTGCTGGCTGCTCCGGCTAGGCGGCGGAGGAGGGTGTGGGCGACGGAGGGGGTGGCGACGAGGCTCCAGGGCGTCCGGGGCGAGGAGGAGCGTCAGGGGGGCTGCTCGTGCTCCTGACGGCGTGGCCGGATCAGGGGAGAGGTTCAGCCTGCAGGGGGGAGCCGATGGGGAGGGGAGCCGATGGGGAGGGGGGTGGCGACGGTGGGGAGGGCGGGGAGGCGCCGGCCGGTGGGGGACGGCGGGGAGGCGTCGGCCGGTGGGGGAGGAGGTGGCGACAGTGGGGAGGGCGGGGAGGGCGGGGAGGCGCCGGCCGGTGTGGAGGGCGGGGAGGCGCCGGCCGGTGGGGGAGGCGACGGCCGGTGGGCGCAAGGGAGGGAGCGTGCGGGAGGAGGGCGACGAGCAGGTGGGTTTTTTCTTTTTTTTAAACAACAAGGTGGGGTTGGAGCGTTAGTGGGCAGCCGGGGGTTGATTTCTTTGCCGTCCGCCGTGCTCCAAGGCAGACGGCAAAGGGAATTTAGGCGGACGGCAAAGACACAGCGGTTGGAGCGTTAGTGGGCAGCCAGGGGTTGATTTCTTTGCCGTCCGCCGTGCGTCAAGGCAGACGGCAAAGGGGCTTTTGGCGGACGGCAAAGACACGGCCGATGGCAAATTTAATGGTTACAACTGCGATTTTCTTTGCCGTCTGCCTGGGCCATCTTTGCCGTCCGCTAGCGGACGGCAAAGAAGCGACTCATGGCAAAGCACTTCTTTGCCATCTGTCAGATCTTTGCCATCTATTTTTTGGTAGCTTACGGCAAAGAGCTTCTTTGCCATCAGCCAGCGGACGGCAAAGACCAGGCAGACGACAAATTCTCTGATTCCAGTAGTGTCCATTCATTCACGGTTGCCTCATTCGTTGCAATTCTCACCGGTGCTTCTTTCAAGACTTCTTCAAGTTTATGCTCATATATCTCCTCAATCATTTCTAGAAGAATAAGTGGTACGCTAATTCCATTGCTTGCCATTAATTAAACTTGATGAAGGATAAGCATACCATAATTCTTATTCTTGTTCTTAGTGATTTGAATTCTTCTTCTGGAGTGGATCATGATATCAATTCTTTGTCTCAAGATGTTCTTCAAGATTCTTGTGGTAGTTCTCATTTCTTCTTCGTTCTTTTCTTGCCAAGAACTAGTAGCTATTCTTTCTAACAGAGGCCTTGTGATGTTGCTCTCTTCAATTTATCATTTTGTATTTTCAAGATAATATTGTTCCTTGTTCAATTTAGTTGTTTGTTGTGAATTTTTCACAAGATCTTTCATATTATCAAATTTGTGTCCCCTTTTCCTACTGAAGTGCTGCCAAAATTTTCCGTGAATTCTTTCTTGTTTCTCATATCATTCCTCATCTCTTTGCAACTTTCAAGGATCGTTGGTTTCACTCGTCTGTCTAAGAAGCAACTAAGTTTTACCTCTTGCATTCTCATCCTCTCCCCCTTTTTCATTCTTGGATCTCGGGTCGAGATCCTCTTGTAGTGTAGGAGAGTTGTGACAACCCGAGACCAACGTTCCAGAAGATTCCCCTTTTCTTTCCATTCTCGTTGTGTGTTTATTTTTATTTGTCGCATCATCCGCATTGCATCGGCATTCCGTATCCGCCAGTTTTCAAACTTGCATCCGTTATTAGTTACCGGTTCTCTCCGTGTTCGTTGTTGCCCGTTCTGAGCCTGACCACACACGCACGCGCCCGCGGCATCGTCAAACCCTGTTTTTAAAAGTGTGTGTAAAATATTCTCTGATTGAGTTGAAACTTGGTGTGCGGTCTTAATATAATATAGGTAGGCCGGCAGCCTGGGATAGCAAGGATGGACGTCGTTCTCTTTTCTCGTTTTTTTCATTTGTAGTTGGACCCTGCTCTTCTTAATGATGTTTATGTATTGTACTGATGTGACTCTGATGTAGCTTGTGGCGAGTGTAAGCCAATTCTATATATCTCTTCTTTTCAGTACATGTACTTGTAACGATATCCATTCTTGCGAAACGACGAGATGCGCTTCTATCCCTGACGAGGCCCTCGTGCCAAATTAAGGATAGGGTCGCATCTTGGGCGTTACACTAGAGCACCACAAATCTCTCCCACGGCCGGCCGAAAAAACAGAGCAGTGCACTGTTCTGCTCGCGGGGGTATATATAGGCCAACCGTTGGTCCCGGTTTGTGGCTGGAACCGAGACTAAAGGACAACCTGAGGTCCCGGTTCCAGCCACAAACCGGGACTACTGGTTGTGGGCCAGTAGCGAGGCACATTGGTCCCGGTTCGTGTCTGGAACCGGGACCGAAGGTGACAACCAAACCGGGACAAATGGCCCACGATGCCCGGTCGGCGCCCTGGCGTCACGAACCGGGACCTATGCCCACATGGGTCCCGGTTCGTGAGTGAACCGGGACTAATGGGATTTCATCTACTGGACCAAAGCCCTCTTTTCTACTAGTGAATAGTCGCGGTACAGCAGCCAGCGCGCTGGCCCGGCCAGCCCCACGCTGCCCACGGGACGCTAGGTTTACCTAGCGCCCGTGTGGGGTGGTGGCGTCCGCCAAGCCGGATAGCACGGCTCTGACACCCTGAGACCGACGCTCCAGAAGATTCCCCTTTTATTCTGTTGTCGTCGTGTGATTAGGTTGGTTGTCGCATTCATCATCGCATCATTCGCATCATCTGCATTGCATCGGCACTCCATTGCTGCCGATTTTCAAAACTGCATTCGTTGTTAGTTGTCGGTTCTCTTTGTTTTCGTCGTTGACCGTTTTGAGCCCGAACACACACGCATGCGCCCGCGGCATCATTAAAATATTGTTGTTATAGGTGTCCAAAAATATTCTCAGATTGGGTTGAAACTTGGCGTGCGGTCTTACTATAGTGTAGGTAGGCCGTGTGCCAAATTTTGTCACAATCGGAGTCCGTTTGATACCCGAACGGTCGACCGTAGTGGCACCGTCATCGGTTTATCATCGAACAATTTTCGGTGTTTTAAAATATTATGCCGGGCCACAAACTTCCCTCTCTTCTTAGCCACCACCACTCTAAACAGCCCAATAACCTATCCTAGCCCCTAGCCATCGCCGGAGCCGTCCGATCGCGATCAGGCGGTCCCAATTCGGACGAAATCAGCAAACCCTAGCCCTTTTCTATAAATAGACATGCAACCTCCTCTCCTCGGGATCCGCGCCCGAAACCCTAACCCTAGCCGCACTCTCCACAGCCTCCACCTCCCACCTCTCTCTCCTCCAGTCGCAGCCCGCTAAGGCACACCGCGAGCCTTCCTGGGCCCGAACCAACGCGGCCGCAGCCCTCAGCCTTCCCCAGTCGCCCCAGCCAGGGACTCCCGAGCTCCCTCTTCGCCTCGCCGCGACTCCATCTCCGGTCATCGCCCGCGAGCAGCGTGCCCTCCCTGCCGGAGCTGCAACTAGCAGGAGCCCCAGTGCCCCCAGCCCTGCCGACCATCGCCCCGCTGAGCCTCGAACTCTCCTTCCCAATAGCTTCCTCAGCTCGAGCCACCGCCCCGAGCACCTTCCGTGTCGCCAAATGCCCAAGGTGCCCTCGCGCCGCTGATGCGTCTCCAATGTATCTATAATTTTTTATGGTTCCATGCTATTATCTTGTCAAACTTTGGATGTTTTGTATGCCTTTTATATCTTTTTTGGGACTAACTTATTAAATCAGTGCCAAGTGCCAGTTTCTGTTTTTTCTGTGTTTTTGACCCTTTTCAGAGAAGAATATGAAATTGAGTCCAAACGGAATAAAACCTACGAAAAGATTTTTTCGGAACAGAAGATACGCAACGAGCTTGAGAACCAAGGCAGAGGGCACCAGGGGAGGCCACAAGCCCCCTAGCCACGGCCTGGGGGCCCGCGCCTAGCAGTCTTGTGGGCCCCCTGTGGCTCCTCTGCACTACTGCTTCCGCCTACAAATCCCCGAAAAATCCAAAACCACGGGAGAGAGCCACGAAAATACTTTTCCGCCGCCGCAAGCTTTTGTCTCCCCAAGATCCCATCTGGGGCAAGTTCTGGTACCCTGCCGGAGGAGGGATTCGGACACGGAGGGCTTCTTCATCAACACCATTGCCTCTCCGATGATGCGTGAGTAGTTCACCATAGACCTTTGGGTCCATAGCTAGTAGCTAGATGGCTTCTTCTCTCTCTTGGATCTTCAATACAAAGTTCTCCATGATCTTCATGGAGATCTATCCGATGTAATCTTCTTTTCCGGTGTGTTTGTCGAGATCCGATGAATTGTGTATTTATGATCAGATTATCTATGAATCTTACTTGAGTTTCTTCTGATCTCTTATATGCATGATTTCATATCCTTGTAATTCTCTTCGAGTTGTGGGTTTTGTTTTGCCAACTTGATCTATGATTCTTGCAATGGGAGAAGTGCTTGGTTTTGGGTTTGTACCGTGCGTTGACCTCACCCACTGACAGAAGGGGTAGTGAGTCACGCATCATGTTGTTGCCATCAAGGGTAAAAAGATGGGGTTTATATCTATTGCATGAATTTATCCCTCTACATCATGTCATCTTGCTTAAGGCGTTACTCTGTTTGTCATGAACTCAATACACTAGATGCATGATGGATAGCGGTCGATGTGTGGAGTAATAGTAGTAGATGCAGAAAGTGTCGGTCTACTTGTCTCGGACGTGATGCCTATATGTATGATCATTGCCTTAGATATCGTCATGACTTTGCGCAGTTCTATCAATTGCTCGACAGTAATTCGTTCACCCACCGTAATATTTGCTATCATGAGAGAAGCCTCTAGTGAACACTATGGCCCCCGGGTCTAGTTCACATCATATTTTCAGCCTTACACTTTTACTTTGTTGCACTTTCCGCCTTCAGATCTCACCTTGCAATCAATCGTGAAGGGATTGACAACCCCTTTATAGCGTTGGGTGCAAGTTTGCTGTTTTTGCGCAGGTACGGTGGAGACTTGGCTTGATACTCCTAGTGGATTGATACCTTGGTTCTCAAACTGAGGGAAATACTTACTGCCACTGTGCTGCATCACCCTTTCCTCTTCAAGGAAAAAACCAACGCAAGCTCAAGAGGTAGCAAGAAGAATTTCTGGCGCCATTGTCGGGGAGCATCAAGTGAAGCTTATCCAAGTAACCGTCGCAAACTCATCTCTCGCATTTAATTTTTTGCCTCTCGTTTTCCTCTTCCCCACTTCTGAAAAACAAAAATTTACAAAATATTTGCCTTTTTCGTTCGCCCTTTTCTTTCGCTTGCTTTCTGTTCGCTTGTGTGCTTGTGTGCTTGAAGAAGTTACCATGACTGAAAACACCAAACTTTGTGACTTCTCGAATACTAATAATAATGATTTTATTAGTACTCTGATTACTCCCGCCACTAGTGCGGAATCATATGAAATCAATGCTGCTTTGCCGAATCTTGTTATGAAAGAGCAATTCTCTGGCCTTCCTAGTGAAGATGTCGCATCCCATCTGAATACCTTCATTGAGTTATGTGATATGCAAAAGAAGAAAGATGTGGATAATGATGTGATTAAATTGAAGCTATTTCTGTTCTCGTTGCGAGATCGAGCAAAAACTTAGTTTTCATCTTTGCCCAAAAATAGTATTGATTCTTGGAACAAGTGCAAAGATGCTTATATATCCAAGTATTTTCCGTCGGCTAAGATTATCTCTCTCTGTAATGATATCATGAATTTTAAACAACTTGATCATGAACATGTTGCACAATATTGGGAGAGAATGAAATTGATGATTAGAAATTGTCCCGCTCATGGCTTGAGTCTTTGGATGATTATACAAATCTTCTATGCTGGTTTGAATTTTGCTTCTAGAAATATCTTGGACTCCGCATCCGGTGGAACCTTCATGGAAATCACATTAGGAGAAGCCACAAAACTCCTAGACAATATCATGACAAACTATTCTCAGTGGCACACTGAAAGGTCAGCTACTAGTAAGAAAGTACACGCTATAGAAGAAATTAACTCGTTGAGTGCTAAGATGGATGAGTTAATGAAATTGTTTGCTAGTAAAGGTGCTCCTTTAGATCCAAATGATATGCCCTTGTCTTCCTTGATTGAGAGTAGCAATGAAATCTTGGATGTTAATTTTATTGGTAGGAATAATTTTGGCAACACCAATGCTTTTAAAGGGAACTATATTCCTAGGCCTTTCCCTAGTAATCCCTCTAATAACTTTGGCAACTCCTACAACAATGCTCATGGAAATTACAATAAATTACCCTCTGATCTAGAGAGTAATATTAAAGAGTTTATCAACTCACAAAAGATTTTCAATGCGTCCATCGAAGAAAAACTACTCAAAATTGATGATTTGACTAGGAGCGTTGATAGAATGTCTCTTGATGTTGATGCTTTGAAAGTTAGATGTGCTCCTCCCAAGATCAATATGGATGAAACATTGAAAGCTATTCGTGTTTCCATGAATGAGAGTAAAGAAAGAACCGCCCAAATTCGTGCTAGACATGAATGGCTTAAAAAGGCGTGTTCTCGTGATGAGAATCACGAAGATCTTAAAGTGCTTGGTGTGACTCCCATTGAAACCTTGTTTTCTAGTGTCAAACCTAATGATGATGGGGCTGGATATGAATCCACTTTGGTTGAAAAATGCCCCAATGATTCGGAGTCCATCTATCTTGATGCTAAAAGCATTGAAAGTGGAGTAGAGGATATCAAAACTTTGAGTAGTAATGAAACTAATACTTTGGATTTCAAGGAATTCAATTATGATAGTTGCTCTTTGATTGAATGTATTTCCTTGATGCAATCCATGCTAAATTCTCCACACACTTATAGCCAAAACAAGGCCTTTACCGATCATATCATCGATGCTATGATGAAATCTCTTGAAGAGAAACTTGAATTGGAAGTTTCTATTCCTAGAAAACTTCATGATGAGTGGGAACCTACTATCGAAATCAAGATCAAAAACTATGAATGCAATGCGTTGTGTGATTTGGGTGCTAGTGTTTCCGCGATTACAAAGTCTTTATGTGATGTTCTAGGCTTCAAAGAAATTGATGAGTGCTCTCTTAATTTCCATCTTGCGGATTCTACTGTTAAGAAACCTATGGGAAGTCTCAATGATGTTCTTATTATTGCAAATAGGAACTATGTACCCGTCGATTTCATTGTGCTTGATATTGATTGCAATCCTACATGTCCTATCATTCTTGGTAGACCTTTCCTAAGGACTATTGGTGTTGTCATCGATATGAAGGAGGGAAATATTAGATTTCAATTTCCATTAAAGATGGGCATGGAACTTTTTCCTAGAAAGAAAATAAGATTACCTTATGAATCCATGATGAGGGCTACTTATGGTTTGAGTACCAAAGACGACGATACATGATTCTTTCGCCTTATGCCTAGCTAAGGGCGTTAAACAATAGCGCTTGTTGAGAGGCAACCCAATGAATTTATCTTTGCTTTTTTGCTTTCTGTTTTGTTGCTTCCACACCATCATAATTCTGTTATGATTGTGTTTTTTGTGTTTCTTTTTGTGTTTGAGCCAAGTAAAACCTTTATGACTAGTTTTGGTGATGGTTGTTTGATCATGCTAGAAAAAGACAGAAACTTTTCGCTCACGAAATTATTTTTCATTTTTATGCAGAAAGAGCTTTTGAGTTGATTCTTTTGCTTCTGGTTGATATGCGAATTGCCCAAATTATCATAATGTTTCAGAATTTTTGAGACACCAGAAGTATACGAAGTATACAGATTGCTACCCACTGGTCTGTTTTTGACAGATTCTGTTTTTGTTGTGTTGATTGCTTATTTTGATGAAACTATGGATAGTATCAGGGGGTACTAGCCATGGAAAAGTGAGAATACAGTAATCTAACACCAATATAAATAGAAATCAAGTTTGCTATAGTACCTAAATAGGTGGTAGTTTGTTTTCTTGTGCTAATGATATCACGAGTTTCTGTTTAAGTTTTGTGTTGTGAAGTTTTCAAGTTTTGGGTGATGTTCTCATGGACAAAGGGATAAAGAGTAGAAAGAGATCAAGATTGGGGATGCCCAAGGCATCCCAAGCCAAATTAAAGGACACCAAAAAGCCTAAGCTTGGGGATGCCCCGGAAAGGCATCCCCTCTTTCGTCTTCAATCCATCGGTAAAATTACTTGGAGCTATATTTTTATTCACCACATGATATGTGTTTTTGCTTGGAGCGTCATGTATTATAGGAGTATTTTCTTTTGGTTGTGTCACAATCATCCTTTCTGCACACCTTTTGAGAGAGACATGCACTCATCGTGAATTTGCTAGAATACTCATTGAGCTTCGCTTATATCTTTTGAGTTAGGCAATTTAGCTCACATGTGCTTCACTTATATCTTTTGAGCTAGATAGCTTTGCTCTGAGTGCTTCACTTAGATATTTTAGAGCATGGCGGTGTCATATTTTGGAGAAATAAGAACTCTCGATCTTCACTTATATCTTTTTGAGAGTGCTCTCTTTGAGTAACTTGGTAGTTGACTTGTGCTATGAAAGTAGTCCTAAAGATGATAGGCGTCCAAAGAGGATACAATAAAACTTCCATATTCTTGTGCATTGATTAGAAAGAGAAGTCTGATTCCTCTCAATTAGTTTTGAGACATGGATTTGGTAATGTTAAGAGACATGTTAGTAGGGTGTTGTGAATCTAGAAATACTTGTGATGAAGTTAGTGATTCCCGTAACATGCACGTATGGTGAACCGCTATGTTAGGAAGTCGGAGCATAATTGATTTGTTGATTGTCATCCTTTGTGTTGCAGTCGGGATCGCGCGATGGTTAACACCTACCAACCCTTCCCCTAGGAGTATGCGTTTAGCACTTTGTTTCGATTACTAATAAAAACTTTCGCAATAAGTATGTGAGTTCTTCATGACTAATGTGAGTCCATGGTATAGATGCACTTTCACCTTCCACCATTGCTAGCCTCTCTAGTGTCGTGCAACTTTCGCCGGTACACAAAACCACCATAGATCTTCCTCAAAACAGCCACCATACCTACCTATCATGGCCTTTTCATAGCCATTCCGAGATATATTGCCATGCAACTCCCACCGTTCCGTCTCATGACTTGTGCCGTCACTTACATATTGCCATTGCATGATCGTAAGATAGCTAGCGAGATGTTTCAACGTCATACACCAAGCTAGATCGTTGCACACCCCGGTACACTACTAGAGGCATTTCCTATAGAGTCATCATCATTCTAAGCATTGAGCTGTGAGTAAATGAAAGTGTGATGATCATCATTATTAGAGCATTGTCCCATGTGAGAAAAAAAAAAGGCCAAAGTTGCCCACACAATATATATATATATATATATATATATATATATATATATATATATGTGTGTGTGGAAAGAGGCCAAAGAGCCCAAACAAAAAAAAGATAAAAAGAGAGAAGGGACAATGCTACTATCTTTTTCCACACTTGTGCTTCATAATGGCACCATGTTCTTCATGATTGAGAGTCTCTTGTTTTGTCACCACCATATACTAGTGGAAATCTTCATTATATAACTTGGCTTGTATATATTCCAATGATGGGCTTCCACAAAATTGCTCTAGGTCTTCGTGAGCAAGCAAGTTGGATGCACACCCACTAGTTCTCCTTTTGAGCTTTCACACACTTATAGCTCTAAGTGCATCCATTGCATGGTAATCCCTACTCTTTCACATTAATATCTATTGATGGGCATCTCCATAGCCCTTTGATACGCCGAGTCAATGTGACCATCTCCTCCTTTTTGCCTCACAACCTTCACCACACTCTATTCCACCTATAAGTGTTATATCCACGGCTCACGCTCATGTATTGCGTGAGAGTTGAAAAAGGTTTGAGAAAGTAAGAGTGCGAAAACAATTACTTGGCCAATACCGGGGTTGTGCATGATTTAAATTCGTTGTGTGGGGATGATGGAGCTTAGCCAAACTATATGATTTTGTAGGGATAACTTTCTTTGGCCTTGTTATTTCGAAAGTTCATGATTACCTTGCTAGTTTGCTTGAAGTATTATTGTTTTCATGTCAATGGCAAACTATTGTTTTGAATCTTACGGATTTCAACATTCATGTCACATGAAATAAGTTACAAAGGACAAATATGCTAGGTAGCATTCCACATCAAAAATTCATTCTTTTTCACTTCCCTACTCGAGGACGAGCACGAGTTAAGCTTGGGGATGATTGATACGTCTATCTCCCAAGGGCAAAAACCCCTCTCTATTTATAGGAGGAGGGGGAGGGGCTGCGCCACCCCTAGGGTTCCCTCCCTAGGTGGTGCGGCAGCCACCAGATGGGAAAGGGGGCGGCGGCTAGGGTGGGAGGGGGTGGCGCACCACCTGGTGGGCCTAAGGCCCACCTGCGCCTAGGGTTGCCCCCTCTCCCCACCACTTGCGTATTGGGCTAGGTGTGGGAGGTGCACCAGCCCACCTAGGGGCTGGTTCCCTCCCACACTAGGCCCATATAGCCTTTTGGGGTCGTTGCCCCCCTTCGGTGGACCCCCGGGGCCACCTCCAGTGGTCCCGGTGGTCCCGGTACGTTACCGGTGACGCCCGAAACACTTTCGGCGTCCAAACCCATCCATCCTATATATCAATCTTTACCTCCAGACCATTCCGGAGCTCCTCGTGACGTCCGGGGTCTCATACGGGACTCCGAACAACTTTCGGTAACCTCGTATAACAATTCCCTATAACCCTAGCGTCATCGAACCTTAAGTGTGTAGACCCTACGGGTTCGGGAGACAGGTAGACATGACCGAGACATCTCTCCGGCCAATAACCATCAGCGGGGTCTGGATACCCATGGTGGCTCCCACTTGCTCCACGATGATCTCATCGGATGAACCACGATGTCAAGGATTCAATCAATCCCGTATACAATTCCCTTTGTCTGTCGGTATAGAACTTGCCCGAGATTCGATCATCAGTATACCTATACCTTGTTCAATCTCGTTACCGGTAAGTCTCTTAACTCATTCCGTAGCACGTCATCGTGTGACTAACTCCTTAGTCACATTGAGCTCATGATGATGTTCTACCGAGTGGGCCCAGAGATACCTCTCCGTCACACGGAGTGACAAATCCTGATCTCGATTCGTACCAACCCAACAAACACTTTCAGAGATACCCGTAGTGCACCTTTATAGTCACCTAGTTACGTTGTGACGTTTGATACACCCAAAGCACTCCTACGGTATCCAGGAGTTGCACAATCTCACGGGCGAAGGAAAAGACACTTGACATTAGAAAAGCTTTAGCATATGAACAATACGATCTAGTGCTATGCTTAGGATTGGGTCTTGTCCATCACATCATTCTCCCAATGATGTGATTCCGTTATCAATGACATCTAATGCCCATGATCAGGAAACCATGATCATCTATTGACTAACGAGCTAGCCAACTAGAGGCTTGCTAGGGACACATTGTGATCTATTTATTCACACATGTATTACTGTTTCCTGTTAATACAATTATAGGGTGAACAATAGACGATTATCATGAACAAGGAAATATGATAATAACCATTTTATTATTGCCTCTAGGGCATATTTCTAACAGACTCCCACTTGCACTAGAGTCAATAATCTAGTTACATTGTGATGTATCGAACACCCATAGCATTATGGTGTTGATCATGTTTTGCTCATGGAAGAGGTTTAGTCAACGGGTCAGCAATATTCAGATCCGTATGTACTTTACAAATATCTATCACTCCACTCTGGACATGGTCCTGGATGGAGTTGTAGCGGCGTTCGATGTGCTTCGTTTTCCAGTGAAACCTGGACTCCTTGGCTATGGCAATGGCCCTAGTGTTATCACAGAAGAGTGTCATTGGATCCGGCACGCTTGGAACCACTCCAAGGTCGGTGATGAGCTCCTTCATCCAAATTCCTTCATGAGTTGCTTCTGAAGCAGCTATGTACTCCGCTTCACATGTAGATGCTGCCACGACTTCTTGCTTGCTGCTACACCAGCTCACTGCCCCACCATTCAACACATATATGTATCCGGTCTATGACTTAGAGTCATCCGGATCTGTGTCGAAGCTAGCATCCACGTAACCCTTTACGACGAGCTCTTCGTCACCTCCATAAACGAGAAACATTTCCTTAGTCCTTTTCAGGTACTTAAGGATATTCTTGACCGATGTCCAGTGTTCCATACCGGGATCACTTTGGTACCTCCCGACCAAGCTTATGGCAAGGTTTATATCAGGTCTGGTACACAGCATGTCATACATTAGAGAGCCCACGACTGATGCGTAGGGGACAGAACTCATCTTCTCTCTATCTGCTGTCGTGGTCGCTGCTGTCGTGGTCGGCGACTGAGTCTTACTCAATCTCATACTTGCAAAACTGGCAAGAACCCTTTCTTTGAGTTTTCCATGTTGAACTTATTCAATATCTTGTCAAGGTATGTACTTTGCGAAAGACCTATGAGGCGTCTTGATCTATCTCTATAGATCTTGATGCCTAATATGTATGCAGCTTCTCCAAGGTCCTTCATTGAAAAACTCTTGTTCAAATAGGCCTTTATGCTCTCCAACATCTCTATATTATTCCCCATCAATAATATGCATCCACATACAGTATGAGGAAAGCTACAGAGCTCCCACTCACGTTCTTTTACAAACAGGCTTCTCCGTATACTTGTATGAACCCAAACGCTTTAATCACCTCATTAAAGCGAATGTTCCAACTCCGAGATGCTTGCACCAGCCCATAGATGGAGCGCTGGAGCTTGCACACTTTGTTAGCACCCTTAGGGTCGACAAAACCTTCTGGTTGCATCATATACAACTCTTCCTTAAGGTTCTCGTTAAGGAACGCTGTTTTGACGTCCATTTGCCAAATTTCATAATCATAAAAGGCGGCAATTGCTAACATGATTCGGACTGATTTCAGCTTCGCTACGGGAGAGAAAGTCTCTTCGTAGTCAACTCCTTGAATTTGTCGAAAACCCTTTGCGACAAGTCGAGCTTTGTAAATGGTTACATTACCGTTTGCATCAGTCTTCTTCTTGAAGATCCATTTATTTTCTATGGCTCGCCGGTCATCGGGCAAGTCCACCAAAGTCCATACTTTGTTATCATGCATGGATCCTATCTCGGATTTCATAGCCTCAAGCCATTTGTTGGAATCCGGGCCCGCCATCGCTTCTTCATAGTTCGAAGGTTCACCGTTGTCTAACAACATGATTTCCATCACAGGGTTGCCATACCACTCTGGTGCGGAGCGTGCCCTTGTGGACCTTCGCGGTTCAGTAGTAACTTGATCCGAAGCTTCATGATCATCATCATTAACTTCCTCTTCAGTTGATGTAGGCGCCACAGGAACAACTTCCCGCGATGCGCTACTATCCTGTTCGAGAGGGGGTGTAATTACCTCATCAAGCTCTACCTTCCTCCCACTCACTTCTTTCGAGAGAAACTCTTTCTCTAGAAAGGATCCGTTCTTGGCAACAAAGGTTTTACCTTTGGATCTAAGATAGAAGGTATACCCAATAGTTTCCTTAGGGTATCCTATGAATACGCATTTCTTCGCTTTGGGTTCGAGCTTTTCTGGTTGAAGTTTCTTCACATAAGCATCGCAGCCCCAAACTTTAAGAAACGACAACTTAGGTTTCTTGCCAAACCATAGTTCATACGGTGTCGTCTCAACGGATTTAGACGGTGCCCTATTTAAAGTGAATGCTGCAGTTTCTAATGTGTATCCCCAAAATGATAGCGGTAAGTCGGTAAGAGACATCATAGATCGTACCATATCTAATAAAGTGTGATTACGGCGTTCAGACACTCCGTTGCGTTGCGGTGTGCCAGGCGGCGTCAGTTGTGAAACAATTCCACACTTCCTTAGGTGTGTGCCAAACTGGTGACTCAAATATTCTCCTCCATGATCAGATCGTAGACACTTAATTTTTCTGTCACGTTGATTCTCGACCTCAATCTGAAATTCCTTGAACTTTTCAAATGTCTCAGATTTGTGCTTCATCAAGTAGATATACCCATACCTACTCAAATCATCGGTGAGAGTGAGAACATAACGATAGCCACCGCGAGCTTCAAAGTTCATTGGACCACACACATCAGTCTGTATTATTTCTAATAAGTCGGTTGCTCTCTCCATTATTCCTGAGAATGGAGTCTTAGTCATCTTGCCCATGAGGCACGGTTCGCATGTGTCAAATGATTCAAAGTCAAGAGACTCTAATAGTCCATCAATATGGAGCTTCTTCATGCGCTTAACGCCGATATGACCAAGGCGGCAGTGCCACAAGTATGTGGGACTATCATTATCAACTTTACATCTTTTGGTACTCACACTATGAATATGTGTAACATCACGATCGAGATTCATCAAGAATAAACCATTCACTAGCGGAGCATGACCATAAAACATATCACTCATATAAATAGAACAACCATTATTCTCTGATTTAAATGAGTAGCCGTCTCGCATTAAGCAAGACCCTGATACAATGTTCATGCTTAAAGCTGGTACTAAATAACAATTATTAAGGTTTAAGACTAATCCCGACGGTAGATGTAGAGGTAGCATGCCGACGGCGATCACATCGACCTTTGAACCATTCCCGACGCGCATCGTCACCTCGTCCTTGGCCAGTCTCCGCTTATTCCGCAGTTCCTGCTTTGAGTTGCAAATGTGAGAAAGAGCACCGGTATCAAATACCCAGGAGCTACTACGAGCGCTGGTAAGGTACACATCAATAACATGTATATCACATATACCTTTAACGTTGTCGGCCTTCTTGTCCGCTAAGTATTTGGGGCAGTTCCGCTTCCAGTGACCATTTCCCTTGCAATAGAAGCACTCAGTCTCACGCTTGGGTCCATTCTTTTTCTTCTTCCCGGCATCTGGCTTACCGGGCGCGGCAACAGCTTTGTCGTCTTTCTTGAAGTTCTTCTTACCCTTGCCCTTCTTGAAACTAGTGGTCTTGTTGACCATCAACACTTTATGCTCTTTCTTGATTTCTACTTCTGCAGACTTGAGCATCGAGTACAACTCGGGAATGGTCTTCTCCATCCCTTGCATGTTGTAGTTAAGCACAAAGCCTTTGTAGCTTGGTGGGAGAGACTGGAGGATTCTGTCAATTATAGCATCATCCGGAAGTTCGACTCCAAGTGAAGTCAGACGACCGTGTAACCCAGACATTTTGAGTATGTGCTCACTGACAGAACTGTTCTCCTCCATCTTACAGCTAAAGAACTTGTCGGAGACTTCATATCTCTCGACACGGGCATGAGCTTGAAAAACTAGCTTCAGCTCTTGGAACATCTCATATGCTCCGTGTTGCTCAAAACGCCTTTGGAGCCCCGTTTCTAAACTATATAACATGCCACACCTAACCAGAGAGTAGTCATCACTCCGCGTTTGCGAGACGTTCAGAATGTCCTCGGCTGCTGCGGGAGCGGGAGGGTCACCTAGCGGCGCATCAAGGACATAAGCCTTTTTAGCTGCTTCAAGGATGAGCTTCAAGTTGCGAACCCAGTCCGCATAGTTGCTACCATCATCTTTCAGCTTGTTTTTCTCTAGGAATGCGTTGAAATTGAGGTTGACGTTGGCCATCTACAATATTTATAAAGACAAACCTTTTAGACTAAGTTCATGAAAATTAAGTTCATCTAATCATATTAAGTATGAACTCCCACTTAAATCGACATCCCTCTAGTCATCTAAGTGATACATGATCCATGTTGACTAACCCGTGTCCGGCCATCACGTGAGACGGACTAGTCACCATGGAGAGCAACTTCATGCTGATCGTATTCAACCATACGACTCATGTTCGACCTTTCAGTCTCTTGTATTCGAGGTCATGTTTGTACATGCTAAGCTCGTTGAGTCAACCTAGGTGTTTCGCGTGTGTAATTCTGGCTTACACCCGTTGTATGCGAACGTTAGAATCTATCACACCCGATCATCACGTGGTGCTTCGAGACAACGAACCTTCGCAACGGTGCACACTTAGGAGAATACGTTCTCGAAATTTTAAGAGGGATCATATTATTATGCTACCGTCGTTCTAAGCAATAAGATGAAAAACATGATAAACATCACAATGCAATCATATAGTGACATGATATGGCCATTATCATCTTCGCCCTTTCGATCTCCATCTTCAGGCATCGCATGATCATCATCGTCACCGGCGTGACACCATGATCTCCATCATCATGACCTCCATCATCGTTTCTCCGTGAAGTCGTCACGCCAACTACTACTATAGCTAACCGTTAGCAATGAAGTAAAAGTAGTAAGCACATGGCATTGCATCTCATACAATAAATTAAGACAACTCCTATGGCTCCTGCCGGTTGTCATACTCATCGACATGCAAGTCGTGAAACCTATTACAATAACATGATCATCTCATACATCATACATGCAACATCATAACTTTGGCCATATCACATCACATGTCAAACCCTGCAAAAACAAGTTAGACGTCCTCTAATTGTTGTTGCAAGTTCTACGTGGCTGATTTGGGTTTCTAGCAAGAACGCCTTCTTACCTATGTGACAGCCACAACGATGATATGACAAAGCTATTTAACCTTCATAAGGACCCTTTTCATCAAATCCAATCCGACTAGAGTAGGAGAGACAGACACCCGCTAGCCACCTTTATGCACGGTGTGCATGTCTGTCGGTGGAACCAGTCTCACGTAAGCGTACGTGTAAAGTCAGTCCAGGCTGCTTCATCCCACAATACCGTCGGAAAATAATAAGACTAGTAGCGGCAAGCAAATTGACAAATCATCGCCCACAACTTTTGTGTTCTACTCGTGCATAGAATCTACGCATAGAAAACCTGGCTCGGATGCCACTGTTGGGTAACGTAGCATAAATTCAAATTTTTCCTACGCATATTCAGATCTTTCTATGGAGAGACCAGCAATGGGAGGGGGTAAGAGCGTATTCATACCTTTGAAGATCGCTAAGCGGAAGCGTTGCTAGAACGCGGTTGATGGAGTCGTACTCGCAGCGATTCTGATCTAGTGCCGAACTACGACACCTCCGCGTTCAACACACGTGCAGCCCGGTGACGTCTCCCGCACCTTGATCCAGCAAGGAGGAGGGAAAGGTTGGGGAAGAACTCCAGCAGCATGACGGCATGGTGTCGATGGAGAGACGAGGTCTCTCGGCAGGGCTTCGCCAAGCACCGGCACAGAGGAGAAGGAAGAAGGGCAGGGTTGCGCCGAGGGAGAGGGAGAAGTCTATCTCCCAAGGGCCAAAACCCCTCTCTATTTATAGGAGGAGGGGGAGGGGCTGCGCCACCCCTAGGGTTCCCTCCCTAGGTGGTGCGGCAGCCATCAGATGGGAGAGGGGGCGGCGTCTAGGGTGGGAGGGGGTGGCGCACCACCTGGTGGGCCTAAGGCCCACCTGCGCCTAGGGTTGCCCCCTCTCCCCACCACTTGTGTATTGGGCTGGGTGTGGGAGGCGCACCAGCCCACCTACGGGCTGGTTCCCTCCCGCACTAGGCCCATCTAGCCTTTTGGGGTCGTTGCCCCCCTTCGGTGGACCCCCGGGGCCACCTCCGGTCGTCCCGGTGGTCCCGGTACGTTACCCGTGACGCCCAAAACACTTCCGGCGTCCAAACCCATCCATCCTATATATCAATCTTTACCTCTGGACCATTCTGGAGCTCCTTGTGACGTTCGGGATCTCATCCGGGACTCCGAACAACTTTCAGTAACCTCGTATAACAATTCCCTATAACCCTAGCGTCATCGAACCTTAAGTGTGTAGACCCTACGGGTTCGGGAGACACGCAGACATGACCGAGACATCTCTCCGGCCAATAACCATCAGCGGGGTCTGGATACCCATGGTGGCTCCCACTTGCTCCACGATGATCTCATCGGATGAACCACAATGTCAAGGATTCAATCAATCCCGTATACAATTCCCTTTGTCTATGGGAATAGAACTTGCCCGAGATTCGATCGTCGGTATACCTATACCTTGTTCAATCTCGTTACCGGTAAGTCTCTTTACTCGTTCCGTAGCACGTCATCATGTGACTAACTCCTTACTCACATTGAGCTCATGATGATGTTCTACCGAGTGGGCCCATAGATACCTCTCCGTCACACGGAGTGACAAATCCCGATCTCGATTCGTACCAACCCAACAAACACTTTCAGAGATACCCGTAGTGCACCTTTATAGTCACCCAGTTACGTTGTGACGTTTGATACACCCAAAGCACTCCTACGGTATCCGGGAGTTGCACAATCTCACGGTCGAAGGAAAAGACACTTGACATTAGAAAAGCTTTAGCATACGAACAATACGATCTAGTGCTATGCTTAGGATTGGGTCTTGTCCATCACATCATTCTCCCAATGATGTGATCCCGTTATCAATGACATCTAATGCCCATGATCAGGAAACCATGATCATCTATTGACTAACGAGCTAGCCAACTAGAGGCTTGCTAGGGACACATTGTGATCTATTTATTCACACATGTATTACTGTTTCCTGTTAATACAATTATAGCATGAACACTAGACGATTATCATGAACAAGGAAATATGATAATAACCATTTTATTATTGCCTCTAGGGCATATTTCCAGCACCTGTGCCCTACTTCTTCCGCCTATAAATCCCCAAAAATCCAAAACCATGGGAGAGAGCCACGAAAATACTTTTCCGCCGCCGCAAGCTTCTGTCTCCGCAAGATCCCATGTGGGGCACGTTCTGGTACCCTACCGGAGGGGGGATTCGGACACAGAGGGCTTCTTCATCAACACCATTGCCTCTCCGATGATACGTGAGTAGTTCACCATAGACCCTCGGGTCCATCGCTAGTAGCTAGATGGCTTCTTCTCTCTCTTGGATCTTCAATACAAAGTTCTCCATGATCTTCATGGAGATCTATCCGATGTAATCTTCTTTTGCGATGTGTTTGTCGAGATCCGATGATTTGTGGATTTATGATCAGATTATCTATGAATCTTATTTGAGTTTCTTCTGATCTCTTATATGCATGATTTCATATCCTTGTAATTCTCTTCGAGTTGTGGGTTTTGTTTGGCCAACTTGATCTATGATTCTGGCAATGGAAGAAGTGCTTGGTTTTGGGTTCATACTGTGCGGTGACGTCACCCAGTGACAGCAGGGGTAGCGAGGCACGCATCATGTTGTTGCGATCAAGGGTAAAAAGATGGGGTTTATATCTATTGCATGAATTTATCCCTCTACATCATGTCATCTTGCTTAAGGCGTTACTCTGTTTGTCATGAACTCAATACACTAGATGCATGCTGGATAGCGGTCGATGTGTGGAGTAATAGTAGCAGATGCAGAAAGTATCGGTCTACTTGTCTCGGACGTGATGCCTATATGTATGATCATTGCCTTAGATATCATCATGACTTTGCGCAGTTCTATCAATTGCTCGACAGTAATTCGTTCACCCACCGTAATATTTGCTATCATGAGAGAAGCCTCTAGTGAACACTATGGCCACCGAGTCTACTTCACATCATATTTTCAGCCTTACACTTTTACTTTGTTGCACTTTCCGCATTCAGATCTCACCTTGCAATCAATCGTGAAGGGATTGACAACCCCTTTGTAGTGTTGGGTGCAAGTTTGTTGTTTTTGCGCACGTACGGTGGAGACTTGGCTTGATACTCCTACTGGATTTATACATTGGTTCTCAAACTGAGGGAAATACTTATTGCTATTGTGCTGCATCACCCTTTCCTCTTCAAGGGAAAAACCAACACAACCTCAAGAGGTAGCAGCCGCCGCCGGTCGTCGCCGCCGGTGAGCCGCCGGATCCCAGCTTCGCCCCGCCGCAGCGCCCGTCGGTCCCCATCGCCAGCCGCGGCATCGGACATCGCCCCATGCCCGATCCGGATCGGGGATCTAGATCCAGGCCGCCGCAGCTCGTGGACCGCCCGAGTGGGCCGGCCTCGCCCAAGCCCAGAAGAGCAGGCCCAGCCTCCTCTCCACACTGGCTTGTGGCCGCAAGTTGAGCCGCCCCCACTGCCCTTTTCCCTATTCCTCGCCCAGTGCAAGATAAAATTATCTCGCGCATGCCCCTGTTTCAGCCCATTACCAGATTCCGCCCGTTGTAGTTTTTTCTTAGGTCCTTTGAATTAATTCTTTTTAGAACAATGTATTATTTTCAAGCGGACGTAGTTTTTAAACCGTATGTCGGATCGTGACAAATTATATACGTAAAACATGTAGAATTTAGCGTAGATTAATATTTTCCAGCTCTCATGCACTTTTAAAGCTGTTAACCTGTCGTTTGTATTGGTTTGTGTGTCGACGTGATAGAAACGATTTAGATCGTAGTTAATTAAACGTAGCTCCGTTGGAGATGGGCCATATATGTAAATTGACTAGAACGATGAGTATAATCACGTGAAACACTTTGTTTTTCTGTTTAACAAACATACAATATGGTTAGGACAAATCTAGACAGATTACAAAGTTAATGCATGGGGTCGTTTCGGAGATGCTATATGTCGTTTCCAGCCTCATTTAAAATGCCTAGTTAGGTAGTTTATTTGTGTTGCACCCCTTGCCATGTTTAACAACATTTAATATTGCCATGTAAATAAACGGGAGTGAACTAAATAATTAAATGTGGAGTTTCATCAATATGCAACTCGTTGCATATTGAGCATCACATAATGTGTAGTGTTTGATTGTGTAAATTGCCATGCCATGCCTTGCATAATTGAAATGGACATGCATCATATTAGGTTGTGCATCATGTCGTGGTTCTACCGTGGTGAATATCGTGTGTTGATTCTTGTTTCCGATTTGCTTCGTCTCGAAAGAGTTCCGCAAGCATGTCGGAATGTGAGGATTCGTTCGATTACGTCGGTTCGTCTGGTGCACGAAGTCGTTATTCTTCCTAGCGGGATCACAGGAAAGATGATCATTCCCCTAAATACCATTACTATCATTGCCATGCTAGTTGTTTCGATTCTATCGCTATGTCTCGCTGCCTACCACCTGTTAAATATCAGCCTCCCTACATTGCCATGAAAGCCTCTAATCTTTCCACTACCTAGCAAACCTTGTTTGGCTCTATTACCGCTTGCTCAGCCTTTTCTTAACGTTGCTAGTTGCAAGTGCAGTCGCTTTTCCATGTGCTATCATGGGTTCCTTGTTAAATCACCATATTATTGCTAATTAATTTAATGCACCTATATACTTGGTAAAAGGTGGAATGCTCGGCCTTCTAACCTGATGTTTTATTCCACCTTTGCCACCTTAGTTTCGGCTACCGGTGTTATGTTTCATAAATGAGCGGTCCTAACATGCTTTTGGTTGTTATGGGGATCCCCTTGACTTTCGTCTTGGGATAAAGCCCGTCTGGCAAGGCCCAACATTGGTACTATATTTGCCCAACATAATGATTTTGTTAATACTGAAAACATAGGGCGTTATGAACCCGAGGAGTAATTCAACATAATACACTGGGGCCAGTGCTAGTCCAAACTAGAGTCGTTTGCGGGGCCAACCCGGGGCAACTCGGGAGATTTCTATCAGGCCACCGTACGCTATGCTTATATGTCATGTCCTCCGAACGAGATACGCGGCTCCTATCGGGATCGTCGACACATCGAGCGGCCTTGCTGGACTTGTATTACCTTTCTCGAGCGTCTTGTGCGAGGGAATCCGAGGATACTTTAGGCTATCTCGAGGTTGAGCTTTTCCAATAGGAACCCGAGGAGATCACGGGTTATCCCTGATCGAGGTCATTTTGTCGCAGCGTGTGGTAGTTTGTGATGGACTAGTTGGAGCACCCCTGCAGGGTTAAATCTTTCGGAAAGCCGTGCTCGCGTTTATGTGGAAACGTGAAAACTTTGGTTAACATCCGGTTCTAGATAAGTTGAAGTAAACTTAATTAAAACTTGCCAACTGAGTGCATAACAGTGACTCTCTCTTTCGCGAGCTCCTTCTCCGATCAAGGACATGGTGGGGTTATGTCTGACGTAAGTAGGTGTTCAGGATCATTCCTTTGATCATCAGTAGTTCACGTCTGCTGTGCGTAGATCATCCCCCTCTTATTCTTGTACCCGTAAGTTAGCCACCTCAAATAAATGCTTAGTCGCTTGTTGCAGCCTCACCACTTAACCATACCTCACCCATTAAGCTTTGCTAGTCTTGATACCTTTGAAAATGAGATTGTTGAGTCCCTGTGGCTCACAAATTACTACAACACCAGTTGCAGGTACAGGTAAAGAGTTATTTTGACGTGAGCGCGCTGATTGTGCTATTTAGAGTTTCTTCTTCTTCTTCTTCGATCTAGGATGGGTTCCCGGCCGGCAGCCTGGGATAGCAAGGATGGACATCGTTCTTTTATCGTTTGTTTTCGTCCGTAGCCGGACCTTGCGCTTCTTCATGATGACTGTATATTGTTGTATTGATGTGAACTTGATATAGCTTGTGGCGAGTGTAAACCAATTCCATATACTCATCTCTTCAGTACATGTACTTGTAACGATATCCATTCTTGCGAAACGACGAGATGCGTTTATATCCTTGTCGAGGCCTCGCGCCAAAATAAGGATATGACCGCATCTTGGGCGTGACAACAGCGCGGCGGGGCGAGGGGATGCGGCGACCGGACGGTTAGTAGGGTGCGTCGGGGCAGCGAGGGCCGCGGCGGCCGGGCCAGCAGGGCATGGCGGCGGCTGATGGCTCAGCGCGGCAACGCGCGACCCTGGCCTGCGACTACCGTGATCGGTGCGGCCGGCGTCTCCAGCGGCGGCGGGTGGTCTGGCAAGCGCAGTCGATGCTACGGATGCGGCCAGGCGCGGCACGGTGAGCGCGACCGGTGATGCGGGCGCGACGCGCACGGGTGCATGTGAGCAGCGGGCGGCGAGCACGCCAAGGCGAGCGGATGACACCGCAGTCAACGGACACGGTCGAGGCGAGCGGGCGGCACCGCGGCCAGCCGGCGCGACCGAGGCGAGCGAGCGGCACCGCGGCCAGCCGGCGCGACCGAGGCGAGCGAGCGGCACCGCGGCCAGCCGGCATGGCCGAGGCGAGCAGGCGGCACCGCGACCAGCGGGCACAGCCAAGGCACATCATGTGAGACGAGCACGGGCCGACGCCCGGAGGCGACCAGCGGGCACAACCGAGGCACAACATGTGAGACAAGCACGGGCCGACGCCCGCAGGCGACCAGCACGGTCGCATCGTCACGGCGAACACGTGCGTAGCACATGGAGGTGCTCGGGCTCGCGGCCAGCAGGGCCATGGAGGTCCACGAAGCACGCCACGGACGCTGGGATCAAGACAGATCGTGCGTCATCGGGACGTCAAGACGCGTGTACATCCAATACATCGCGGCGGCGCCGTGCTCATGTGGAGTATGGGTAGTCACGGTCTCCCTAGAATGCAGTCAACAAGTTTCTCATGTATACGAGATCGATCCGCATTGTCACGCGACATCCGGTCCGCCGTGATCTCACGAGAAATATCCACATCATAGGTAAAACTAATCCAAAAAAATTACGGGGTCGCAAAAACTGAATCACAATGACAATGGGAATCCATTTTTGCAAAGAAATTTCGGATCCATACCTCCGCGAGAACGATGAAAGCCTGCTTGATGCAGGCTTGACAAAGAGTTGGTGGAGCGAAGCGTGTTGATAACGTGTTCCTCAACTCCTATCGACGAGTCCGGTTCAAGGTTGCGGAGCGGAGCTAGTGTCATAGTCGATCACACATATACAAAAAGTAAATTGACACAGAGATATAGAGGAGAGTCTTTCTTTATTAATCATTGATCAAGTCTATGTACAATGGGGTTCTCTCCCTTTTATATAGCTAGGGGATGGAGGATAAGTGCCTACATTAACGTTAAGTGAAGGGACTTGGTCCACAAAAACATCCACAGTGTGGTCTTTTTCCGCCTCTAAGCTTGCCTCTAAGGTCTTGGAGGCTCACGCTATACATTGCAGTCCTTGCCTCTTACACAAAAATCGTTGACGTCGCGAGGTAAGAGGCAACCTCCATTCACTTAAAAAATTCAAAAGAATCAACCCTTTGCATGGCTGGTTCTCTCACGCGTGTGAATCGGCTCAAAAGTCATGGAAGGAATTACTTGTTTACTTGTTAATGGTCCCAGCTTAGAGGCACTAGGAGATGATATACACTCCGTCATTTTCAACTGAACTTAAAGCATCTCTAGTGGAAGTGTAAATTTGGACGTGTATATCTTCATATACACGTCCATATAGACCTTGCTAAATTTTACACCTCCCAGTTTTTCAGTGGAACGTGTATACAGGACGTGGAAATCAGGACGTGTATATTCCAACGGCTATATTTTCAAACGGCTATATTTCCAACGGCTATATTTTCAACGGCCATATTTCTGGTCTATATAAACCGCCCCAATCACCTCTCTTCCAGCATTTCTAGTTGTGCCTCATCTTCTCACTTCTAGATTTCTCTATCGTCTCTTACACAACACAATGAACACATCCTCTTGGGACATGAGTTCTTCGTCATCTTCATCGGGCGACGATGAACTCATACTTGCGGCATTAGCCGATCGCGAGGAGGAAGAGAGGATGAACACTCGACGCCATGGCGGTTCCAAGCATGGACGTCAGACAATCGATCGAGGAAGAGATGCCGGATTTGTTCTTCTGTGGAACGGCTACTTCAAAGAAGTTCCTCGCTATCCCGAATATTTGTTTCGACGAAGGTTCGTAATTAGTACACTTCTCTGCTTTAGCCCATTTTTTCATTTCCCTATCTCATTTACTTTTTATGCACAGATTTAGGATGTCCCGTAATTTGTTCAACCGCATAGCTGATGGTATACTTGAGCATCACTCTGATGGTTATTTTACGCAAAAAAGAAGTGCTTCTGGAGCTCTTGGGTTACATCCTCTACAAAAGATGACCGCGGCAATGCGGATGCTAACATATGGAATAGCAGCTGATGGTGCTGATGAGTACATCCGGTCCGCTGAGGCTACTAATTTAGAGTCTTGCAAGAAATTTGTGATCAAAGTTTGTGAAGTTTTTGGGGAAAGGTACATGAGATCTTCAAATGAACAAGACATTGCTAGGTTACTTGCAATAGGGGAGGAAAGAGGATTTCCTGGTATGTTAGGGAGCATAGATTGCATGCACTGGGGTTGGAAAAATTGCCCCAAAAAATGGCATGGCATGTTTAAAGGCCATGTGAACGAGCCCACTATGATCTTGGAACCAGTTGCTTCACATGATCTTTGGATTTGGCATGCTTATTTTGGTTTACCAGGGTCTCTCAATGATATAAATGTTCATCAACGTTCTCCTGTTTTCGCAAAGCTAGCCGAAGGTGAAACTCCTGCAGTGAATTATAGCATCAGTGGCCTTCAGTACACAATGGGGTATTATCTTGCAGATGGTATCTATCCAAAGTGGGCAACATTTGTGAAGAGCATACCAGCTCCAGATACCAGAAAGAATAAAACTTTTGCCAAGAAGCAAGAGGGAGCTAGGAAAGATGTGGAACGAGCCTTTGGAGTTCTGCAATCCCGTTTTGCCATTGTTCGTGGACCTGCTAAAGGATGGAAACGTAAAGAAATCGGTGATGTCATGAAAGCTTGTGTCATAATGCACAATATGATAGTTGAAGAGGAGCGAGAAACTGGTCGGCAAAGCTGCACTTTTGATGCAATGGGAGAAAGCTGCACTTCAGATGACTCACGGGATTAGAAATGCCCATGAACATGATGGGGAACATCGCATGGGAAACAAAAAATTTCCTACGCGCACGAAGACCTATCATGGTGATGTCCATCTACGAGAGGGGATGAGTGATCTACGTACCCTCGTAGATCGTACAGCAGAAGCGTTAGAGAACGCGGTTGATGTAGTGGAACATCCTCACGTCCCTCGATCCGCCCCGCGAACAATCCCGCGATCAGTCGCACGATCTAGTACCGAACGGACGGCACCTCCGCGTTCAGCACACGTACATCTCGACGATGATCTCGGCCTTCTTGATCCAGCAAGAGAGACGGAGAGGTAGAAGAGTTCTCCGGCAGCGTGACGCCGCTCCGGAGGTTGGTGATGATCTCGTCTCAGCAGGGCTCCGCCCGAGCTCCGCAGAAACGCGATCTAGAGGAAAAACTATGGAGGTATGTGGTCGGGCAGCCGTGAGAAAGTCGTCTCAAATCTGCCCTAAAAGCCCCATATATATAGGAGGAGGGAGGGGGACCTTGCCTTGGGGTCCAAGGGACTCCCAAGGGGTCGGCCGAGCCAAGGGGGGGAGGACTCCCCCCCCCAAACCGAGTTGGACTTGGTTTGGTGGGAGGAGTCCCCTCCCTTCCCAAACCGAGTTGGACTTGGTTTGGTGGGAGGAGTCCCCCTCCCTTCCCACTTCTTCCCTCTTTTTTTTTCTTTTCCTTTGATTTCTTTCTCTTGGCGCATAGGCCCCCTTGGGGCTGTCCCACCAGCCCACTAAGGGCTGGTGTGTCTCCCCAAAGCCTATGGGCTTCCCTGGGGTGGGTTGCCCCCCCCCCCCCCCCCCCCCCCCGTGGAACTCCCGGAACCCATTCGTCATTCCCGGTACATTCCCGGTAACTCCGAAAACCTTCCGGTAATCAAATGAGGTCATCCTATATATCAATCTTCGTTTCTGGACCATTCCGAAAACCCTCGTGACGTCCGTGATCTCATCCGGGACTCCGAACAACATTCGGTAACCAACCATATAACTCAAATACGCATAAAACAACGTCGAACCTTAAGTGTGCAGACCCTGCGGGTTCGAGAACTATGTAGACATGACTCGAGAGGCTCCTCGGTCAATATCCAATAGCGGGACCTGGATGCCCATATTGGATCCTACATATTCTACGAAGATCTTATCGTTTGAACCTCAGTGCCAAGGATTCGTATAATCCCGTATGTCATTCCCTTTGTCCTTCGGTATGTTACTTTCCCGAGATTCGATCGTCAGTATCCGCATACCTATTTCAATCTCGTTTACCACCAAGTCTCTTTACTCGTTCCGTAATACAAGATCCCGCAACTTACACTAAGTTACATTGCTTGCAAGGCTTGTGTGTGATGTTGTATTACCCAGTGGGCCCCGAGATACCTCTCCGTCACACGGAGTGACAAATCCCAGTCTTGATCCATACTAACTCAACTAACACCTTCGGAGATACCTGTAGAGCATCTTTATAGTCACCCAGTTACGTTGCGACGTTTGATACACACAAAGCATTCCTCCGGTGTCAGTGAGTTATATGATCTCATGGTCATAGGAATAAATACTTGACACGCAGAAAACAGTAGCAACAAAATGACACGATCAACATGCTACGTCTATTAGTTTGGGTCTAGTCCATCACGTGATTCTCCCAATGACGTGATCGAGTTATCAAGCAACAACACCTTCTTCATAATCAGAAGACGCTGACTATCATCGATCAACTGGCTAGCCAACTAGAGGCATGCTAGGGACGGTGTTTTGTCTATGTATCCACACATGTAAATGAGTCTTCATTCAATACAATTATAGCATGGATAATAAACTATTATCTTGATACAGGAATTATAATAATAACTATACATTTATTATTGCCTCTAGGGCATAATTCCAACAGTCTCCCACTTGCACTAGAGTCAATAATCTAGCCCTCACATCACCATGTGAATTACATTGTAATAAATCTAACACCCATACAGTTCTGGTGTCGATCATGTTTTGGCCGTGGAAGAGGTTTAGTCAGCGGGTCTGCTACATTCAGATCCGTGTGCACCTTGCATATATTTACGTCATCCTCCTCGACGTAGTCGCGGATGAGGTTGAAGCGTCGTTTGATGTGTCTGGTCTTCTTGTGAAACCTTGGTTCCTTTGCTAAGGCAATGGCACCAGTGTTGTCACAGAACAAGGTTATTGGATCCAGTGCACTTGGCACTACTCCAAGATCCGTCATGAACTGCTTCATCCAGACACCCTCCTTAGCCGCCTCCGAGGCAGCCATGTACTCCGCTTCACATGTAGAATCTGCTACGACGCTTTGCTTGGAACTGCACCAGCTTACTGCACCCCCATTAAGAATAAATACGTATCCGGTTTGCGACTTAGAGTCGTCCGGATCTGTGTCAAAGCTTGCATCGACGTAACCTTTTACGGCGAGCTCTTCGTCACCTTCATACACGAGAAACATCTCCTTAGTCCTTTTCAGGTACTTCAGGATATTCTTGACCGCCGTCGAGTGATCCACTCCTGGATTACTCTGGAACCTACCTGCCATACTTATGGCCAGGCTAACATCCGGTCTAGTGCACAGCATCGCATACATGATAGAGCCTATGGCTGAAGCATAGGGGACGGAGCGCATATGCTCTCTATCTTCATCAGTTGCTGGGCACTGAGTCTTACTCAATCTCGTACCTTGTAACACTGGCAAGAACCCTTTCTTGGACCGTTCCATTTTGAACCTCTTCAAAACTTTATCAAGGTATGTGCTTTGTGAAAGTCCTATCAAGCGTTTTGATCTATCCCTGTAGATCTTAATGCCTAGAATGTAAGCAGCTTCTCCTAGGTCCTTCATAGAGAAACTTTTATTCAAGTAACCTTTTATGCTCTCCAAAAGCTCTACGTTGTTTCCAATCAGTAATATGTCATCCACATATAATATTAGAAACGCCACAGAGCTCCCACTCACTTTCTTGTAAATACAAGATTCTCTAACCACTTGTATAAACCCAAATGCTTTGATCACCTCATCAAAGCGTTTGTTCCAACTCCGAGATGCTTGCACCAGTCCATAAATGGATCGCTGGAGCTTGCACACCTTGTCAGCATTTTTAGGATCGACAAAACCTTCGGGTTGCATCATATACAACTCTTCCTTAAGGAAACCGTTAAGGAACACCGTTTTGACATCCATCTGCCAGATTTCATAATCGAAAAATGCAGCTATTGCTAAAATGATTCTGACGGACTTAAGCATCGCTACGGGTGAGAAGGTCTCATCGTAGTCAACTCCTGGAACTTGTGAAAAACCCTTTGCCACAAGTCGTGCTTTATAAACGGTCACATTACCGTCAGCGTCCGTCTTCTTCTTAAAGATCCATTTGTTCTGAATAGCCTTGCGGCCCTCAGGTAGTATCTCCAAAGTCCACACTTTGTTCTCATACATGGATCCTATCTCGGATTTCATGGCTTCTAGCCATTTGTTGGAATCTGGGCCCACCATTGCTTCTTCATAATTTGCAGGTTCATTGTTGTCTAACAACATGATTGACAAGACGGGATTACCGTACCACTCTGGAGCAGCGCGTGATCTCGTCGACCTGGTGGTTCAACAGAAACTTGAACTGGAGTTTCATGATCATCATCATTAACTTCCTCCTCAACCGGCATCGCAACGACAGAGGTTTCCCCTTGCCCTGCGCCACCATTTAGAGGGATGAGAGGTTCGACAACCTCGTCAAGTTCTATCTTCCTCCCACTCAATTCTCTCGAGAGAAACTCCTTCTCGAGAAAAGTTCCGTTCTTAGCAACAAACACTTTGCCCTCGGTTTTGAGATAGAAGGTGTACCCAACTGTCTCTTTTAGGTAACCTATGAAGACGCACTTTTCCGCTTTGGGTTCCAGCTTTTCAGGCTGAAGCTTTTTGACATAAGCATCACATCCCCAAACTTTAAGAAACGACAACTTTGGCCTTTTGCCATACCACAGTTCGTATGGTGTCGTCTCAACGGATTTCGATGGTGCCCTATTTAAAGTGAATGCAGCTGTTTCTAATGCATAACCCCAAAATGATAATGGAAAATCAGTAAGAGACATCATAGATCGCACCATCTCTAACAAAGTACGATTACGACGTTCGGACACACCATTACGCTGTGGTGTTCCAGGCGGTGTTAACTGCGAAACAATTCCACATTGTCTTAAGTGAGTACCAAACTCGAAACTCAGATATTCACCCCCACGATCAGACCGTAGGAATTTGATCTTCTTGTTACGATGATTTTCCACTTCACTCTGAAATTGCTTGAACTTTTCAAATGTTTCAGACTTGTGCTTCATCAAGTAGACATAACCATATCTACTTAAATCGTCAGTGAAGGTGAGAAAATAACGATATCCGCCGCGTGCCTCCTGTTGGGGAACGTCGCATGGGAAACAAAAAAATTCCTACGCGCACGAAGACCTATCATGGTGATGTCCATCTACGAGAGGGGATGAGTGATCTACGTACCCTTGTAGATCGTACAGCAGAAGCGTTAGAGAACGCGGTTGATGTAGTGGAACGTCCTCACGTCCCTCGATCCGCCCCGCGAACAATCCCGCGATCAGTCCCACGATCTAGTACCGAACGGACGGCACCTCCGCGTTCAGCACACATACAGCTCGACGATGATCTCGGCCTTCTTGATCCAGCAAGAGAGACGGAGAGGTAGAAGAGTTCTCCGGCAGCGTGACGGCGCTCCGGAGGTTGGTGATGATCTCGTCTCAGCAGGGCTCCGCCCGAGCTCCGCAGAAACGCGGTCTAGAGGAAAAACTATGGAGGTATGTGGTCGGGCAGCCGTGAGAAAGTCGTCTCAAATCTGCCCTAAAAGCCCCATATATATAGGAGGAGGGAGGGGGAACCTGCCTTGGGGTCCAAGGGACTCCCAAGGGGTCGGCCGAGCCAAGGGGGGGAGGACTCCCCCCCCAAAACCGAGTTGGACTTGGTTTGGTGGGAGGAGTCCCCCTCCCTTCCCACTTCTTCCCTCTTTTTTTTTATTTTCCTTTGATTTCTTTCTCTTGGCGCATAGGCCCCTTTGGGGCTGTCCCACCAGCCCACTAAGGGCTGGTATGTCTCCCCAAAGCCTATGGGCTTCCCCGGGGTGGGTTGCCCCCCCCCCCCCCCGGTGAACTCCCGGAACCCATTCGTCATTCCCGGTACATTCCCGGTAACTCCGAAAACCTTCCGGTAATCAAATGAGGTCATCCTATATATCAATCTTCATTTCCGGACCATTCCGGAAACCCTCGTGACGTTCGTGATCTCATCCGGGACTCCGAACAACATTCGGTAACCAACCATATAACTCAAATACGCATAAAACAACGTCGAACCTTAAGTGTGCAGACCCTGCGGGTTCGAGAACTATGTAGACATGACCCGAGAGGTTCCTCGGTCAATATCCAATAGCGGGACCTGGATGCCCATATTGGATCCTACATATTTTACGAAGATCTTATCGTTTGAACCTCAGTGCCAAGGATTCGTATAATCCCGTATGTCATTCCCTTTGTCCTTCGGTATGTTACTTGCCCGAGATTCGATCGTCAGTATCCGCATACCTATTTCAATCTCGTTTACCGGCAAGTCTCTTTACTCGTTCCGTAATACAAGATCCCGCAACTTACACTAAGTTACATTGCTTGCAAGGCTTGTGTGTGATGTTGTATTACCCAGTGGGCCCCGAGATACCTCTCCGTCACACGGAGTGACAAATCCCAGTCTTGATCCATACTAACTCAACTAACACCTTCGGAGATACCTGTAGAGCATCTTTATAGTCACCCAGTTACGTTGCGACGTTTGATACACACAAAGCATTCCTCCGGTGTCAGTGAGTTATATGATCTCATGGTCATAGGAATAAATACTTGACACGCAGAAAACAGTAGCAACAAAATGACACGATCAACATGCTACGTCTATTAGTTTGGGTCTAGTCCATCACGTGATTCTCCCAATGACGTGATCGAGTTATCAAGCAACAACACCTTCTTCATAATCAGAAGACGCTGACTATCATCGATCAACTGGCTAGCCAACTAGAGGCATGCTAGGGACGGTGTTTTGTCTATGTATCCACACATGTAAATGAGTCTTCATTCAATACAATTATAGCATGGATAATAAACTATTATCTTGATACAGGAATTATAATAATAACTATACATTTATTATTGCCTCTAGGGCATAATTCCAACACCTCCACGCTCATTGGACCACACACATCGGTATGTATGATTTCCAACAAGTCACTTGCACGCTCCATTGTTCCGGAGAACGGAGTCTTAGTCATCTTGCCCATGAGGCATGGTTCGCACGTGTCAAGTGAATCAAAGTCAAGTGACTCCAAAAGTCCATCAGCATGGAGTTTCTTCATGCGCTTTACACCAATATGACCCAAGCGGCAGTGCCACAAAAATATGGCGCTATCATTGTTTACTCTAACTCTTTTGGTCTCAATGTTATGTATATGTGTATCGCTATCAAGATTCAATATGAACAATCCTCTCACATTCGGTGCATGACCATAAAAGATGTTACTCATAGAAATAGAACAACCATTATTCTCAGACTTAAAAGAGTAACCGTCTCGCAATAAACAAGATCCAGATATAATGTTCATGCTCAACGCAGGCACTAAATAACAATGATTTAAGTTCATCACTAATCCCGATGGTAGCTGAAGTGACACTGTGCCGACGGCGATTGCATCAACCTTGGAACCGTTTCCTACGCGCATCGTCACTTCGTCTTTCGCCAGCCTTCGTCTATTCCGCAGTTCCTGCTTCGAGTTGCAAATGTGAGCAACAGAACCGGTATCAAATACCCAGGCACTACTACGAGAGCCGGTTAAGTACACATCAATAACATGTATATCAAATATACCTGATTTTTCTTTGCCCGCCTTCTTATCTGCCAGATACTTGGGGCAATTGCGCTTCCAGTGACCCATACCCTTGCAATAGAAGCACTCTGTTTCAGGCTTAGGTCCAGCCTTGGGTTTCTTTGGCGGATCGGCAACAGGCTTGCCGCTCTTCTTCGAATTGCCCTTCTTGCCTTTGCCGTTTCTCTTGAAACTAGTGGTCTTGCTCACCATCAACACTTGATGCTCTTTACGGAGTTCAGACTCTGCGACTTTCAGCATTGCAAACAACTCGCCGGGAGACTTGTTCATCTCTTGCATGTTGTAGTTCAACAGAAAGCCTTTATAGCTTGGCGGCAATGATTGAAGGATTCTGTCAGTGATAGCTTCTTGCGGGAGTTCAATCCCCAGTTCAGCTAGACGGTTTGAGTACCCAGACATTTTGAGTACATGTTCACTGACAGACGAGTTTTCCTCCATCTTGCAAGCATAGAATTTATCGGAGGTCTCATACCTCTCGATCCGGGCGTTCTTCTGAAAGATAAACTTCAACTCCTGGAACATCTCAAATGCTCCATGACGCTCAAAGCGACATTGAAGTCCCGGTTCTAAGCCATACAAGACTGCACATTGAACTATTGAGTAGTCCTCCTTACGTGCCAACCAAGCGTTCTTAACATCCTGATCAGCCGTAGCGGGTGGTTCATCTCCTAGCGCAGCATTAAGGACATAATCCTTCTTTCCAGCTTGTAAGATTAGCTTAAGATTACGAGCCCAGTCTACAAAGTTGCTTCCATCATCTTTCAACTTAGCTTTCTCTAGGAACGTATTAAAATTCAGGATGACACTTGCGTGAGCCATGATCTACAACACAAATATATTCAAAGTGGACTTAGACTATGCTCAAGATAATTAGAGTTCAACTTAATCAAATTATATGCTAAACTCCCACTCAAAAAGTACATCTCTCTAGTCATTTGAGTGGTTCATGATCCACTTACACTATCCCAAGTCCGATCATCACGTGAGTTGAGTATAGTTTCAGTGGTAAGCATCCCTATGCTAATCATATCAACTATATGATTCATGATCGACCTTTCGGTCTCATGTGTTCCGAGGCCATGTCTGCACATGCTAGGCTCGTCAAGCTTAACCCGAGTGTTCCGCGTGCGCAACTGTTTTGCACCCGTTGTATGTGAACGTTGAGTCTATCACACCCGATATCACGTGGTGTCTCGAAACGACGAACTGTAGCAACGGTGCACAGTCGGGGAGAACACAATTTCGTCTTGAAATTTTAGTGAGAGATCACCTCATAATGCTACCGTCGTTCTAAGCAAAATAAGGTGCATAAAAGGATTAACATCACATGCAATTCATAAGTGACATGATATGGCCATCATCACGTGCTTCTTGATCTCCATCACCAAAGCACCGGCACGATCTTCTTGTCACCGGCGCCACACCATGATCATCCATCAACGTGTTGCCATCGGGGTTGTCGTGCTACTTATGCTATTACTACTAAAGCTACATCCTAGCAAAATAGTAAGCGCATCTGCAAGCACATATGTTAGTATAAAGACAACCCTATGGCTCCTGCCGGTTGCCGTACCATCGACGTGCAAGTCGATATTTCTATTACAACATGATCATCTCATACATCCAATATATCACATCACATCGTTGGCCATATCACATCACAATCATACCCTGCAAAAACAAGTTAGACGTCCTCTAATTTTGTTGTTGCATGTTTTACGTGGTGACCAAGGGTATCTAGTAGGATCGCATCTTACTTACGCAAACACCACAACGGAGATATATGAGTTGCTATTTAACCTCATCCAAGGACCTCCTCGGTCAAATCCGATTCAACTAAAGTTGGAGAAACCGTCACTTGCCAGTCATCTTTGAGCAAAGGGGGTTACTCGTAACGATGAAACCAGTCTCTCGTAAGCGTACGAGTAATGTCGGTCCAAGCCGCTTCAATCCAACAATACCGCGGAATCAAGAAAAGACTAAGGAGGGCAGCAAAACGCACATCACCACCCACAAAACCTTTTGTGTTCTACTCGAGAAGACATCTACGCATGAACCTAGCTCATGATGCCACTGATGGGGAACGTCGCATGGGAAACAAAAAATTTCCTACGCGCACGAAGACCTATCATGGTGATGTCCATCTATGAGAGGGGATGAGTGATCTACGTACCCTCGTAGATCGTACAGCAGAAGCGTTAGAGAACGCGGTTGATGTAGTGGAACGTCCTCACGTCCCTCGATCCGCCCCGCGAACAATCCCGCGATCAGTCCCACGATCTAGTACCGAACGGACGGCACCTCCGCGTTCAGCACACGTACATCTCGACGATGATCTCGGCCTTCTTGATCCAGCAAGAGAGACGGAGAGGTAGAAGAGTTCTCCGGCAGCATGACGCCGCTCCGGAGGTTGGTGATGATCTCGTCTCAGCAGGGCTCCGCCCGAGCTCCGTAGAAACGCGATCTAGAGGAAAAAACATGGAGGTATGTGGTCGGGCAGCCGTGAGAAAGTCGTCTCAAATCTGCCCTAAAAGCCCCATATATATAGGAGGAGGGAGGGGGACCTTGCCTTGGGGTCCAAGGGACTCCCAAGGGGTCGGCCGAGCCAAGGGGGGGAGGACTCCCCCCCCCCAAACCGAGTTGGACTTGGTTTGGTGGGAGGAGTCCCCCTCCCTTCCCACTTCTTCCCTCTTTTTTTTTCTTTTCTTTGATTTCTTTCTCTTGGCGCATAGGCCCCCTTGGGGCTGTCCCACCAGCCCACTAAGGGCTGGTGTGTCTCCCCAAAGCCTATGGGCTTCCCCGGGTGGGTTGCCCCCCCCCCCCCCCCCGGTGAACTCCCGGAACCCATTCGTCATTCCCGGTACATTCCCGGTAACTCCGAAAACCTTCCGGTAATCAAATGAGGTCATCCTATATATCAATCTTCGTTTCTGGACCATTCCGAAAACCCTCGTGACGTCCGTGATCTCATCCGGGACTCCGAACAACATTCGGTAACCAACCATATAACTCAAATACGCATAAAACAACGTCGAACCTTAAGTGTGCAGACCCTCGGGTTCGAGAACTATGTAGACATGACCCGAGAGGCTCCTCGGTCAATATCCAATAGCGGGACCTGGATGCCCATATTGGATCCTACATATTCTACGAAGATCTTATCGTTTGAACCTCAGTGCCAAGGATTCGTATAATCCCGTATGTCATTCCCTTTGTCCTTCGGTATGTTACTTGCCCGAGATTCGATTGTCAGTATCCGCATACCTATTTCAATCTCGTTTACCGGCAAGTCTCTTTACTCGTTCCGTAATACAAGATCCCGCAACTTACACTAAGTTACATTGCTTGCAAGGCTTGTGTGTGATGTTGTATTACCGAGTGGGCCCCGAGATACCTCTCCATCACACGGAGTGACAAATCCCAGTCTTGATCCATACTAACTCAACTAACACCTTTGGAGATACCTGTAGAGCATCTTTATAGTCACCCAGTTACGTTGCGACGTTTGATACACACAAAGCATTCCTCCAGTGTCAGTGAGTTATATGATCTCATGGTCATAGGAATAAATACTTGACACGCAGAAAACAGTAGCAACAAAATGACACGATCAACATGCTACGTCTATTAGTTTGGGTCTAGTCCATCACGTGATTCTCCCAATGACGTGATCCAGTTATCAAGCAACAACACCTTGTTCATAATCAGAAGACACTGACTATCATCGATCAACTGGCTAGCCAACTAGAGGCATGCTAGGGACGGTGTTTTGTCTATGTATCCACACATGTAAATGAGTCTTCATTCAATACAATTATAGCATGGATAATAAACTATTATCTTGATACAGGAATTATAGTAATAACTATAATAACAGAACATTCTCACCTTAAACTTGATCTAATTGAGCATGTGTGGCAAAAGTTTGGAAACGAGTGATGTAATCCATGTCTTTGTAATGCAGTGCTATCAATAAAATAGTTCTTACAACAACTAGGATAAAGCATCAAATAGTTCTTACAACAACTAGGATAAAGCATCAAATAGTTCTTACTCTAGGCGACGAGCAAGGATCTCATTCTGCTTAGCTTGGTAGAACTGCTTTTGCATATCAGTCATACCACTAGTGTCTATGAGCATGACCCTCTCATCTAATTCAAACTGTCTCCGTGCATCCTCCATCTCGTTTCGTGCATCCTCCTTCTTTTTCAGTGCAATCTCCTCTTTTCGCAATTCAAATTGATGTGCATAGCGAGCATTTTTTGCCGCCTCTTTGATGTCATCCTTCTCTTGCTTTGCTGCCCACACAGTTTCTAATGACAACTTGCAAGCACTGTCATCAGCTTTACCTTTCCGCAATTTGTCCTTCTTCACACCATCAGGTCTTTGCTCATGTTCAAGAGCATCCCTGTGTATCGAGGTAGCATTAGTGTGTACCGAGGATGCATCAGCTAGATCATTGGTGGATGTGCCCGGACTTGCACCAACGGTCTTCTTTTGTTTCTTACGAGAAGTTTCAAGTTCTTTTGTCTGCCACTTTGGATACTTCGAAAGCTCGACATAGCAATGCATCAATGTGAAAGGCTTCTTCTTTTTAAGATCCATTTCCTTGAACATAATGTGTGCATCGTTTGTCTGCACATACAAATGTATTGTGAAAATCTGCACATCACATATAGAATATTGCACAACACATATAGAAGTACAAGATAGACACATACCTTTTCTTCTATAGTCCTTCTGCTTTCTTCCCTATTTAAAATCTGCTGAAGGCAACCACAAAATCTAGCGGTCTCTTTGTTAATCAATGTGTAACGGCAATTGATTACATTAGCATTACGCTCCGACCATGATGACATCTTGTGTGAGTTGTAGTACTCTGAAATTCTATCCCAATAAGCATCTCTATTTTGATCTGTCCCGACACTATCCAACCTTGTATTTCCCCATGCTGCTATCAAAATATTGTCCTCCTCACTAGACCAATTTTTTCCTTTGTTGGATTTTGCTTTCTCTGTTATTGGTGTTGCTTGATGCTGAGTTGATGGGGTTGGTTGCTCTCCAATTGGACTTTCTAGTTGTGTTTGTGTGTAACCAAAACCCATGGTGTCCAAGAAGCTTTCATCATCATCCATCTGCAAACAATCAACAAATACACACATGAATCAACAAATATGTTAGCAAATCAATAGAATTTTGATAGTAGTCTGTATGTGTTCATCCCTCCAGCCCCTCTCTCCCCAGCGAGCTCTCTCCCTCCAGCCCCTCTCTCCCCAGCGAGCTCTCTCCCTCCAGCCCTTCTCTCCCCGCCGAGCCGAGCCTCCAGGCCGCCGCCGCCCCACCCCAGCCCCTCTCTCCCCGCCGAGCCGAGCCTCCAGGCCGCCGCCCCCCACCCCAGCCCCTCTCCCTTCACGCAGCGGCCCCAGCCCCTCTCTCCCCGCCCTCCCCTCTCCATGGCTCGCGCCGCCGCCGCCGCACTTCAGCAACGGCCCAGCCCCTCTCTCCCCGACCTCCCCTCTCCATGACGCGCGCCGCCGCCGCCAGATCTGGCCAGCAGTGCGGCGGCCGCCCGACGTCCCGCGCCTCCTCTCTACCACGGGAATGGAAAATAGAAGGGAGGAAGAGAGCTTACCAGAGGGGAGTGGTCGTCGGCGAGCTTCGATGGCCTCTGGACGGAGGCGGGAGCAGGGCGGGAGCAGGGCAGGAGGATGGCGGGAGCAGCTCATTTCCGTTTCCACGAGCGTGGTCGAAGCGTGTTTATTTCCACGAGGAGTAGCCTCGTGGATGGACGTGTAAAACTTGCACGCCCGTATACACGTTCCACTGGGACGCATTTTTCAGTTTGCATCGTGTATATTTATCATTCACCTTCATATACACCATCCACTAGAGATGCTCTAAAGGCTTCACGTGGGTCCCGTCTTAGAGGCAACACCGCCTCCAACACACTGCTGAATACTGATGCCCTAATGGGTAATGACTTGTTCCACATAAGGTCCAAATTTCTCAACAAGCACATCATGACGACCATTTACCTACTGTGATGACAAAGGTAACCGACCACCACCGGTCCTAAACAACTTCAACTGCTCAAGAAGTGTTAGCAACCCAGGCCTAGCTCCCACTCTATCAACATGTATTTGAATGTTTTCGGATCGCATCAGACACTCCACCATATCCTAAAAGGCCGGCCTAAATGAAATATGACACTCTCTTTTATAAAGTCTTAGCCTCCTCATGTATCCGAGATTGGATTAAAATCACTCGCACTATCCAAGGTCAGGTCCTGACAAGGAGGACACCTCGGTTGACGCTTGGACACCTTGCCTCAACAAGCTCAGCTAACATCGCGGCATTTGCAGGATACATTGGTCTTCTCGTATGTGAAATAAGAAAGGAAAGAAGAAAGAAGAAAGAAGAAGAGAGGGGGAAAAGGAAAATCCTATTCTACTGCCGAGCCCATATCCACCCTCCTGAACAGCAAAATGAAAGAAAAAAAAGTAAATAATTCTAAAAAAAATTGTAAGAAACTTTTGCAAATGTTTTATATGTTTGCAAAATTTCAGCACAAAACAATATTCGTGAAAAGTATGACAAAAAGATCAGCACTCCAAAATGTTTTAAAAACTAACATTTTTAAAACATCGATTATTTTTTTGTGACAACTATTAGAATGTCGTTTCATGCTGGAATTTTGCAAACATACAAAACATTTGTCAAAGTTTCCCACAGAAAATTAAGATTTTTTTATTGTTTTTACTATTTTTTTTTATTTTACTGTTCATCATGAACATTTGAGTGCCCGGGGGAAAAGGTGAAGACTGCCTGTCAAAAGAGATGACAGTGGCATCACAGATACAGCATGTGAAGAACAAGAGATGAAAAGATGGCATTGGCGCCAGAAATGCAAAACCACCACCATTCACAAGCGCATCGCAAACGCAAGAACGAAAAGCACGGCATCAACAAATCGCATCACACGCACATACGCGCTGCATCCACTCCGACGATCTGTCAATTTTATTGGAACCAGGTTTTCATGCAAGTTAAGGACATGTAACTGATGGCATGCAAGCCGGCATTTCACACACACACACTCTAGAGCATCGTTTTTTTTCCTTTTTCTCTCCCCTTAAATACACCCTTCTTTGGAGCAAGATCTGACCAATAGGCGCCAATCACCACACAATTTTTATTCAGTCTGCGTCCAACTTTACATCTTCCAGGTCAAGCCGCTGACCTACAGGCAATGAAAACAGGACAAGGATTTCAATCATTTAGCCAGCCAGCTCTTGGTAACAAAATGGGGATCGAAGGACCAGGTAAAACCCACCTTTTAAGTTGTCCTTTCCTAGTTCAGGCTAGCGAGAGCTTCGACGAGGGAAGCGACGAAATGGATCTGGACCTCCTCGTCGACTGTCGAGAAGAGGGGCACATGCACAAACAGAGACTTGATGCCGTGCTGCTCCGCGAACCGGAGAGAGTGGTAGTACACATAGTTGCACACGAACCGCCCGGCGTCATCCGAAGGCATCACATCGTAGCCTGTCTTTCGGAGTGACTTGGTTAACTCTTTCACTGGCAGTGTAGTCTGGGTCGACCATGGAAAGTTCACAGAAGCGTCGTTAATCATAAGAGGATCAGCACAGCAGGATTGCAGTTTCTAGCTATTATAATTCAGCAAGCACCCATTGTATATGAACAATTTGACCTTTACCTCTCTTGTCCGTGAGATGCTTCCGTCAGATGGAACAATAGGGACTCTCTGCGTGGGAACAACGAAGCTGGTAAAATGAAATGCAAAGAGAAGACCCATTCATATGCAGAGAAAACAAAAGGTTTGAGATTAGTCAGCAACGCAACCTGAGGCTTCCACCCAAGCTCATCTGGGCAGCGGAAGGTGGCTTCATTCACAGCTTGATTCTCAAGAGCAAACCGTGATGCGCCACTGTTGACCCCAAAGTGGACCTGAAAAATGTTCCGTACAAAAAATGTCTTCAGTGACAATGAAAAACAGAGTAAAGTGAACTTTTCATATCTTTCAGAAAACATCACAACCACAGGATGGCGGGTATACGGCAAGTTGGCAACACTTTGTAGTTCATGAACGTATAATATATGATCCAATGAAACTCGAGCAATATTTTCATTTTCTGGAATGCATGTTTTCACACATCTTGAAAGATGTAAGGTGTAAGCATGGCAGGACATCATTGCATGACCACATCATATCAGCTATAAATCGTCACTACAATCAGCTGTGGCTTGCATACAGAAGTGGACCTCCGACTCCAACATTAAGTACTTGCCAATTATATGCAGTCCTAAATTACTGACCAATGACGAGCACTAGCGTAAGAGGTCCAAGTGAAGCAAATAACTTCTACATCCAAGAAATCTGATAGAAATCAGAGTTTCGATTGGCAATGCAAGAAGAAGCTTTCAGTTGAATTATAGACAGCATTAGTTTTAAACTCCAGGGTGAGAGTATAAGAACACGTCAAACAATACAAGTGCACATTTTAACTGAAATTTAGAGGAAGATTGAGTCATCTAGCATGATCTTGAAACAAATTTACTACTCGAGAGTAAGGTGAGCACTGACCCAAATAATTTGCCCCTGAGCTGATGACCCGTTCTCTCTATCTGCAATGGCAGATTCTAAAACTTTATATAGTGTTCCAAGCGCCCCCTGCCCGGCTGTTTCGAGAATTTCACAGCTTCCAAGTACAAGATTTTTTGGCAACCCTCTCTTTTCAATGAAGGATTTAATATTGGTCACAAGTTTCTCTGTCGGGTTCTCAGCAACTCCATGAAACTTCTTAAATCCGGTAACATGGACAGTCACGATTGAAGGCCCTTCTGATCCCATTTACCCTTCTGAGAAACACAAAACAACAAGGCTTCTTAATCCAAAAGTTCAAAGGACCAACAAATGCATAAATTTCAGGAAGGCGCACACTTTACCGGACACAACAATGTGTCAACACCATCAGTGTGAACTTACTAAATCATAACACAATGAAGTGGAATCTATTGCAGGCAGTTCCAACTGCCCCCAGGAGAACTACTACTCATGCATAAAACATGCAAGGAAGTTAAAATGTCACGCAGAAGAGCGATGAAGTGCAGTAAACAGTAAAAAAAAAATATTACACTCGTGAAATAATCGACAAGTAAACTTTAAACAACAACCAGATGAGTAATTTTTGCAAGCGCCGGCCGGAATCTTCTGAAATGATAAAGCAATCATTGTTGCACACCTCTCAATATTATATTGAGAAGCGAACAACCTTGCGGAACAAACAACAACATCTCCCCGAAAGCAAGAGATAAGTAGGAACACGTAGGACCTAGCTAGCTCTTGATTGAAGTGATGAGAGATGAGCACCTCGACCAAGAACAGGAACAGGAGCATCCCCTACCCTGTGCACATCCGAGTTAAGAGCTCAAGCAGGACACGAGAGCGCATCGGCCAAGCATCAGCGGCTGTTAGCTCACGCAAGAGATGAAAATCCATGCGCACCGCCAAGAGAACACACACGGCACAGGCACAGGAAATAACATAAAAGGCACTCCTTTTTCCGAGCCTGCTGTGGTGTTGGTGTGAATATTAGTCAACTCTGGCTTGGCATAAACGTCAAAATCACACCGAACGAGGAGCTCGGGGAGCCACACAGACCAACAAACCCGAATTCTCCACTCCCCCCGACGCCAATCGGACGCCAGCCGTGAGCACGGAGGACCGGCCGCGGCTGGAGCGCCGCCGGCAAGCGAATCCGTGGAGAGCCCACCACCTTTGCACCCGATCGCCTCGAATTCCCCCTCCCAAACGTACCCACCCGGGACGAAATCCAGCAAAGCGACCCCCAATTTCGCAGGCGAGCGAGCTAGCAAGAGACGGCCGCGCAGAGAAGCGGGGAGGTGAAGCTGCGCGCGCGGGCGCGGGCGTACGTATCCATCCACGGACACCATCGGCGCGCGCGCGCGCGCACACACACAGGCACGCAGAGAGAGAGAGAAGGCGGGAATCGCCGGAGCGAGCGGAGAGCGGGGAACCCTGACCTCGGGGGGGCGGTGGCGACGGGAGAATCGGAGGCGGATTGGTTCCTCCTGGGAGCAGTGGTGGTGGTGGGATTGTTGGGGGAGGGGCGAGAAAAATTTCGGGCTGGGGTGGGGGTGGGGGAGGGAGAGGGTGGGGGCGGGTCGCCTGCCCGTCCTTTTAAAGCGCATCGCACCGCACCGCACCACGGGGAAGAGAAGAACACTGGTTGAACTGCGCAAGGGATCGGGGGCGGGGTGGGGGTTGGCCGAGGCGGGGCCCGCGTGGCGGCGACGGGTGGTGCCGGCTTCGGTGGGGCCCCGCCCCGCCCCGCCCCGCCCGCTCGGTGGTTTGTGCAGCTAGCTGGGTGGGTGTCGCGGATCGGGCGCCAAATCTCCCCTGCGTGCCGTGGCCGAAGCTGTTACGACGGATTAAGCTGGCTTGAGTACTCAGCTGGCTTTCCAGATTGTGCCACAGATGTGGCATGCAGTATGGCACAGGTGATGCCCACTGGATTCTCTTTTTTTTCCTAAAGAAAATCATATATTTTAAAAAAAATACAGTCAGATTTGTGGATCATCCAGCGACTACACGCACTGCACGAGCCTAAGGGTCAGTTTTTTATGGCTTTTTTATGTTTTAGAACAAGTTGTCCCCTACTCAGTTTATTTTAAAAGTTTAAAAAAAATTAAAACCTATTAATCAAGTTCTAATTAATAGATTTCTAAAAACAAATTGATCGGGCTTGTAGAATAAGCTGGGTAGGGATAGCTTATTCTAGAAGCCAGCAAAAGAACTGGCCCTAAGAACGTCTCCACTCCTTCCCCCCCCCCCCCCATGCCCTCCCGAACGACTTTTTTAGCGTCGGCGGTGCGAAGTCGGTCCAGTCGCATCACAACTCCTCGTTTATCGCTGGTTTGTGCCACAGTCGACGAACCCCAGCCGAACCCAGCTCCTCGGGGGGCGCCTGGGAGCGTCGGGCGAAGCGAAGAGCGAAGTGGGCCCGCTCTGTCGGTCGTAGCTGGGTCTTTCCCGCCGTTTCTCCCCCTTCCTCCTCCATTTCCCCGCCCGTCCCGCCATCCGGTCGCCATGCCGCCGAAGAAGTACACCTTCCCACGCCCCGCCTCCACTGTCGATTCCATCCAGCTAAAGCAGAGGAAGTTGATGCCCAGGCCGACGGGCGTTTCGGACGCCGAATGGAGGGCGGACGTCCACCGCCGGGAGATGGTCACGACAGGCAGGCGAAAGAGGCTCGACGCCAAGAAGATCAGGGACGAGGAGGCTGTCGTGGCGGCGGCCGCGGTCGATCATGAAGAGGTGTCCCGCGTGGGGATGATGAACCCGCCCGGCCGCAACCCGCAGGCTGCATGGATGGGTCTCCAGGGCGTTGCGCCGGGCACCCACTCGTCGACGATGTCGCCCTGGGGGGTACGAGCACTCGCCTGGGTACTCCGACGGCGACGCGCATGGCGGCTCCAATCCCAACACCACCTTCCCGCATGGCGCACCGCAGCGTTCCTCCCTCATTGGTTTCGGCCACGGCCCGCGTACTTCCTCGCCCGCGTTCAGCACCGGCCTCAACACACAATACAGCTACTCGCCACCGGCGTACTCGTCAGCAGCCTCGCCAGCGCCGTCTCCTTGCCGTATCGTCCTTTTGTTTGTGCCCACTTCGTCGCTCCAGTTTAACTACGTCGACGTCGCCGACATGGACGAGATCATCACGAGCGGCTTCGTAGCCGTCGTGTTGCACCCGGAGTTCGGCGCGCAAGATGAAATAATAGGCACCACCGGCGACATCTACGACGAGCTCAACGACGCCGAGGAGGGGGAGGGGGAGGATGAGGCGGTGGAGGTGGAATTGGAACCAGTGTCGTAGAAGAAGGGGGGGAGAAAGCGGCGGCGGACGCCAAGCCGGCCGAACCCCGCGTCAAGTGGACGCCCAAGGAAGACGAGTGCCTTACTGAAGCGTGGAAGACAGTCAACATCGACCCGATCACCGACACGAATCAAAACAGCGACATATACTGGGGAGAATCAAAACGGCGTTCGACGAACGCAAGCTGGTCGACCCCGACTTCGCCAACATCCACATGGACCGCGGCGAGAAGGCGATGGCAAACCGCTAGTCGGCGATCCATCGGCCTACAACAAGTGGCATGGCATCGTGGAGGAGGTCGTAGCTCGCCCGGAAAGCGGTGCCAACGTCGAGGGTCAGGTTTGCCCATAGTTCGCCGGCCCTCGTTCGTCATGTTGTCGTGTGCTTTGCCGACATGTTTTGTCCGCCGTCTTGTGCAGATGCTTCGGATGTTCGCCATGTACCGCGCCGACAATGAGGACCAAGAGTTCAGGTTCCTTCACGTGTTTTCCAGGCTCGACTCATGCAAAAAGTGGAGGGAAGTTCGACTCACTCTAGACAAGGCCAAGGAGACCTACAACCTAGACGCGTCTGCCCAGGCTGCGACAGAAGGGCGCCCAGATGGCACAAAAAAACCCAGGGCGGCAAGGGACGCGGCGCCCGCTGCCCAACGGTTGCAGGCTTCGATCGAGCAATGTATCACCAACATCAAGAGCAACGCTGCCAGGAGGGAGGAGAAATCCGACGCGCGGTGGTCGGCGGTGATGATCAACGTCACTGCGAAGAAGAGGAACACCGATCTGGAGTTCTTGATGAGTGTAGACACGTCGACGATGGACGATAAGGTGAAGGCGTGGTACATAGTACACCGCGGACTCATCTTAAACTAGATGACAGGATCGACGGCGACCACGGCGACCACAACAGCGACAACAACCGCGACCGCAACCACGACCACAACGGCGACCACAACGGCGACCGCAAAGACGCTCAGCCACGCAGAGCGCACGCCGACCGCGAGCTCGACTACGCCGATGACGGACAACCTAACGACGTCGATGGTGATCCTGTCTACAACGATGGAGGAGTCGCACCTCGTCAAGTCCGCTGTGTGATCCGTTTTTATCCTTTCCTTTTGATTGTCGATCTGTTGGTGTGTTTGATCGCCGAACTATGGCACTGATTTCCGAACTCACGGCGTATTTTTGGGCAGCGGGAAAGAGAAATTTGAAAACGTTGGCATGTGGGGGCCGAAACCTGGGGACGCGGCTGGAAACTCGGTCGCCCCCAGGACGAGAATAGCACCGGCGAAACGACAAAAAGGCTATCGTCGGGGCGCACTGGGAGCCAAATGGCTGGAGATGCTCTAAGGCATGTCGCCGACATCTCTCCCTCCCTCACTTAGGCGGGGCAAAAAAATGTTTTCATAGACAGTTAAAAAATCATCATGCTAGAGCTCTAGAGGATTAGCGCATCAAAACAACAATCATCGTTGATGAACAAAAGCATAGCTCGAAGAGATCAAACTTGTAAACACATGAACGAATACGATCGTGGTCGAATCCAGATGGATCTATTGAAGACGAACGAAGGGTAGGTCCAAACAGATCCACCAAAAGACTAACATCGCCGAATTGCATGGGATCCATTGGAGACAAACCTCCACGCGCACTTCGATGACGCTAGACGCACCATCGAAACAGGGCTAGACTGAAAGGATATTATTTCATCTTTAGGGAGCTGACGCTGCCTCGTCTCCCTTAGCAGGACACAAACCCTAATTGAACTAAAGGTTCTTAACTAAAAGCGGAGCAGGATCCCTTTCGGCAAGAAGTGTTGGGGTCCACTACGACTCCATGACCCTAAGGCCACCGGAGACGAGGCGGATTGGAGGCGCGTAGGTGGGATTCACAAAAAAAACCTAGTCGCCTTGTTCGCACGAGAGATGCGAGACAGAGGGGTAACTCATGTAATAGTTGGGAAAGACCTTTCCGAAGAAATCTTCTGATGTATTATAATATAAATATGCAATAGCAATACCATGATTCCTAGAAGCAATAAAAATTACAACCAAATCTAGGGTCATCTTACAACGACAACAAGCACTAGGGAAATTTTATTGTAGTAGATACCAGAGGAGTCGTTGTGTTAAGACCCAAATAGTCAGCATACCAAAACAATAGTCATCGTCGATGTAGAGAAACATGAACCGAAAGAGCCATATCTACAACTACACTAAGTAAAACCATGGCAGACCGAATCCAGATAAATTCATCAAAAAACGAGCATCGACCGGCTCCAAGCATATATAACAAAGACCACCACCAACCAAATCTAAGAAGACGCGTTGAAGACACGCATCCACGTTCCCTTCACCGCTAGGCGCGTCGCTAGAATGAGAACAAGATGAGAAGTACGCGTCGTCACCATCTCTCCCTACCTATCCCTCACCGGAGTCAGGCAACCCTTGTTGTAGTATACAGTCGAGAAGTCGTCGTGCTAAAGCCTTAGAGGACTAGCTCATTATAACAACAATCATTGCTGACAAATAGATGAGTGAATCAGAAGGATCAAACTTATAAAACACATGAACGAAGTATCAAGCGAATCTAGTCGGATCCATCGGAGACAATAGAATACTGGATCCAAACAGATCCACCAAAGACCCACATCGACTGAATTTCGTAAGATTCGCTGGATATACACCTCCACATGCCTTACGACGATGCCAGACACATCATCGGTACAAGACTAGGTGGAAAGAACACTATTCCATTTGCAAGGAGTTGTTGTCGCCTTGCCTCTCTAAGCAGTACACAAAAACCTAAATGATCTAGCTAAAACACAGAAGGACCTCTCCAGCCGGCAAGGGTTGAGTTTCCCCGAAGACGAGACAAGCCAGCCGCACCGCCGATGGGAGTGAGGGACAATCCCGGTTGCCTTGTTGGCGAGGGATGCAAGGCGAAGGGTTAACTCCCGTAATAGTTAGACCTTTATGAAGAAATATTCTCATGTGTTAATAATACGCAATAGCAGTCCAAAGATTCCTAGAAGTAACAAAAATTACAACCAAATCCATGGGACACCTAGGAACGACCCCAATCATTAATTTTTGTTGTTGTAGTAGATAATAGAGGACTCATTGCGTTAAGGCTCAAAGAATCATCACACTAGAACAGTAGCCATTGTTGATGAAGAGAAGCATATATTGAAAAGAGCAATATCTACAAAGGCACAAACTTATACGAATCCAAATGAATTCATCGAAAACGAGCATCGACCAGATCCAATGACGCCTACCAGATCTAAGAAGATCCATCGAAGACACACATCCACACGTCCTTCATCGGCGATAGGCGCGTCACCGAAGCGAGGACAGGACACGGGCATTATTCTAACCCTAGCATGTTGCCTCGAGGTCTCCGTTCCAACAAGGCAAAAGCACTAAAGCAAGGAGGACTGAATCCCTTCGGCCAATGAGGGTTGCGATCCGCCACGCCTCCAAAGGCCACCAGAGGCGGGGCCGACCGGCATCGACAAGAGGATGGAAACCCTAATCTTTCGTGAGTAGCGTGTTGCGGTTCTATTAAATTATGGCCTCTTGATTACACACCATCGCCGACCACAAACTCTTGTTTCATCTACTGTGCATGAAGATAAGTTGAATTCACATTCTAGTCAGCTTATTCAAAAAATCAAGGCCATTTGGGAAGATTTTGAAGCCAACAACTCCTGTAGCAAGTGGCTGCCACTTGAGTTTGTTTATCGCCCCAACGAAAATGGAGGAGATGTGTTCAGAAGCGCGTCACAGGGTGAGCTCACAGCCCTGCTCAATGATTGCATCAGTTGCACTGATCCAGAAGCAACCGATTGGAAGAGAATAGAGGCTGAGATCCATCCAGGAGACGGAGGCAGGCTTGATCTCAACGTCTTGTTATTAATTGTTTCCCGGTCAGATCAGCCCCAACCACAAACCACGGGCCGAGAACCAGAGGCAACGAGTGGTTACGAAGAATCAAGCGTGTATAATGATAAACTAGTAGTAGTAATGCCCATGACAAATAATTAAACAACTCCCTGATCATCATGCTATATATAATTGAGCATCTGATGCACCTTCTCGTTTGCAGTTTTTGTGAATGCTTTAATCCTTTTCTGCTTATCGATAAGATCGAACTGACGTGTGGCCGTGCATGACCTGACAATGGAACAAGTGCCTTCTGATTAGTCATATTGTCCATGAGAATCACAATGATGCATGATCACAATCATGCACGCACGCTACTGGCGTTTTGAGTAATATGTCGAGTGTAAGTTTGTACCATAGCCCATGCATAGCCGTTCTGCGAGATCCTTTTTCGGAACCATTTTTTGTGAAAGAAACGAATAATGACGCTGATCGCAATCGTGCATGCACGCCACGCTGCTGCCGTTTTCCGGTAATCTGTTGATCGTACGCCGTCACCAAGCTTGGCCTTGTACCACTGTGAGATCCTTTTCGAGATCATTTTGTGGAGTATTACTCCCTCCGTTTCTAAATACGAGTCTTTTAAGAGATTTCACTAGATGACTACATACGAAGCAAAATGAATGAATATACACTCTAAAGTATGTCTACATACATCCGTATGTAGTCTTCTAATAGAATCTCTAGAAAGACTTATATTTAGGAACGGAGGGAGTAGAAAACTAGAAATGTGAACGCCATCCCGTAAGAAATATAAGTAATGATCTAAACCATCTTATATTTTCTTAAGAAGAAAGTACTAGTACTCCAATTAGTTCCAATCCAATCATTAATCCAAGCCTTCATGTGCAAGAGGCGAAAACTCAAACTGATATTGTTTAAGCCGCCCGGTCGTGAAACACGGGCCGTCGGCGGAATGTTTAATCCCCTCCGGCTGCAGCCTGCAGGTGCCCACAAGTCCTTTTCCTTTTGGTTGCAGCTGCTAAAACCATCCGATTTTATTTATGATCAATTTGGTATTTACTAGTACTAGTAGTAATAAACCGCATATAGCAGGCAGTGTGCTGGACGGCTGGCGCCTTTAGACTTTCCACCTAATGGCGCCTACAAACTGCATAGAAAAGTTAGTACTAACAAGTGAAACCATCCATCCCCCTTTCAAGGCCGCGTCACTGATGCCAATTAAGCGACTAATGCATTAGGAAGGCAGGTCAGATGGGCCAAGCGGTGGTAATAGGAAGCCTAAGCAAGTAAACAAGCAGATAAAAAGAGGATGGATCGATTTGGGCTGCCATCTCATTTCCTTTCTGGAACACGGACGGGGGTCCGCTCGGTTCGCGTAGAGCCGCATCACGCACACGGCGGGGACGGGATCGATCGCCCGATCGCCGGTCGCTTTCGGCCGGGAGACGGAACCCAACGGCGGCCGCGGTGTCCTCACTCCATATTCCAGCATTGTTTCGTCGCTGTCTTATCCGGGCGTGCTTACGTGCGTGCATGCGTAATGATCTGCGGGCTGCCGCACATTGTTACATCCATCGGCCCACCGAGACGGCCAGAAAAACTGTAGGCTCGTCGTCGTCAGCACTTATCGTGAGGGCCAGATAGAACTGGTTCAGTTCTGGTGTGGAATGCGCTCTCTCCCCGTTCGTAATTAGTTGACGTTTAGAAGTTAGAACAACTTTAATGAAACGATTCATTTCATCCGCCACAGTTTATTTAAGACCGTGTGGACAAAAAGAATGACACAATGCGTTGATCCATTGTCTAACGCGTTTGCGCCGACCCATTTTCGCTCCAAATATGGAACTGAAATGCATCGGCGCGGACGCGCCTCCCCCCTTCGGTGTCCGCTTCAACCATCCACGGTCAACATTATTAATGACGGTCGCCATTCTTGGATCCACGCGTCAGCGACCGCGGTCGGCCTTTTTTAATCCGTCCGCGCGATGGGTTCAGCCTCATATGTTTCCAGAATCCACCCGTCCCATCTCGCCACCTCGTCGATGACCAAACCCTAGCACCATGACCAGCTCCTTCCCAAACAAGGGCAAGGCCCCGCTCTACCCCCGCGCCATCTCCATGAGAGCGAGGAGGAAGAGCGGCCTAAGGCCGACGAGGAGGCGGCGTACCAGCAGCAGCTCGCAGATGCCATCGCGCTGCCGGCCGCCGGCGACTACGTCGTGCCAACTCCGCCGAAGCCCGAGCCCACAGAGCCGCGGGAGGTCTATCAGTGGATCGGCTGCGTCCGCGAGTTTGTCAGTGCGCCGCCCATCTGGCTGGATGCGACACCGCAGCAGGAGCAAGCCTACCTCGAGCACCGGAGGACGGAGCACCTGCGGGCGGAGCGCGTCGAAGGCCTTCGGTTGATGGAGCTGGAGAAGGAGGCAGAGGAGGAACGGCGGGGATGTAGGAGGAGGAGCGCGCTCGTGCTGCTGCGCTGCCATCGCCACCAACACAGTCCGCGCCGGCGGGACTGACGACGGAGACGCAGGCAGCTGCGCTCTGGAACACGGCGTTCCCTTGGGTCGGTCCTACGTCTACGCTGGTCGACCTCATCGGCCCCGCCGCCGCCGCCGCCGCCTAGGGCTGCCTCGTTGTTTTAGTTTTTTTTAATTAATGTAATGCGGACGCGTGGACTCTCGTCGGCCTTCATGGCCGGCTTTTAATGTTTAATTATACCTGTTTATTATTTTCGTAAATGCTTTATATTTTTTCGCATGTCGGTAAAAAATGAATCAAGCCAGCGTTAAACGGATGTGTCGACTTAAACGGGAAAGCGGACATTATTATTTGTTGGACCGAGCCAAATGAACAAAAAACGCATAAAATAACGGTTCGTTTGGATCGGCCGGTTAATGTTGCTCGTTGCTCTTTAAACAGTGGGGGTATTTGTTCTCTTCTTGTATAGGATTTCACGTGCAGCTCTCCTCTGCATGGTGGTGTCACATAGCTTGTGAGGCCAGACCAGCTGAAAAATAATGTACAAGTATACTAGTAGAACTTACCGTGAGTGTCAAAAGTTCAGCTCAGTCAGTCATCCACAGGGACAGGGCTCCAGCTCCCGGGGTCGATCTCGCCGGAATATTACCAGGATGATACGGATATGGGCGAGCCCAGCTCAGCAGATTGGTTTTTCTCTTTTCGCATCAATGCCAGCCAGATTCGGGCCATGGGTGTCGAAATCCAAATCGAGCCGGTCCCCTCCCCTTGCTTATCCTGGGGAGAAGAAAAAACGCACGTGCTCACGGACGGTGTTCAACCCACCGCCCAGCTCTGCATGGACTCTCGTTTTCTTCTTCTCGCCGTGTGCATCGCTCCGCCCAGCGTGTTTCTCCCCCGAAGGCCCGGGAATAAGATTTTTTAGAAGTACTGTCTATTTTATATCAAAATAAAAAAACATATACCGAAATTTAAAAAAACCAAAACTAGCACCCGTCGGCCTATAGTGGGGCGAAGGAGGGCCTGTCGGCCGGTGGGAGACCGAAAAGGGCCGATCGGCCCACTGGTGGCGAAAGAGCCTGCCGTCGGCTCACGGTTGGTCGAAGAGGACCTGTCGGCCTTCAGGAGACCGAAGAGCCCCTGTATAAGGCCGACCGCCCGGGACCTTCTTCCTCCTCTGGCTCATCCTCTCTCTCTCCTTTGCAAAACCGATTCCTCCCGTCCTCCGATCTCCTCCATCCTTCATCCATTTTCCTATTCAATCCGCTGAAAAGATAGATCATACCCATCTCCACCGGCCTACGGTCTCATTTTGTGTCATGGGATAGTTTTTTGTTCGTTTGGAGGAGCCATGGTGGTGTGATGGAGGTGTGGTGGAGAGGAAGAAGAAGGGGACACACACGTCGAAGGTATACCAATTTTTTTAATTCAGGTTAGTTTTTTTATTGTACATAAAATTAGTTTATGTAGTGTAGTCATTTTAGTGTACGTGTTGGTAGTGTAAGTTTATTTAGTTTACTTAGTGTAGTCATTTTTAGTGTATATTTATTTTATGTACGTAAGTTCATTTTAGTGTTCGTAGGTTTGTTTTAGTCTAGGTTCTTTTTAGTGTGTGTTTATTTAGAGTACGTAAGTTTATTTTAATGCAGGTTTATTTTAGTATAAATTTGTTCGTTGCGTATAATGAGAAACTGACAATGTTTGACACGTGAAAATGGTGTAATTCCAGATATGGCTTCGTATCCGTTTCGTAATGGTAATATCAATAGAGGGCACCAAGGCGCACTTATGGAATCTGGCACGAACTTAGACGTGTTGATCGCTTGCACCCCAAAGTCTAATTGGATGATACACCCTGCATGGATTGATAGGTATGTGTCGGTATAATGACTTACTATGTTTGACATCCTTTTGATAGCCGCTAACTGTATGCTACATTCTATTTATTTTGTAGGTTAAGTTGGGCTGGACTTTTACCCTTGGCACGACTGGTTGATGGTACATTGGATGAGTGGGTTCATTATCCGGAATTGGATGAGGCAGGTGAACCAATGGAGTTACACAAGAGGCAAGTTACACGTTTCTCTTACGACAGGTCACTCCTTACCTGCTTAGTAGATAGATGGAGACTAGAGACACATACATTTCACTTTTTCTGGGGAGAGATGGCGCCAACTTTAAAGGATGTGTCTTATTTGTTGGGATTACCTCTGGCCGGTGCTGCCATAGGTCCTTTAGAGGCAGAAACTAGTTGGCTAGCATCGATGCAGGCCCGTTTTCTAGCTGCGGTGCCAACTACTACGATGCTAAGCAACGATCGTCACGGGCCTCTCTTTAGGTGGTTGAGCCAGTTTCAGATTGTCTCCTTAGGATATCCCAACGTCCAGTTGTCAGAGGCACAGATTGACCGATCCCTAGAGGCATATATTGTGAGGTTGTTCGGCAAGACGATGTTCACGAAGAGCCACGTGACCACTGTCGATGCATGACTCATCGGTATTGCACGAGAGATAGCTGACGCACGTTGTCCGGAAAACATTGTGTAGAGGAGTTTTGGTTCTGCTGTGTTAGCAACTACGTATAGAGGCCTGTGCAAAGCTTGCCAGTTGAAGTCTAGAAAATCTGGTCTTGTTGGTGAAAAGGACGTGGATGTCGCCTAGAGGAGGGGGGGGGTGAATAGGCGCTTTAAAATAATTAAGGTTTAGGCTAGAACAAATGCGAAATAAAACTAACGTTTAATATGTCAAGCACAAAACCTAAAAACAACTAGGCTCACCTATGTGCACCAACAACTTATGCTAAGCAAGATAAACAACTAAGAGATAGCAAGATATATTACAATAAACAATATGTCTATCACAAAGTAAAGTGCATAAGTAAAGGGTTCGGGTAAGAGATAACCGAGGCACGGGGAGACGATGATGTATCCCAAAGTTCACACCCTTGCGGATGCTAATCTCCGTTAGAGCGGTGTGGAGGCACAATGCTCCCCAAGATGCCACTAAGGCCACCGTAATCTCCTCACGCCCTCGCACAATGCAAGATGCCGTGATTCCACTAAGGGACCCTTGAGGGCGGTCACCGAACCCGTACAAATGGCAAACCTTGGGGGCGGTCACCGAACCCGTACACGTGGCAACCCTTGGGGACGGTTACCGGTACCCGTACAAATTGCTCGGGGCAATCTCCACAACCTATTTGGAGACCCCGACGCTTGCCCGGAGCTTCACACCACAATGATTGAGCTCCGAGACACCACCAAGCTTCTAGGACGCCAAAGCATCCACGGAGAACAATATCTAGGGTACTAAGTACCAAAGGTAGTAAGCTTCTCAACTTCTCACTTCCACGTATCACCGTGGAGAACTCAAACCGATGCAACCAATGCAATGGCAAGAACACACGAAGTGGTCAAGTCCCTCACACTCAAATCCCTCCACAACAACGAAAGCTATGGAGAAATATGAGAGGAAGAACAAGGAGCTCACAAAGAACTCCAAGATCAAGATCCAAGGGGTTCCCCTCACATAGAGGAGAAAGTGATTGGTGGAGATGTGGATCTAGATCTCCTCTCTCTTTTCCCTCAAGAACAAGCAAGAATCATTGGAGGGATTGAGAGTAAGCAAGCTCTAAGAATGTCAACAATGGAGGTAGAACAAGAGCTCAACGGATAGATAAGACCAAGGGGGAAGAAGACCCCCTTTATATAGTGGGGGAAGGAATCAGACCGTTACCCCCACTTTCTGCCCGAGCTCCAGTGGTACTACCGCTGGCACTCCAGCGGTACTACCGCCAGCTAGCGGTACTACCGCTGGCCCCAGCGGTACTACCGCTGGGCCCCTGGTAGTGCAACGGCACTACCACCGCCAAGAAAGTCTTCGCAAAAAGGTCCGTCCACGAACAACCGCTAGGCAGGCGGTACTAAGCTCCTGGAGCGGTACTACCGCTGACCAGGGGCGGTACTACCGCCAGCTAGCGGTACTACCTCTAGGGCCAGCGGTACTACCGCCAACTCTAGCGGTACTACCGCTAGGTCCAGCGGTACTACCGCTCGCCACTGAAACAGCCATAACTTTCGCATACGAGATTCGAATCGAGCAAACCCAAGCTTGTTGGATTCAGGACGACAAGGGCTATCCAAGGAAATCTTTAGACCATGCAGTTATGAAAATGCCAAAGATATAGAGATGTGAGTCCTCTATGAACGAAGAACCGGCAAAAACTCCAACATCGAAAACATCATAGTAGATGCATATGGACTCCGTTTTCGATGAACTCGAGCTTGTCACAAAGATGACCATAAGCTCTAAAACTCACAAAGAGAAACACCAAACAAGAACCAAGAAGTATGATGCAAGGATGCAAATGGTTTGAGCTCTCAACGAATGATACGATCAAGCTACTCACTTGAGAGCCCCCTTGATAGTACAACAATCTATCCTAAACAGAAAACCTATCAAGGGCAAACCTATACCTTGCACCTCGTCCTCTTGAGCTAGATGATGATGATCTTGGCTTCCTCAAGATGGACCACCTTTCTTGATTGTGTTGGCTTGATGAAGACTAGTTGATTGCTCCCCCATACTCACTATGGGTGAGCCACTGTTCAGCATATCTTCACAAGTCCATTGCCACCACAATGGACAACAAGCTTCAAGCATCATATCTTCGTGCTGATCCACTTGAACTTGCACATCGCAATCTTGATGACTATCACAACTTGACGTCATACTTCATGGGTTGTATGAGATCTTCCCTTTGACGCAAGCCCATGGAAACACACCATACCATGGGATCACTTGATCCCTCTCGGTACATCTTGTACGCTTTGTGTGTTGATCATCTTGATTTGCTCTTTGTCTGAGATCTTGATCAACCATGTGTCTCTATGACCATTCTTTGGATAATACCTTGAATACCATCTTGGTCATTGACGTCATACTTCATGGGTTGTATGAGATCTTCCCTTTGACGCAAGCCCATGGAAACACACCTAACCCCCACATAGAACTCTCACGAAGACCATGGGTTAGTACACAAATACGTAATGGACAATGCTTACCATACCATGGGATCACTTGATCCCTCTCGGTACATCTTGTACGCTTTGTGTGTTGATCATCTTGATTTGCTCTTTGTGTGATATCTTGATCAACCATGTGTCTCTATGAACATTCTTTGGATAATACCTTGAATACCATCTTGGTCATCATATAAACTCCTTGAACCCAACAGATGGACTTCAAGAAGTGCCTACGGACAAATCCTATAAATGTAACTTAAGACAACCATTAGTCCATAGGAATTGTCATCAATTACCAAAACCACATATGGAGATATATGCTCTAACAGTTGGATGTCCACTATTGTTGCAACTCTCGTCATATGAGAGATTCCCTATTGGTCGACCCTATGTCAATGTTGAAAAACCTTTTGGATATGAGGACATGGTTGGAACTTATGTGCCTTCTATAGACGACTTGCCTACTATGGGATCTGTTTGGGCACGGAGAGAGGTATTTTCATAACTACTAACAATATGAATTAGTAATGTTAGTATTTACTAATGTTTGTTGTCATGCACAGAGACAATTTTGCGTATAGCCAGGTGAGGGGCTGTGTAACGACCAAAGATGCGGTCCTTTCTGATCTGGGGGTCGAGGCCCCGAATAGGAAAGAAGCGCATCTAAGAGTTTCGCAAGCAAGTAACATAGCACAAACAATAATAAAAGTAGACAATTCGGGATTCAACTGCCTTCTTATTAATAACTCAGAGTACATCACAGATACAATCAAGGTAGTTCCGCTACGGACTACAAAACATGGAAATGCTATGCTACCCTGCCTGCAGGCCCACGATCACGACCACGCCTCAGTCCTATGGATAGTTCACGTAGAGGCGGTCTGTCTCCTCGTCGTACTGCCACGCCAGCTGGGTGCCGTCGGGGTCATTGGTCTCTGCGTTACCTGTACCTGCTGGGAGTTTTGGAGGAATCCGTGAGCCACGGGGACTCAGCAATCTAAGACCTTGGTGCCAGAACTAGTCATGTTATTTGGGTAAGGTAGGGGTAAAGTGTACCAGGCTCCAGCATCCTATGCTTGATTAAGTGGCTAACCTGCGCAAAATAGAAGTGAAGGTGGTCTACGCTAACGGTCGGGATTACTTGATCAGTAAGTGATCCTGAACACCTACCTACGGCATTCATAACCCCACCGTGTTCCCGATCGAAGAGAGATCTTCGAAGGGACAGTCACGATTACGCACACAGTTGGCAGTTTTATTAGTTTATGTTTAAGTTCTCTAATACCGGATGTTAACAAAATATTCCAAGTTGCCACATAACCGCGGGCACGGCTTTCCGAAAGATTAAACCCTGCAGGGGTGCTCCAACTAGTCCATCACAAACGAACACAGGCCGCAAAGGCATCCTCTATCACGAATCTCGTGATCTCGTCGGATTCCTTAGAGGAAAACCTCAACTCTGGGGGAACCAAAGCTTCACTGGATTCCTATACGCAAGATATACCGCTAAGGTAAGGCAAGGCTAGCAGGACCTCCCGACGTGTCGACGACCCTGATAAGAGCCGCGTATCTCAGTCTCAGGACACGCCGGATGAGTCACACTACAGGTATACCAAACCTCAGGTTACCCTGTGGTGGCCCCATAGTCTGCCCAGTTTGGACCAACACTCATGAGGAGCACTGGCCCGGGTTGTTGATTAAATCCTCGGGGTAGCTATTCCCTATGCAGTTTATTATTAAATGATTAGCAAATTAACACCAATGTTGGGTCCTGCCAGACAAGCCTTAGCACTACGCGATTTATCGAGGGGGTCCCCATAACAACCCCGAACGTGTTAGGAGCGATCATTATGGAATCAAACACCGGTTACCAGTAACTAAGGTGGCAATAACGGAACAAAGCACCCGGCAAAAGGCTAGGCCTCCTGTCATTTACCAAATATATAGGTGCATTAATTAAATAACAGAATTCAATATAATGATATCAAGCTCATGTCATCACATGAGTTTAAAACACCTGCAACTAGCAATGCTAACATTAGTAGCTGGGCAAGCCTACTTAGCCACACAAGTTTGCTAGGAAGGAGAACGATGTTTGGGCTCATGGCATTTAAAGAGGCAATTTAATTTCAGTGGTAGGCAGCGAGCAATATGACATGGAAACGAGACTAACATAACAAGTCTAGAGATGGAATCAAGGTCATATCATCTTGCCTGTGATATCCTCAGCTTGGAATGGCTCTAGTTCGTCCTGCACGTACTCTCCTGACTCCACATATTCGTTCTCTGATCCCGGTGCTACCCAACATAAGAATAACAGCCAATGAACAGCAGCACCACAAGATGCAACAATCACATGATGCATGAGATGAAAATTGAGCATGCACCACTATCTCTATCACTAGCACAAGCAAAAATAAGCTACTGCAAGTTTCTGGACAGAACTGTACACTAAGCTATTTTGACATGCATGATAATGACATGAACAGATGCGGCTCGTGAAAACGGTGCAAAATCATATAAAGAACATTGCAAACGGAGCTACGGATCAACGGGAATCAACGAAACAAGATATGAAGCTCTACGTGGAAGATTCAACACCACACTCACATTTGGCACAAATCTGGTATTCCCAGGTTGCCAAGACAAATAACAACCCAACATGAATGGATTGGAGCAAGGAAGGACACCACAACATCAACTAAGCACACACATTGCCCAAAATGACAAAACTACATAATCTGCCATTATCTGCATCTTAGCTCTTTGGGAGCTGCATGCAACATAGCTACAGGTCTTCAAACATGACAAATAATATATGTGGCTGTTGCCAACCAAGAACACTACAAGCACCAGCAAGAATCACAGCAAAAGGAATTAAACTCTAGAAGATACAAGGTCACAAACTTTCCCAAAACCATCAGATCTCAGGGACTTAGTGAAAATTCCTGCACCTGAGTTTCTATCTCTGTTCTGAAGCTTTTTGACAGCAATAAAAACACAACCTACTGGACTCCAAATGATTTTAAAATTGACAGGAAGCTTCACAAACATACCAGGTTCAAAACCCTAGCACTGAACTAAGGCTAGTTCTCAACAGAATGACCAGCACATCCTCATCTATAGGGGAAGAAAATGTTTCCAGAATCCCAGACTTAGTGAAATTTCAGATTTCACTAAACTGGAATTTTTCAGCCACATGCCCACTTTGTCTAGGAATAGTTTGCACACACATTACACCAAGTGATAATTGACACCACTATAGTGTAGAGAAAAACCCCTACTACTAACACACAAAAACTCATGCCCGTGGGCTCCACCTATTCCATGGAATCAAGGCTCAAACTTGCAACAAAGCTGAATTTGTCAACTCCATAAGGTATCCTACTAAGGCAACAACTACAAAGGTTGGGTTCATGTGCACAATGACAAAGTGACATGGGGGTTTGAACCCCATGTTTGTGTCATGCACATCAACATCACAAGCACATCTACCAAACTATCCCCACACACAAACAACATACCATGCCCTCTCACATATGGTCATGTGAAGGTGCAAAGCTTGCTTGCAAAGGTGGGATTCTACTCACACACACGTCTAATCCACATCACCCACAATCACATCATGCTCTAGATTAAGCACATACCTACACATGTTATGATTGCAATAAACACTAGAACAAGCTCACCCACACAAGATATATGTGGTGAGGGAGGGAACCCCTTCACTCACACAAACTTGCACAAGGCCACCATCATGAGGATGACTAGCACCCACATGCTCTAGCCTAGCAAGGCACACAAGTAAACACACACTTGCATGCAACACTTCCCTACACATGCCCATGAATCCACAAGCTCAACCTCAAGATATGTGACTTGGAGCAAAAGGAACAGAAACCACAAGCTGTGATAGTAGAAAAAATAATGCTTCCATTCTACCTAGTGCACATAGTACATATACATGCCCAGGAACAGCACATGGAAGAAACACACAACAAAAAAAATAAAATGGGGGGAAGAGAGTTCGAACTCGGCACCTCCCCTAGTAAACAGCAACATCACTACCACTCTGCTAAGGATCAGACTTTGCTAGAACAGGGCTACACAGGAAGAAACCCTGCTCTGCTGCACTAGGCACTGTCGAGATATCAGCAAAAAAAAGGGGGGAGTGCATCAGCTAGGGATCGAATCCTGCACCTCAAGGAAACAAGCAGAGACATACACCAACGCGCTACGACACGGCTACTGTCAGAACGGGGAAACTAACCAACTAGCTACTACAAGCAGCCGATCTAGGCTCTTCTCCGAGACGCACCAGTGACACAGAGGTTACCGGGTTTCCTCGCCGTACTGCTGCTGCTGCGCTGCGCTACCGGAGGAGAAACGCACGCCTGCTACTAGCCGACAGCTACGCAGGGAGGGAGCCCTGCTACCTGCAACACCGAAACCACCACGACTTCTACTCGATCTGCTGCTGCTGCTACTCTCGGCCGAGACTGCTACACACCAGCCTGATGAGCGCCCAAAACTACTGCATGGCACTGCCCGAGCACCCAATCGACAAACTGGCACACACATACGCATGCACCACGGCTGCTACTGCTGCGGCTACTGTTGAGGCATAGTTTATGCCTAAGTAATTTTGGTGATTGATGACAGTACCGTACAGTACTAATCGTGTGTGTCAAGGTTTCAGGTAACACTCGTCAACGGCACAAGACGACACGTCTCCTTTCTTCTGGAACGGAAGCACGACGCTCTCTACGATTCTCTTTATTTGAGTCTTAGGATAGCCGTACTATTACGAGGGGATCCGTAGTGGAAAGGTTTGGGTGGAATCTATCTTTACACACGCTCACTTCACATTCTCCCTTTCCTTATCTTTTGGAGCGGCCCTCGCCTATTCATCTCGATTATCTCTGCAAAATGGTCCCCAGCGGTAGTACCGCTCGTGCCAGCGGTAGTACCGCTGGACTGCTAGCGGTAGTACCGCTGCAGCCAGCGGTAGTACCGCCAGCAAGCGGTAGTACCGCCCCTGGTCAGCGGTAGTACCGCTCCAGGTGCTTTGTTCCACCTACCTAGCGGTAGTTCGTGGACGGACCCTTTTGCGAAGACTTTCCCGGCGGTAGTAGTGCTTGTGCACTACCAAGGGGCCAGCGGTAGTACCGCTGGAGGCCCAGCGGTAGTACCGCTGCAGCCAGCGGTAGTACCACCGGAGGCCCAGCGGTAGTACCGCCAGGCAGCGGTAGTACCGCTCCGGCACAGCGGTAGTACCGCTGGTACTCGGGCAAAGAGTGGGAAAACGGTCTGATTTTCCCCCCCACTATATAAAGGGTTCTTCTAGCTGAGGAACCCTATCTCTTACCTCGCTAAGCTCCATTGTTGCTCCACAAGCTCTAAAGTGCCCGATCTCTCTCCCTAGCCAATCAAACTTGTTGATTCTTTAGGGATTGGTTGAGAAGGCCTAGATCCACACTTCCACCAAGAGAAAAGTTGATTCCCCCACCAATCCCTTGCGGATCTTGTTACTCTTGGGTGTTTGAGCATCCTAGACGGTTGATGTCACCTCGAAGCCATATTCCATCGTGGTGAAGCTTCGTGGTTTAGTTGGGAGCCTCCAAGCTTTGTGTGGAGTTGCCCCAACCTTGTTTGTAAAGGTTCGGTCGCCGCCTTCAAGGGCACCTATAGTGGAATCACGGTACCTTGCATCGTGCGAGGGCGTGAGGAGAATACGGTGGCCTTAGTGGCTTTTTGGGGAGCATTGTGCCTCCACACCGCTCCAACGGAGACGTACTTCCTGTCAAAGGGAAGGAACTTCGATAACACATCCTCGTCTCCATCGGTTCCACTTGTGGTTATCTCTACCCTTTACTTTGTATTTGCTTATGCTTGTGACTATATCTTACTTGTCTTAATAGCTCTTGTTGTTAGCTTCTATAGGGTTCACCTCATTGTCATATTATTTGTGAACCCGTATAGTGTTTACCTTAACTTGTTAAGATTAATTAAAAAAGTGGTCGTTGTCTATTCACCCCCCCCCCTCTAGCCAACCATATCGATCCTTTCAATTGGTATCAGAGCCACGTCTCTTTATTAAGGATTTAACCACCCGAAGAGTATGGAAGGCGGAGAGGAAGTTAACCGTGGGCAACCCGAGTACATGGACTTGACTTCGGTCACAAGGGACGACTTGAATACGGCTATGGCAGCCCTCAAGACGTCCTTGACGAGCGAAGTCAAAACCATGCTTAAAGAATTAATTGATGGTCTTAAAAGTTCACCCGAACCGGCTTTAGTGGTTAAACCCACCATTTCCGATTTGGAGGCCAACTCCTCTAAGGAAGCGGCTAAAGGTATGCAACCTGCTTCACCTCACGAAAAGGATGGGACTGGAACATATGCTTTGGTTCCACCTCCCATGACTTATGGAGGACCCGTTCTCGCACCTCGTCTTAATCCTGTTGGTCCTCCTCCTAAACTTGTGAAAGGTGACTTTGCTAACTGGGTATTTTCTATTAAGTCTCATTTGAATCACAGCTCAACAAACTTGTGGAGAATTATCGAGCAAGGATATTATCCCCATGACCCAAGCAACCTCACTCCAAGAGAAGATGCAGACAATCAATATAATCACTCTGCGTTGTTTATTCACCAGTCTGCTGTGCCACCTGAAGATCTTCCCCACTTGCGACCCTTCACATTGGCCAAGGATTGTTGGGACCATATTATGGTACTGTACAAGGGAAGCTCAAGTATTCAACGATCCAACTATGAAGTGATACTTGATAAGGCCGATGAGTTTGTGATGAAGGAAGACGAGGACCCTCGTGATCTCTATCGGAGGGTGACTGCTATTGCTGTGGCACTAAAGGATCATGGGAGTAAGGATGTGGATGATACATGGGTCAAGCGCAAGTTTCTCAAAGCCATCATGCCTTTCAATAAAGCCATGTCATCTGTCATTCGTCAGCGACCAGACTTCCACTCCTTGGCTTCCAGTGAAGTGTTGGATGAGTTCATTGCAATGTCAATCATGAACGAAACAGCCGACAATGCACTTGCTCGTGTCCGATCAAAAACCACTTCACCCAACCTTGCGTTGAAAGCAAGAGCAATGCTTGAAGAAGAAGAAGAAGATGAGGAAGAGGAGAGCTGCCCTGAAGACACAAAGTATGCTTATCATGAGCACATGGCTCTTGCATCAAGGCAATTCTGGGGAAATAAAAGGAACTCAAGACCCACCTTCAACAAGAACAACTCGAGTGGATTCAAACCCAAACAACGAGTGAGGACATGTTATAACTGTGGCAACGTGAGTCACTTCGTGGCAGAATGTCCCTATGAGAAGAGGGAAGACAACGGAGGCAAGCTCATTCGCAAAGACAAAACCAAATCATTTCCAATCAAGAACAACTTTGTGAAGAAACCTCACCCAAAAGGGATGGTGGCCCTGGAGGAGTATCCTTCTGATGATGATGGCGATGATGATGATACAGTGGCAACGGCAACTGTTGCTATCGCCACTACCTCTTCCCAGAAGGTGTCTCTCTTCAACGCCCCCAACGAGAACCACATCACCAAGTGCCTCATGGCAAAAGGTACCAATCAGGTAACTCCCATCATTAAGACCAACATTACTTCTGCTCCTTCATTGTTAAATTGTGTAGAAGGTAGTGATGTTGGAAAACTTAATGAGCATGATCTTGATAAGTTTCTATGCACTATTAAGGGAGAACCCAAGAAGCACTTTGTTGCTCTCTTGGAACAACTGGGTGAGGCCACTGACCTCATTGAGTCTCATGAGGAGACCATCTCCGAGCTTCAGGGACATAGCCGTGACTATGCCGATGAAATTGCCGAATTATCTAGTGCTCTAGAAGAAGAGCGCACTCTTCGTTTGGCTCTTGAGGAGTCATATAATGATGACTGCGCTAAAATGCAAAAGAAACTAGATCATGATGTTGTTCTTACTCGCATGCTTAAATCTGAAAAGTATGCTCTTGAAGTTGGCCGTGACAGACTCAAGGAAGAGTTTGACATACTTGACAAGGCCCACAAAGCCTTGAAAGGTGTTCATTTCTCTCTGAAAGAGTCTCATGATCAACTCCAAGCAAAGCTTACCAAGGAGATCTCTACTTGTCCTCCCTTTGTGTTAATTGATAATACTTGTGCAACTAACACTTGTTGTGAGCATGTTCATCTTGTGGAGGAAAATGCCAAGTTAAAGGAGAAACTTGAGAAGGGCCTTGTGGCATGCAGACAAGGTGACAAGAGTCTGAACGATCTCTTGAGCACTCAAAAGGGTGTTGTAGGGAAGGAAGGACTTGGACTTACCTCCAAGTCAAAAGGTAAAAGGAAGAACAAGGAACGATCTCTCACCCTCATGGACATCTTTGTCAAAGAGGGCGAGGGGACTCAGAAGGTGAACAGGAACAAGGTGGACTATGGGAACCCCAAGAAGGGCAAAACCGCTCCTACTAACACAGCCGACAAACTCAATTCCTCTTATGTGTTATGTTGTGCTAGTGATGGGCATGTTTATGCCAGATTTGTTGGTTCCTACGATGAAGATATTGAATGGGCTATCTGGGTTCCTAAGACCCTTGTCTCTAACATGAAAGGACCCATTAAAAAATGGGTACCTAAAACCAAGCCTTGATCTATTGCAGGAGTTTGCTTCCGGTGGGGTGTCATGGTTGTTCGATAGTGGAGCAACAAATCATATGACCGGAAGCAAGGACTTAGTGGTGGATGTGCATCCTTCTCCATCTATGCCCACCCATGTCCAATTCGCTGATGCATCCTCGTCAAAGGTATTGGGATTTGGTAAGGTGGTCGTCTCTCAAGATTTATCTATTGAGAAGGTCATGCTTGTTGAGTCACTTGCCTACAATTTACTTTCGGTTCGTCAACTTGCAATCATGGGTTTTTCCACTTTCTTTAATATCGACACCGTGGTCCTCCTAAGGAGCAAGACTCTTAAAGTAGCCTATGTTGGACATGTCGAAAATGGTCTCTATGTGGTGAACTTCTCGAAGCGACCCACTAAGACTGCGACATGTTTAATGGCTAAAGTTGACGTGGGCTGGCTTTGGCATCGCCGTTTAGCTCATGTCAATATGAGATCTTTGCAAAGTCTTCTGACAGGGGACCATGTTCGTGGACTAACAAATGTGAGCTTTGCTAAAGATCGTGTTTGCAGTGCTTGCATTGAAGGAAAGATTCATGAAACTGCTCATCGTCCAATGACTCTTATCTACACTAAGAGGCCATTGGAACTTCTCCATATGGATCTGTTTGGTCCTCCAACATTTGATAGTCTTGGAGGCAGAAAATATTGCTTAGTGATTGTTGACGACTACTCAAGATATACCTGGGTATATTTCTTCAAAAGGAAGAGTGAAACTCAACAAACGGTCATCAACTTTGCTAATGAAGCGCAACGTCAACATGAAGCAAAGATCTTGATGATTAGGAGTGACAACGGCACCGAGTTCAAGAACTACACCCTAGATAAGTTTCTAGGTGATGAGGGAATAAAGCACCAATATTCTGCACCATATACCCCTCAACAAAACGGCGTGGCAGAAAGGAAGAACCGGACCTTGATAGACGCTGCAAGAACAATGATGGCAGAATTCAAATCTCCATACAACTTCTGGGCAGAGGCCATCAACACAGCATGTCATGCGTCCAATCGACTCTACATCCGCAAAGGCTTGAACAAGACTCCGTATGAGATTCTAACTGGAAACAAATCCAATCTCAAGTACTTCCGGGTATTCGGTTGTAAGTGTTTCATTCTTAAAAAGGGAGCTCGGTTAGCTAAATTTGATTCTAGAGCACATGAGGGTATCTTTGTTGGTTATGCTACAAACTCTCATGCTTACCGTGTCCTCAACAAGTCCACCGGACTAATTGAGGAGACGTGTAACGTAGAGTTTGACGAAAATAATGGCTCCCAAGTGGAGCAAAGTGGTCTTTGTGATATAGGTGATGAAATTCCTCCCGAAGCCATAAGAAGAATGGGGATTGGTCAAATACTCCCCATTGAGGAACCCCTTGTGGCCGAAGGAGAAGGACAATGCTCTACTCAAGTGGAGCCATCACCCCCACAAGCCCCACACGCTTCCGATGAACAAAGAGAAGACTCTCAACAAGTTGATCAAGCTCACGGTCAAGATCAATTGCCTAACAATGGTGATATGCCCCATGATATTCAAGCACTACTACAAGACCCTGAACCAGCACAAGATCAAGATCAAGAGCAACCACTAATACAAGATCAAACTAGTGAACCTGTTCAAGTCGAAGGACAAGATGATCAGGAGACTGTCTCACAATTCCCGTCTGGAGCTCCAACAACCGGCTCAAGACGCAAGGGCAAACAAAAGATACAAGTCGATGCTCCTCTGTTATCTAATGAAGAACTCTTGGAGCGTCGAGCAGCCAAGAATGCGAACAAGCTGAGAGCCAAGTCACATCTTATGAAGAATGTTCTTGGTAGTTTAAAAAGGGGAGTATCTACCCGTCAACAGCTTTGGAATTATTGTGAGCATCACGCGTTTGTCTCGTATTGTGAACCTCAACAGGTACAAGAAGCGCTCGATGATGAGGATTGGCTTACGGCCATGCACGAAGAACTTAACAACTTCGAGCGCAACCAAGTCTGGGATTTACTGCCTCGACCAACGAAGGAACATAATGTCATTGGGACCAAATGGATATTTAAGAACAAGCAAGATGCAAATGGAATTGTGATTCGAAACAAGGCAAGATTGGTGGCTCAAGGCTACTCCCAAGTCGAGGGTATCGACTATGGTGAAACCTTTGCCCCTGTTGCTCGTCTAGAATCTATTCGCATGTTACTTGCATTTGCTTCTCATCATAACTTCAAATTACAGCAAATGGATGTGAAAAGTGCATTTCTTAATGCTCCTTTGAATGAGTTGGTATATGTCAAACAACCTCTGGGATTCGAACATCCCAAGCTCCCCAATCATGTGTACAAACTCAATAAGGCACTCTATGGCCTTAAACAAGCCCCACGCGCGTGGTATGAGTACCTTACTGAGTTGTTACAAGATCGTGGGTTTGAAATTGGGAAGATTGATCCCACTCTTTTTTACTAAGAGGGTTAAAGGGGATTTGTTCATATGCCAACTATACGTTGATGATATTATCTTTGGCTCTCCTAACATTTCATTCAATGAAGAATTTGCTGCGCTAATGACTGAGAAGTTTGAGATGTCCATGATGGGAGAGTTGAAGTTTTTCCTCGGGTTCGAGATTAAATAAGGTCTAGAAGGGACATTCATCAAACAAGCCAAGTACACTCAAGACATGCTCAAACGGTTCGAGCTCGAAGATGTCAAACCGGTCAAGTTCCCCATGCCAACCAGATGCAAGCTTGACAGTGATCCCAATGGTAAAGCAGTGGATTAAAAGGTATACCGCTCCATGATTGGATCCCTCCTTTACCTCTGTGCATCTAGACCGGATATTATGTTGAGTGTAGGGATATGTGCACGGTTTCAATCCGCACCAAAAGAAAGTCATTACATGGCTGTCAAACGAATCTTTCGATATTTGGCTCATACCCCAAACTTTGGCCTCTGGTATCCCAAAGGAGCAAACTTCAATCTAGTTGGCTATTCTGACTCAGATTGGGCTGGAGATTGTGTGGAGAGGAAGTCAACATCTGGAGGGTGCCAATTCCTTGGTCGCTCTTTGGTAAGTTGGTCTTCAAAGAAGCAGAACTGTGTCTCCTTATCATCCACCGAAGCTGAGTATGTGGCAGCTGCAAGTTGTTGTGCACAATTGCTATGGATGAGGCAAACTTTAAAGGATTATGGTGTCACTTGTGACAAAGTGCCTCTTCTATGTGACAATCAAAGCGCCATCAAGATTTCCCTCAACCCAGTGCAACATAGCAAAACCAAACATATTGATATTCGTCATCACTTCATCCGTGAACATATCAAGCTAGGTGATATTGAGGTTCACTTCATCCACACTGAAGAGCAACTTGCAGATATTTTCACCAAGCTACTAGATGAAGCAAGGTTCCGGGAGTTAAGGCATGAGCTAAATATCATTGATTCAAGTAATGTGGATTGAAACTAGGCATGTTGCACCTCACTTTACATTTCATCTTGGTCTAGATGTAGGCATGGACATAGGGGGAGTGTTGTTCTCTCAATGAACTCTCCCTCCCCCCATTATGCGTAAATCAATCTAGTCTTTCACTTTAGCCATTGTCAAATGGCACTTGTGCTTCAAAGACGAGCATTGGTCATGAACCCAAGGATAATTCTTCGCGGTGTCATACCATTGTCTCAAACATAGGTGGCCTCGGCCACCGCCTCTCCATCCTCTTTTGCGTATAAAGGAGAGGATATACAATGACAAGTCAGTACATTTTCTTGGAAGTCATCCCTTTTTACTCACTTGTCATGTGCCCAAGTTTCCCATTTTCCTTAGCCGTGTTGAAACATGTACAGCGATACTACCGCCAGGGTAGCGGTACTACCGCCAGGGTAGCGGTACTACCGCCAGGACCCAAGCGGTACTACCGCCACGTATGGCGGTACTACCGCCAGGATTCAAAATCTAATACGAGCGGCTAGAATATTTCTAGGGTTTCGAGGGGGAGCGGTACTACTGCCAGGACCCCAGCGGTACTACCGCTGCACCCCAACGGTACTACCGCTGCACCCCAGCGGTACTACCGCTGGCCCGTACCCCTTGGGCTATATAAAGGGAGGGGGAGCCCGATTTTCAATCTGTTTCTTCTTCCTCGCGGCTCCTCCCTCCCTAGCCCGAAAACCCCCTGATTGGATCTCACTTCGTGGAGCTCCTTCTCCCCGTTGGTGTGGAAGGGTTGCTTCATCTCTTTTTCCTCCTCCAAAGCCATGAATCCTGGTAAAAAGGCTCCTCCCTTCTTCTATTTTGTTGTTGGTCGTGTTCTAGGGTTAGGAGCATTGGGGATTGGACTCATATTTTGATCCTATGGCTAGTTCTTGGATGGCATGAAGGAAATATTTGAGGGGAGTATAGGTCCGATGTTTTGTTGTTGTGTTTGCTGCCATGCTCTAGGATTTCATCGTCTTAGATCGAATACTTGAACTTTTGGATTAGATCTAAAAACGTGCTCTCTCTTGCCTAGGCATGTTTGTACCTCTTGTTACTAAGTGTTACTCATGACAGTAGGGCTGGGGTGTACGTCTTAGTGTTCATATTCAGTCCATGCCCTCGAAAACGAGTTTTATATGTCAGATCTGAAAGTCAAACCCCCAGCGGTACTACCGCCACGGGGTAGCGGTACTACCGCTAGGACCCCAGCGGTACTACCGCCAGGGCTGGCGGTACTACCGCTATGACCCCCAGCGGTACTACCGCCAGGGCTGGCGGTACTACCGCTAGGCCCCAGCGGTACTACCGCCAGGGGTGGCGGTACTACCGCCAGGAGCATTCACGGTGTATTTTTTGTTTTGTGCTTAGCAATGCGTGTTTACTTTTTCTGCGTTTTCAAGATTCATTGCCTTGACTTTTCTTGTCGCCTCTTTTTCGCTTTGTGGTCTGTGGCACAGGTGGCTCTGCTCGCCATTCGAACCCCCCACGGGACACGGCGTCCAAACAGTTTCGCAACACAGAGGCGCCCGAGGGGTCTGCCACGTCTGGTCTGCCTCCCAAGAAGAAGTCCTTCAAGAAGGTCGCTCACAAGGACAAGAGGGTCAATATCCGTACAATGTCCCCCAAGGACTTTCTGCAATTTCGCACCAAGAACCCCTATCTCAAGGAGAGGGAAGTGATCGATGGGGTTGAAAATGTCTGGGCAAGGGACCAGTGCAGGATCTATCGGGATGTTATTGCTTCCTTCAAGAAGAACCATGTCTCTGTTCAGTGGATTGATCTGGCACATCTTTAGTGGAACATTGACTACTTTGGTGATGCCCTCTCTCTGGTTGACAAACTGGGCATCAAAGACATCATCACCTTCAAGACGGACTTTGATCCCACTGCAGTGGCTCAGTTTTATGTCACAGTCCATTTTCTCTCCTGATGCACAGCGTTCCATGATCTGGATGACTGGGTCGAAGAAGATGACCGGTTCCTGGACTGAGTTCATGCAGTTCCTTCACATTGGCTTTCAGGGTGCTGACACTCCTCTTGGGCTGCGTCCTCATGCTGCAGCCCCCATCGATAGGGCCCCCGCAAAGGACAGACTGCAGTCACTGTATCTGAGGAAGTGGGTGCTTCCCAAGCACCTGGACATCATGCATCGGATCTTTCGCAACACCCTCTTCCCTCGGAGTGGTAACTTTGATGAGGTCCATGGCTACTTGGCTGAGATGTTGTTACTGTGTGAGGAGGCTATGTCTCAGGAGTCTGTTCAGCTGGATATTTCAGATGTGATGTTCACAGAGCTCTGGAACTGCACCATCAATCGTAAGGTTCCTATCTATGGGCCTTACCTGTTCGCATACATTTGCCATAAGTGGGAACATGCTTTTCTGGATGAGGTGCTCTACGCACAGTCTGATTACATTGTGCATGACCCGATCAGGCTTCGCGTCAAGGACAAGTGGGCCAACCCATCTACATCCTCTCAGCACATGGATACTGATACAGAGACCGTTGCTGACAGAGGAACTGCCTCTCAGTCCCGCTCGTCTGCCATGCCATCTTGGGCTATCAAACTGCAGGACAAGATGAAGACACTTTTCTGTATGCAGGCCAAGGGTCAGTACCAGACACATGTGGCTCAGAAGCAGAGCCGCCAGAGGCATAAGCGTGTTCTCAGGACCTTGGATGTGGACATCTCCAGCGGCTCAGAGGACGACATCACTCCTGAGGCCACTTGGATGCAGGCTCAGGGGTACCAGTGGTCTGGCGATGAGGCAGAAGAGGAGGAGCAGACCGACCAGGAGGGGACAGACGAGTCTGGTGATCCTGAAGACGAGGAGTAGTTACCTGTGGCATTAGGTGTGCCCCTTTTTGGTGTCTTGTGCCAAAGGGGGAGAGAGTCTAGGATTTGCTTTCATTTCGAACTTTGCATTGCTTTGCTTTATCTCGTATGGTTTGCTTCGAACTTGGTTTGATTCTCGTTTGCTATCTTTTGTGAGACATGATCTTATGTGAGATTTATTTCCATCATATGCTGTGAGTCATATGTCCCGTATTGTCATATATCTCTATCTTTTTGTTCTCATATTATTCTCTGTGCAAATCCGGTATTGTCATCAATCCACCAAAAAGGGGGAGATTGTTCAGGCATAGTTTATGCCTAAGTAATTTTGGTGATTGATGACAGTACCGTACATGACTAATCGTGTGTGTCAAGGTTTCAGGTAACACTCGTCAACGGCACAAGACGACACGTCTCATCTCTTCTGGAACGGAAGCACGGCGCTCTCTACGATTCTCTTTATTTGAGTCTTAGGATAGCTGTACTATTAAGAGGGGATCCGTAGTGGAAAGGTTTGGGTGGAATCTATCTTTACACACGCTCACTTCACATTCTCCCTTTCCTTATCTTTTGGAGCAGCCCTCTCCTATTCATCTCGATTATCTCTGCAAAATGGTCCCCAGCGGTAGTACCGCTCGTGCCAGCGGTAGTACCGCTGGACTGCTAGCGGTAGTACCGCTGCAGCCAGCGGTAGTACCGCCAGCAAGCGGTAGTACCGCCCCTGGTCAGCGGTAGTACCGCTCCAGGTGCTTTGTTCCACCTACCTAGCGGTAGTTCGTGGACGGACCCTTTTGCGAAGACTTTCCCGGCGGTAGTAGTGCTTGTGCACTACCAAGGGGCCAGCGGTAGTACCGCTGGTGTCAACGGTAGTACCGCGGGAGGCCCAGCGGTAGTACCGCCGGAGGCCCAACGGTAGTACCGCTACAGCCAGCGGTAGTACCGCTCCGGCACAGCGGTAGTACCGCTCCGGCACAGCGGTAGTACCGCTGGTACTCGGGCAAAGAGTGGGAAAACGGTCTGATTTCCCCCCCCCACTATATAAAGGGTTCTTCTAGCTGAGGAACCCTATCTCTTACCTCTCTAAGCTCCATTGTTGCTCCACAAGCTCTAAAGTGCCCGATCTCTCTTCCTAGCCAATCAAACTTGTTGATTCTTTAGGGATTGGTTGAGAAGGCCTAGATCCACACTTCCACCAAGAGAAAAGTTGATTCCCCCACCAATCCCTTGCGGATCTTGTTACTCTTGGGTGTTTGAGCATCCTAGACGGTTGATGTCACCTCGAAGCCATATTCCATCGTGGTGAAGCTTCGTGGTTTAGTTGGGAGCCTCCAAGCTTTGTGTGGAGTTGCCCCAACCTTGTTTGTAAAGGTTCGGTCGCCGCCTTCAAGGGCACCTATAGTGGAATCACGGTACCTTGCATCGTGCGAGGGCGTGAGGAGAATACGGTGGCCTTAGTGGCTTTTTGGGGAGCATTGTGCCTCCACACCGCTCCAACGGAGACGTACTTCCTGTCAAAGGGAAGGAACTTCGGTAACACATCCTCGTCTCCATCGGTTCCACTTGTGGTTATCTCTACCCTTTACTTTGTATTTGCTAATGCTTGTGACTATATCTTACTTGTATTAATAGCTCTTGTTGTTAGCTTATATAGGGTTCACCTCATTGTCATATTATTTGTGAACCCGTATAGTGTTTACCTTAACTTGTTAAGATTAATTAAAAAGTGGTCGTTGTCTATTCACCCCCCCTCTAGCCAACCATATCGATCCTTTCAGCTACTGCCCTGCAACGTATCCACTCGCGGGAAAGGGGAGGAAGGGGACCGGCTCACCTCGGGGAAGAAGGAGGAGCCGCTCGGGGATGACGTCGGTGAAGACGACGACCCGAAGAAGCTGACGACGCGGGGGGGGGGGGGGAGAACGCCGGGAACTCGCCGTTGACGTGGTGCTGGCCGTCGGCGTGGGCGTTCCGAGGCCTTCCCGAGGACGGGAATGGAGCGCGGGCTCCTACTCCGTGCTCCTGGACATGGCCGGCGCTGCTCGACGTAGACGGCGGGGTAGACGCGGCGGCCGGACTCTCTCTCTCTGCTCCTACTCTACAGAGGGCTTACCAGGGAGAAAGAAGAGATGGAGAGGAAGGTGGAGGCGGCGCTGGAGGAAGGAGGGGAACCCTAGGGAAGGAGGAACGTTCCCTCCACCTTATATCACCTTGGGGGAGGCGCTAAGGCCACAGGATCGAAGGGGAGGCGATCGGGAGGTGGAGCTGCGGTCGTACAGAGATGACGTCGAGAGGAGGAAGAGAGACGCGGGTGGGCTGTGCTGCGCGAGGGGGAGAGGAGACAGTGGGCCTCTCTGAGTGGGAGGAAGCCCACCAGAGAAGAAAATAGAGAAACAACCGTGGAGATTTATTTCTAATTAGATAAATTACAGAGAAAGAAAAAACCCACAGGACTACTACTGATTATAAAATCAAAACAAAAATGCCCCTGGGCCTAAAAATACCTAAGCTTTTTAAATAAAATGCAAAAGGAATTTTATGGGGCAATTAAATAAATACAAAACAACAATTAGTTATACTGTTTTGTGATTTATATTCACCCTCAAGACCAAAATAAAACTCCACATCATCACATCATCATCTCCACAATAACCTCTAAACACAAGACATTTTAAAACAGCTTTTGGGAAGATGGAATTTTGAACATGAGATAAAAGGAAAGGAAAAGGGTTTGCAATAGCAAGGAGATTTGAAATTACATAGCACTCACTCCTACACTCCACACACCATCATCACATGTGCATCAACACAAGAAATTACAAGACCACAACATCACACCTAGCAAGATCACATGCAACCATATCAAGACATAGCATCATAAGGTATGGCAAGGATGGTATGACATGGATGCATGCATGCAAAAGAAGAATACAAGGTGACACATGAAATCATGCATGCATAGATAACTCTCATGACAAAGTCAAGGTGGTCCCACATGGAAGGTTACAAAAAGGGAAAGTCTTACACTTGGGGCACTACAGGCTGCTACCCCTCCTTCACGGCGCAGTTTGATAGTTTGCACGAGGGTCAAGTTATATGGGAGCCATACTCCAATCATGCTATTTCAGAAAGGTGTCTAGTTGGGATTTTTGTCGTGCACGACTGGTATACGAAAGGTCACTCGGAAGCCGAACGTTTTGGCTGCAGTGGAGATTGAACACGAGCGCTGCACCTTTCAGCTGTTGTGTGTTCGTTTCATCTCCCTCGTTCTCTTCGACTCCTGACGTTGGCCTCTTGCCTCCTTCTCTTGCGTCTATAAAAGGTAGGTCACTCCTCTGCAGAGAGACGCATCAGAACTTCCTCTTGCCACCGGTTCCATTCTCTGTGCTACTGCTACGTTCTTCCCCATCCCGACTTGCGGCGCGCACCGTAGGTCGGGACAGTAGGCCTCCGAAACTGCACCTCTTTGAGTCATGTACGGGCGAAGGGTGATAAGGTTTTTGGAGAGCGCTCCACGCGACTACTGACTTCTTCATCACGGATTCCGATGACTACTTCTCCGACGACAACTTCTTCCCCGACGTCAAAAACCTCTTAGACGACATGGCTCGCGAGAACACCGACCCCAAGACAAGTGCTTCCGCCGCTATTCCGTCTGTCTTCCTGTTCTCTCTGTTTAATGTCTTACCTCAGTATCTTGTTCTACCGTTTCTGGTTCTAGCCTCTGTTTTACATATGTTCTCTTTTAGTTCATATGTGCACATGCCTTTTGCTGTCTCATTTTTGTATTACATGATTTGTTTCATCTTTATTATGATGGTCATGTTTTATCTACCTTTTCTGTCAATAAGATCCTATGGTAAATTGCTCATATTTTCAACAACTCAAAAACCTAAAAACAGTGCGACCAACCAAACGTGCATGATATGGATAGCCGAGGTGTGAATGAATGGTCGTCGGAGGTTGCTCTCCGTGCATGAAGTAAACTCTACACTATGGTCACGTTTTATGTACATGGTTTTCTGAACTTCTATATTATTATCGTTGTTTTTTTAAGATTTTACTATAGACTACATGAAATAAATGAATTTACACTATAAAAAATATCTATATACATTCGTATGTAATTTTTGGTGGAATCTCTAAAATGAATTTTATTTAGGAATGGAGGGAGTAGTTTCTTGTTAGGGAATGCACTTTTATAGATGATTTTTTGCATGTGATTGGATGATTAGAGGAATAGTTGTATATTCCAGTTCATCATGGTTCAAATCCCGATGCTCACATTATTCCTGGATTTATTTCAGGATTTCTGGTGATGCGCATTCAGTGGAAGGAGACGTTTTCGTCGATGATGAGGCGCCTACGCTGACTTCGTAAATCTTAAAGATGATATGTCGTCTTAGTCTCTTGAAGGTACTCAACCACACGTTTATGTCGTTCTTATTTTTACCATGCTTAATACTTCCTCCGTTCCTAAATATAAGACTTTTTAGAGATTGCATTATAAACTACGTACGGATGTATATAGACATATTTTAAAGTATACATTCACTCATTTTGTTTCGTATGTAGTCTTCTAGTGAAATCTCTAAAATGTCTTATATTTTGGAACGGAGGAAGTAGAAAGCAAACCATTTTTCACTAATGGAAATGAAACCAATTGGTCATGGACCGCCCCCTTCCTCTTTTCTTATGCTTTTCCTTGGAGGACATGGATTTCGATAAAACACTTCTTCTTCCACGGCTCCGTACGTACTACCATCCTTTCTGTTAGGATTATATTTAGACCATTTCTACTTGCAATCAACATGGAAATGTTGCTTTTACCTTACATAATAGATCACATGTTTACTTTGAGTATTATTTTTTCTAGTCGACAATCATGTTTATTATGCTCATCAAATTTGATCTATTATTATTTTGTATTAAACTTGCAGGTAAATTGCTCGTATATTCAACACGATGAAGCAAAAAAAAAGATTACACCGAGAGAGATTTTTTTTTTCTACAAGTCACTTCAAGATGCGAATGGACCAAAGTTATCCTTTTGAAGATGGGCCTGGATCAAAATGTCAAGGCCGATGGGTCTTTTGGGCCGGTTTCATATGAAAACTCGCCAAGGGAGCCGGCCTCCACTGGCCCATTGTGGGCAACTGGGTTGCCACAAATGTAATCGCCCAAGCTTGTAGTATGTCGTTAGGATAGCATACGCTTTTATAAGTTTTGTTAACATTGTGTTTATAGAACTTTTAGAGTATTGATCCAAATTGCCACCATTATAGAGTTACAAATATGCTTACTTGCGATGCTAAGAGCAACCCTAGCAGACCACGCATCCGTCTGGCCCGCAAAACGTGTTTGCAGTTCGCGGAAAAACGCTTTTGCGGGCTGGCGCGCACGGCCGCGGATGCAGACCCCGCATAACGGATCCGTAAAAAAGCATATTCACGGAATATGCTTTTTACGAGTCGTATTTGCGGGGTCTGATCTGGCGCAGCTCCTCCCGATCCAAAAAACCTAAATTTGCACCTTAATTTGATCCAACATAATGCATTTCTTTGCTTTTTCAACAATATTGGATACATAAGACATCACCACATATTTGCTAAAACATCCATCCGGGGTGCTTCGGCGTGGCCAAAGTAAGCCGCAGCACTGTCTGCGTGCAGTCGTCGCACTGTATGAGCGGCAACGGCGAGCCACAGAGCAGTTGCGCGATCGCCGAGCCCGGTGGACAGTCGGACGAATCCATGCCCGCAAATCGTCGACGGCGCCGGGAGGACGAACCTGTCCCTGCATGCGGTGATGCGCCCTTACTGGGGGTGCGAGAGATGCTTCCGAACCACTCCATCGCTTGACGCAGCCAACGGCGGCTGGCAAAAGCCAAATCCGACGGCCCCGCGATGAAGATCCGCAAATCCGCAAATCTGGTGACCCGACGGCGCAGGGGGGAGGGGAGGCCTCGTGCGTGTGGCAGCCTTTCTGCGAGCTCCTGCCGGCTGCTTTCGCCGAAATCTTGGGCGGCGTGAGGGGGGAGAGGGGAGGTGGTTGGTGGGGGAAAGCGCGGGCTGAAATGTCTCCCCACCAACCGCTTCCGCTTATATGTAGGACGCCGTAGCGGCGAGGGGGAAACCCGCGAATACGTGGGTTGGGGCCTAGATTTTGATGCGTCCTCCAAAATTTTTTGTGGGCCGGGACGGGATGCGGGGTCTAGCCGGGCAGGTTTTTCCGCCCCGACCCGTATTTTGACGGTTATTTTTTGAATCAGGACGGGATGCGGGGTTTGCTAGAGTTGCTCTAACTATGTTCGCGGTAAAAACAGAAATGAGGCTGCATATATGACATGTGTTTTAGGCATGTTAACATGCTAAAATCCCTACTAATAAATGATGTTACTTGAAAAAAATGTTCTTGTGCTACTACTCCCTTTTTGTATAAATCTAGTATCAAAATGGATCGACACATGTTACTTCATGGGACATGATGCGAGTCACCTGTAAACCACCAGGCCGACACCATGTCCCTGAAGAAAGCGGTGGCACCAACGGGTACCAGTTTCGGGCTAGAGCGGGTCGACCCATTCCCATCCTTAGTCACACTTTTAAAAATCATGGTTGAAAGATATTTGCAAGCACTGTTTCCTAATAGTTTTGTTTGCTTGAACACGGGTGACACGAAATAAAAATGTCTTGCGTGTATCGTAGGCACAATAATTTTGTAAGCTCATACATATCAATCATCATATAATTCCATACAAAAATAAAAAAAACATTATTTGAAAATAGACATATTTAGATTTATCTGTATAAAAATTGCACAAAATACCATGTAATATATGGACAGAAAACACAACAATTCTTGTCATCTTTTAGGGTACGTCAAAGGCATGCCATTGCTTTAACGAAAATAAAAAATATGTATAAGAGAATACAAAATTGTTAGTTAGGCATCACAGTTCGATCCTAACCCAGCCTACACATCCCATATGTTCAACGCTCTTACTAGTGGATCTTCAAAGGCTCCTGTCTTGGTCCAATTCCTCAGCTCGTCGAAGATGAAATCTGTCATGCTCCATTCGTTCAGAATCTGACATCTGCCAAAAACCCTATCATTGCGTTGTTTCCAAAGACACCAACACATGAGCATAATGAACGTGTCAAATCTTTTCCGAGTCCTCTTGGTGATTCATTTCGTAGTTGCCGACCACCATTGGGCAGTGGCGAATTTTAAAAGAAAATGAATGAATGGTTCAAAGTTGAATATGTGTATAAAAAGTCAAAGACTCTCGATTTTTTTGTCTAAATAAGATTAAAAATAATTATAGTATAATAGTAAATTTTCTTTTGCACTTTTAAGAGGGGGGGGGGGGGGGGGGGAGGGATCGAGCCTGTCGAAGCCCTCTTCTAGATTCATCACCGCAACCTATCAAGGTACTTAAGAGGCAATGAGTACAATTATGAGGCTACAAACATGTGACTGATTAGATAAAGGCAAACCATTTCCTCACAGCCTTTTGGTTGATAATTTAAAACTGCACTAAAAATCTAATGCATATGAGTGATTAAATGAATGTACAATATTTTCCCACGACCTTGGATGAATAAGTACTTTCTCCATCCTAAAATAAGTGTCTTAACTTTATATTAGCTTTAATGTAAAATTATGCTAAGCTTGAGACATTTATTTTGGGACAAAGGAAGTATAAAACTACACTTAGTGGTTCGAACGAAGTAGGTCAAAATTTACCATCTTAACTCATATTGTTACATAGCTTGCAAATTTGTATTTAAATGTGAAATTTAATAGTTTTTCTCTGTGAAAGATGAAATATCAGCAGTTACTAAAATAAATAACTTATAATTTTTGGCTTTAATGAATTGAGGATTTCCAGAGAGGTGACTCAAGGTCATAATTAAATTCTAATAGTTTCTTCGTTCAAACATTTTATCCGTACTCCCGGCTGCCACTCACAGCTCCGATATCCTGTTTTGACGGTAATAATGGTTGTTCGGTGGTCTTGGAATCTAATTTTTATTATATTTGAAGTACTTTGTACTTCCTGTTAACCTTCAGAATATATCTGAATCATTAAAAAACGTTTTACCTACATTTTTTTAGGTAAACATTTTATCTTTTTTTTTAGCGGAAGTAAACATTTTATCCGTAGAGATAGAGAGAGGCTGTGCCCGCCTGTCCGTACAAATGAGTGAGACAGAGCCGCCTCGGCCCATTACCTCAACATGGGCACGTCTCGCTCAGACCTAATAGAACCCAGGCCGTCCGGCCCACACAATTCCGCCGCCATCTCTCCGATCGGCCCGTGCTCATATACCACGCTGCCACGGCTCTCCCCTCGTTCCCCGTTCTCTCGGAAGTCGCGCTCCCAAACCCTAGCTCCCACCGCAGCGGCCACCGCATCCCTCCCCTCCCGGTTCGCCGCCTGGTTCCCTCTCCCGTACCAGAGATCCCCCTCCTCTATCCGGTTGCTCGCTGAATCATCCGCGCGTTTGATCTGCAGGTGAGTACTTGTTGCTGCAGACGAGAAGCGGCTGAGGCGAAGAAGAGGAATCGACCATGGCGACCCGTAAGCCTCCCGTCCCTTTTCCAGCGCGGGTTTTGTCCATCTCGAATTCGGTAGCGTCGGAATTGGCGGCTGTGGTTGTCGAATCCTCTCGTGTTTTTCACTGTTCGGACTGATTGATTGATTGGTCGTGACGGCTGCGATGCGCGTTTCGTGGCTAGATGTTGAGAACAGTTGTTATTTAGGCAGCGGATTAGAGATGTTGTAGGTTGGTTCTTACCGAAATGGTAGTTGACTGTCTGGGATATGATTTATTCTTCGGTATCTAGGATTTAGAATTGGAATTAATGTGTACTCCTAGAACTTTAGATGAGCTTTGAGTTTGTGATAAGCAGCTGTTGTTCCACACTGTAGTGAGCGATTGCAGTTGAGTTAATAACCATGTCCTATACAAGTGGTGCGGCCGTACTCTGAGATTATGAAATCGTGATGTTTAATCATGTGGTACACCTCTAACTAGATGTTCTTATGCCTGTGATAACTGTTAGAAGTTCATGTGCGATTTTCAGTATAAGTTATTACCATTCTAGTCTTGGTTGCTGTACAGTTTGTGGCAACTCTGCTCCTGGTAGCCTTTGGGTTTTGACCCTGTTTTTTGCTATGTGGTTTCTGTAGGTATCCAGTTTGAGAACAACTGTGAAGTTGGTGTTTTCTCCAAGCTCACAAATGCCTACTGTCTGGTTGCAATTGGAGGATCAGAGAATTTCTACAGGTTAGCAATGCATGTTTCCCTTGCTTTAGATTTTTTGGACTTCTGGTCGAAGCAGAGGAATAACCAACTCTTAACTGTTTGTTCTTTTGAATACTTGTGCAGTACATTTGAGTCTGAGCTTGCAGATGTCATTCCTGTGGTCAAGACCTCTATCGGTGGCACTAGAATAATTGGCCGCCTCTGTGTTGGTTAGCCTTTGAACTTCTATTCATTCATTTGAGCTATCCACCCACTTGTATTGTACTTACCACCTTGATGACCCCAGGAAACAAGAATGGACTTCTCTTGCCACACACAACCACTGATCAAGGTACTCTATTTCAGCACCTCTATCTACGATGTAATTGTTTGCATAATTCTGTTATATGTTGTGTGTTGTTGTGTACTGCACTGTACTCTTATGGTTTAAAATGCTTTTCAATGCGATGTTGCGTTCTACGAGCATTCACTTTCAAGTTGATTTTAGTACTTCCAAGACTGTTGATACTCTTGGAATTACATGGAAGTTGCTTAGAGATTTGTTATGTCTATAGAGGCTGGTTTCTTCAGGCAATTATAATGTCTCAGTTCTTAGAGATCTTGCATCTAGAGAGGCATGTCTTTTACATGGAAGTTGCTTAGAGATTTGTTATGTCTATAGAGGCTGGTTTCTTCAGGCAATTATAACGTCTCAGTTCTTAGAGATCTTGCATCTACAGAGTCATGTCTTCTGTAGTTAAGTGATATTATGATTTTCATGATGCTCATTATTTGTATGGGTTCTCAAACAATTTCTAGAGCTTCAGCATCTGAGGAACTGCATACCTGATCAAGTGGTTGTTCAGCGCATCGATGAAAGGCTGTCTGCCCTTGGCAATTGCATATCCTGCAATGACCATGTTGCGCTCACACACCCTGACCTTGACAAGGTATGCCTGTACATCCCTAGTGATGTTTGTTTGCTGACCCCCTGTGCCTTTCCTAGCTTACCTCAACTAAAATATCTCTTGTTCGGTTTCCCAGGCAACTGAGGAGCTTATTGCAGATGTGCTTGGGGTTGAGGTATTCCGTCAGACAATTGCAGGAAATATCCTTGTTGGGAGCTACTGTGCATTCTCTAACAGGGGTGGACTGGTATGGTGTTTCTGCATTCTCTAACCTGTTTCTGCAAAAAATCTTCAAAATCTTAAATGTACAATTCCTTTGTGGTACAGGTCCATCCTCACACATCCATTGAAGATCTTGATGAGCTGTCCACACTCCTCCAAGTCCCTCTTGTCGCTGGAACCGTGAACCGTGGTAGCGAGGTCATTGCTGCGGGCATGACGGTGAACGACTGGACTGCCTTCTGTGGCTCAGACACAACCGCTACCGAGCTCTCCGTCATCGAGAGCGTCTTCAAGTTGAGAGAAGGCCAGCCCACGGCGATCGTCGATGACATGAGGAAGTCGCTGATTGACAGCTACGTCTAAATGATCAAAGGGCATGGGGTGTGGTTCTTGAACGGTACTTTTGGTTGACAGTAGCAAAAAAACATGCCTGTCTAAGCTCTTACTTCTGGTGTACCTTCGTCTTCTGAATTTGGAATTACAAACTTGTGCTTTGTCCTGGTAAAGCTTACGGTATTTGAAGGTGTGCACTTACGCTATGTGATATTAGTATCTTAGCCTGATAGTATTTGGGTTTTATGTTTGAGCTCTGGAGCAACTTTGGCTACAACACCTATGTTTTGTCCATTGTTTTTCACATAAAAAAAAAGTCTTGCTCTGTTACATAAAACATGTTCAGAACGAAAACCTTAGATTTGGGCAGGGTTTTTATTTTCAATTCCATAAAGAACATAAAAAAGCCAAAATCAGTGCAAGATCATGAGAACTTGAGTAAACATGTCACAAGAACAAGCTGTTAAACCTTCAGTTAAGAGATGTATTCAATTTCTGCAAATGGTGTTGTAGTACAAATGGGCAAATTAATTATGTGCCTGATAATCTCATCGTCAACCACACAAAGATAAATGGGCAAATAAATTCAGCGGCTGAATCTCATCCAGAGTATCAGTCGATCACACACATAAACAGGCAAAGAAATTCTATGCCTGAGTCACATCCAGAGTAATGGTAAATAAAAGAGCAACAGTCAATCAATCACTTGAGATCTAACAGAGTAACAGTCAATCACTTGAGATCTAACAGAGTAACAGTCAATCACACACTAAAGAGAGATCTTGCTGCTGATGTGCGTATGTGGTCTTGCATTTCGTCGCCGAACTCTACCAGGCCAGATTGGTAAGTTGCTTGTCTTGGCATTCGGAAATGCAATTCATGGCTAGTTCTCTTAGCTGTTCTTCCACAGTCTCCATGGGAAGGGAACCATCAACAACCTTGAAGAAGGAAAACAAAATGCAGTAAGCCATCGAATTTCACACAAGAAATGGTTGCAACATAATCTATCATGTGGTCCCTTTGTTCTTATCTAAATTCTAGACATGTATATTGTTTAATTTTAATTTTCGTCTCCTTGACCTTATACCTCACATAGACTGTAAGGACTTGAGTTGCGAGCAAATGAGGCGAATCAAATACGGGCCTATGTCAGCAACTTTTTCGCCAAATAAGTTACCTTCCATGTCGAATCACGGAGGGAATGGTAATGCCCAGCAACACTCTTTTGGAACTCAACTCTTTCATATCTTTCACCCCCATAGCCTCCTCTTTCGGCCGCTTTCTGAAAGAGTAAACTCACATCGACCATTAAGAAAATTGGATAACCGTAGAAAACTGCAGAGGAAGGTAACCTTTGCTGACACATTTTGGGTGTGCAATTTTGCTCTGAAGTACTCCCTCAGTTCACAAAAATAAGATGTTTTGGATATCTCAATATGGATGTGGACTACATACAGACTGAAACGAGTGGGAATACTTGTCGGAGGAATGAATGTATCTAGATGTATTTTATTTCTAGATACATCCATTATTATTCACTTTTGTGACAAGTAATTCCGGACGGAGGGAGTATTTGTGAACAGAGGGAATACAGATTTTCATGTCTTCTGCTTTAAGCGGGATGGCATGGAATCGAAATAGATCGTTTCTGTGTTTCAACACCAAAATCAATAGAGGAACATTTTAGGTGCATCAGCATCACTGAGTTTAATCTGTAAGATATTTGATAGGAGTAGGACTATGTCGTATGGTGTCAACATCGCCCAGTATATGAGGACTGAAACGATTCAAATGCACAAAAGCATGAAACAAGCCTTACAACACAATGAATGACCTATAAACGGTTGCTCTGAATCCATAGGCAGAATTGGGACCGAGGGAGTACCTCTGGTTGTACATCAAGGTATATTACAAGATCTGGAGCTAGCAGTCCAACCTCAGGGGCCTGCGATAATAAAGAAGCAGGCCATACTTGTCAGCATTTCACACATAAGAAGGTGCACACCTCAAGCTTGTTAAACAGGCATGTGCCTGACCTTGCACCACCCAATGTCAAGTCCTTTAGCAGCTGAAAATGCGACTCCAGAATAAGAATAGCGGTCAACAACGAGTGTAGTTCCACCTAGTAGCTTGCTTTCCATCAAACTTCTGTACATGACAAACCCAACAAACAGCTCCATGTTCAGAACCATACACACATCTGAAAGACTGAAACTATTGCACATAGTGTGCACACTACAGATCATGCAGTCATTACCCAAGAATTCTTTTCGACATGAACCACTATCAGATTGTACACACTGGGATTTCACAACAGGAACAGACCTTTTCTCCCAGCGATTTGCGCTGAAGAGCAGATGGATGGTCCGGTCATCGAGCTGCGACTCGTTGGCCAGGTACGCGGAGATCATCTTCCCGACGCTGGTGTCTCTGTCCGGGAAGCGCCACCCTTCGGTTGCGCAGCCTTTCCCTTGCAGAAAGGACAGCAGCCGGGCGCACTGCGACGACTTGCCGCTCCTGTCCAGCCCCTCCAGGACTATGAGCGCGCCGCGGCCGCCCTTGCCGCCGCCGTTATCCATCCTCGCACCCTGGAACGCGGTCCTGCGCTGAGGGAGCAAGCCGAGGCCACGCGGAGCCGCGATGCCGGCGCCCCTGCGAGGAAGATCGCACGCACAGTGAGCTCAAGCCTCAAGGGTTGTATGCACGCGGACTTTGGTGGAGGGCAACGTCAGTCTTGGAGTCTTGGGAGCCTCACCCGCTCCAAGAAGCTGCTCTCCCGGCGAGCCGAACCAACGCAGTCATGCACAGGCGAGTATACCTACGGCGTTGCCCTCTATCAGTGCTGTTCCTCACCTCAACGCTTTGCTCTTACAAGGGCCACGGCGAGAAAGAGGAAACGAAGAAAGGAGATCTTACCTGGAACGGGTAGCGGCGGACGGCTGTCTCCGGTGGATGGCGGCGGCGGCGCCGACGGCGAGAGGAAGGGGCGAGACGAAGGACGGGTTGGTGGAGACCGGAAACGCAACTCGGGTGTCGGGTCTTCTCTGCGTCTTATGGGCCGGGCCCACCTTCCAGCCTCTTTAGGATATTCGAGGCCTGGTCCGGCCCATTCACTAGCCTCATTCTCAGGGCTTAAGGTTTCGTCTAGGGTTTAACCGAGCCGCTCGCCGCTCGCCGCTGCTCCTCCCTCCACGAAGAAGCAAATTGGCCATGGCGACCCAGGCACGCGAGCTCCCTCCCAAGCCTGAGCTGCCCCGGGACGACGGCGACGACTACGAGGACGACGAGGATGAGGAGGAGGAGGGGGAGGAGGGGTGGGACGACTGGGAGTCGGACGGCGACGACGCGGCGGGGGGCGGCGGCGGCCTCCTCTGCCTCTTCTGCAGCGCGTGGTTCGACTCTGATACCTCCCTATTCGCGCACTGCGGCAACGAGCACGGGTTCGATTTCCACAAGCTCGTGAGGGAGCTCGGGCTGGATTTCTACGGATGCATCAAGCTCATCAATTTTGTGCGCTCCAAGGTGCGTCTCCTCTCCCCCCTTGCTTCCATGGCCGCGCTGAGCTTCTCAGCTCGGTTGGTTTGCAGTCGAGTACGCACAGTAGGAAGTTATCTGCTGCGCTAAAACTTTTATGGCCGTATGAAGCTACTCAAGAGTGTTATGAACCAATCCACTAATTCCATTTCATGATTGACTTAGATAGCAATTTTAGCGAATTTTGTGCCTGTTTGCTGCATTCTGTGACTTACGGACCTTATGATTGATATGTAGGTTGTGTCGATAGTAGTTTTGTTGAATTTTGTGCTTGTTTGCTGCATCCCTTGATTTATGGGTCCTTTGATATGTAGGTTGCAGAGAACAAAAGTTGGAGCTGTGCAGAGATTTCCCAACTTGAGGGGAAGGTTCCATGGGCGGATGACTCGTACTTGAAACCATTCATGGAAGATGACTCGCTGCTGCACAGTTTGTCCATCTTTGACGATGAAGATGACGAGGACTGTGGGATGCCAGTGGAAACAGGGGAGTGTTCAGCGGGCAATGGGAGGTCAGGTGAACTGCAGGGGAATTGTCTAAACACCATTATCGACGATTGTTCTGACATCAGTGCTAGGTTCGAGAAAGCAGTTACTACTGAAAGTAATGGTGGAGATAACAATGGGTCTCTTTCGGAGGAACCGACTGATAGGCAGCTAAAGATTACACGGGCAAGTGTTACTGCCAAGGAAATTAAAAAAGTGGATGACAACTACTTTGGGTCTTATAGTTCATTTGGCATTCATAGAGAGATGCTGGGCGACAAAGTACGTGAAATCTTGTCGTATGTGATTAAGAATAGGTTCCTTCAACATATGTGTGTTGGTTTAATTTCATATATGAGCTATTATGATTCACAAGATCATTTAACTCCCATACTGTTCCCAACCTTTTCAGGTAAGAACAGATGCTTACAGAGATGCTCTTTTGGATAATCCTAGCCTCATGAATGGAGCAACTGTACTGGATGTTGGTTGTGGTACAGGAATTCTAAGGTATGTAGTGTAGGATGCTAAATGTTTTTGCACTGCTGGGTTACTTTGTCTTACCATGACACCTCATGCTTGCTGGCAGTCTTGGGGTCATCACAAGTAAATAGACTATTACTTGGAACTAAATAAGTAAGATGGCTATAATTCCGATTTGAATAATTTTAAATAAAATAAGGCTTCGCTGGGCTAGGTTCAATGCGCTGAGTAGCTTGTTAAGGTGAATCCTGACTTGGCTTAGGTAGGTTGAGCACTGGTTCAAACATGGCCTAGTTTAAAATGCCTCTCTTAGTGTGATATTTGATTGGAGCTAATTGCATGTGGTTTGGTTTTTGATATCATCAAGTGCAAGGCTTGTCGCTAAAATAAATATCTTTTAACAGTCACTTATCAATGCCTCTTGGGCTGTTTCTGACAGATGCTTATCATAGTCTTTTTGCAGCGAAGGCTGGTGCATCAAGAGTTATTGCTGTTGATGGGAGTGCAAAGATGTCTTCTGTGGCTACCCAAGTATGCCTTTTCTGAACCATAATACCAAACTATGGCCTCTTTTTACGATGTTTTTTATCTCACAGTTAAAATACGAATGCAGGTAGCAAAAAACAATGGTCTATTATATGATGAAAATATGAAAATGGAACAAAAGCATAGTTCTGAAGTGATAACTGTTGTGCATACCAAGGCTGAAGAGCTAAACCATAAAATAGTAATTCCGCCAAATGGCTTTGATGTGTTAGTGAGTGAATGGATGGGATATTGCCTGCTGTATGAATCCATGCTCAGTTCAGTTATATATGCACGTGACCATTTCCTAAAACCCGGCGGTGCTGTTCTCCCGGATACTGCAACAATTGTAAGTTTTTTAGCAATGCCTGCATGTATTATCTGTCTTTGTTTCTGCATTTGATAACTTTTTTCCTTCTGATCCATAGCTTGGTGCTGGTTTCGGAAGAGGTGGAACAAGCTTGCCATTTTGGGAAAATGTGTATGGCTTTGATATGTCATCTGTTGGGAAAGAAGTAACAGAAAGTTCAGCTCGATTTCCTGTTGTTGATATACTGGCTTCTCAGGATGTTGTGACAGATACCGCGGTACTCCATGTAAGTCCTAGGAACTCTGCATACTTGGGCTATTTCACTTCTCAAGCATCCTTGTTTTTGCTGAAATTGTTTAATGCTTATACAGAGCTGGAAAAAACTTTGTTCGAATAGTTCGATATATAATTTGATATTTCGCTACCCAAGTGTAATATATGGTATTCTCTGTGGAATCAACATACTCAGTATTCCTGATTTAATAAATGCACTTAAGATTTACAACATTCCACCCTGTGTCGTCATATATCCTTCCGATGCAGGTATCTGTACTCTGACATGTTTCTTTTATGCAGTCCTTTGATCTGGCAACTATGAAGGAAAGTGAAATGGATTTCACCGCGAGCTTGGAGCTAAGGCTTCATGAAAGTGGTGTGGCTGTGCCAGGAGTAACCTGGTGCTATGGCATTGTCTTGTGGTTTGACACGGGCTTCACCAGCAGGTTCTGCAAGGACAAGCCCGTGGTCCTCTCCACCTCTCCTTTCTCCACGCCAACTCACTGGTCGCAGACAATCTTCACCTTCGAAGAGCCCATCGCGATGGTAAAGGATGGGTCGGTCGTTGGCTCATCAGCATCTATTGGCACGGCTGAATGCCCAGCTGTGACGATCAGGTCCCGCATCAGCATCGTGAGGGCCTCCGAGCACCGCAGCATAGACATATCGATCGAAACCACGGGGGTCAGCTCAGATGGCCGGAAGCGCAGCTGGCCAGCTCAGATCTTCAATCTTTGAGCGATGATCTGCCCTTGTGATGAAATTTTGCCGGTGCCCTTTTCCACTGTTTTAGCTGTTTGGTTGCCTACAGCGATTCTTCTTATCTTTTGGTGGATTTGATTGAAAACTTTCTGTGCTGAAGGAAGCACTTGGTCCGACTGAAGTTGTGGTGAAGATGAAAGACACATGAACTGAAGGTAAGCGTTTTAGTGGCCAGTGTGAGTTGGTGTCCTGTGAGATGTGTGTACCTGTGAAATGAACCCGGGCGAATTTGGATGTCGATCCAACAATGTAAGAAGTTCATCACATGATATGAGTGGAAATTTTTCCTCTTCTCAGTAGCAGTACAATATCATCGTTGTTCCTTCCTTAGCTGCATAGTGAACTGCAAAACGTAGAGTTTAACAGCGTTATGTGCAACTTGTTTTTGTGATGAGCTTTTAAAATGGATTTTCTTTTGGAATTGAATTTTTTCAGACGATTTTTTTTTTTAAAGAGGTTGCTCGATCGAGGGCCAGAGGACAGAGGTGCTGTTAGCACAATCTTCCCGGTCCCGGATGAGCATCGGCAGTGGCCATCGTCATTTTTCCTTGCGGGTGTGGCCATCGTCATCGATGCCCCCCGACTGAACCCCCCGTGGCCATGGCTAGCAGTATAAGTGGGGCCAGGGACGATCGAATTTGATTTTGTTGGTCTCCCTAGCTGGCAGTGGCGTAGACAGGAAAACCGTATCAGCGGGGTCGAATGCTGTTAAAAACAGCTTGGGGTGAGCCAAAGCCATTGGAAAATAGGCTTTTAACAGCAAACGATAACTATGTTTTTGCACTATTTATCAGCAAATTAGCACTACAACTCTGCTGTTACGCCCCTGCTGGCCACCCCGCCTCCGCCACTGCTAGCTGGTCAGGTTAGGTAGGTCGTCGCTGCCAATGCCAAATGTAACTCTGTTCCCAATACGTCGGTATCATATAAAAATGTGCCAGCATATGTAAACCCACCATTATTTAGCGCTGATGACACGTAAACCTAGATGGCCAATGTGAAGACCAGATTGTCCATGTCATCTAGGAGCGCATGAGAAGCATGTGCACGATTTCACCTCTCTCTCTCATTGAGATTAGCTAGGATGGCGGGTCGTTGTTTAGCTTCAAAGGTCAAAATCATACTCACTTCGTTCAAAATAAGTGTCTTCAGTTTAATACTCCCTCCGTTTCTAAATATAAGACCTTTTAGATATTTTATTACTATGGACTACATAGAAAGCATAATGAGTGAATCTATACTTTAGATATGTTTATATACATCCGTATGTAGTTCATAATGAAATATCTAAAAGGTCTTATATTTAGGAACGGAGGGAGTACAATTTTGTAGTTTGTGTTAAGACTAGTACACACTTGAGATATTTATTTTGAAACGAAAGGAGTAGTAGAACAACGTAATGCGGTCGTACGTACCGTGTCTTTTTCTGCATCATACGATAAGTTTGGATTTATTTGTATCTGTGATGGCGGAACAATGAGTTTTACACTGTAAATGTGTTTGAAGAGAATACAACCACGTCATCATGAACCAGGAAGAATTGCAGTGCAACAGTTCTGCAATCCGAACCAAATTTCTCCGGAGGAATCCAGTGGACAGCTAGGATTGCTTAGGGTCAGCTTGCGAATTTGCAGGAGCACAGTACTCCCTCCGTTCCTAAATATATGACGTTTCGATATTTTAATTTAAACTTTGAGAATATTTTATCATTTTTATACTTGCAAATGTTTCAAGTACTATAATATTTTAAAATATCATAACTTTAAGTTGGGAACAATGAAAATTTGAATCAGTATAAAAATCAATTGTTTCCAGTACAGATTTTTACGAATAAATGTCGTCATAGTGCAATCACCTTTTTTTAAAATGAACAGTATCTCCCTACTGATGGGTATGATTATGATTATTATTATTGCTATTGTTGTTTCTTATTTCTCTGTTTTAATTACCAGTCTTTTTTTCTTCGAAAAAGGGATTACCCCGGCGACATGATGCACAAAGCCAGACTATACTCTTACTTGTACTTTTACAATTACTCTTTCTCTTGGGAAAATCTAACTAACCGCGCTGCATATTGTTATTAGCGTGCGGCGGCTGGCACACTCTTCGTCATGCATGCATGCATGCAGATTTGTTTTGAATGACTGAAATTTAAAAAAATTTATCTTTCAAATCGTTAATTCGATCGATGATCCGTTTTCGCCACTGATTTTATCGCGACGAGATCTTCAAAACTAGATCCCATGTCGACATGTTTCGACAACTTTTTTGTTTCTCGTACTTACCACATTTGTTGCACTTACTTGTCATATTAGTAAGTACTTACTTGTGTGATAAAAATAACTTAATCGTCATATTATTTGGAAATTGCGTATAAATATGACATCTCGACATAATCAAACGAGCAAGCACAAACAACTTTTTTTAGGCGATCGCGCGTAAAAATATGACAACTCAACATATTTAAAACCGATGACCACAAGAAATCTTTTTTGGTCATCGTTTGTAAATATGACAACTTGGCACAGTAAAACTAAGAAGCACACAAAATAGTTTTCTGGCAAATTTATATGTAAATATGACAAGTTGACATATTTAATTTGACAAACACAACCTACTACATGCTTTTTATATCATGTATGATGAAAACTACTACAAGGCTTTGTACAAAACAATATTAAAAAGTGACAATCAAGTTATTTTTTTAGACAAGTAAGTGATTAATAATATGGCAAGTGAGTCAAAAAATGTGGCAAGTATGAACGAAAAAAATAGTTGACGGAACATGTCGACATGGGATCTAGTTTCGAAGAACTCGTCGCGAGAAAGTCAATGGTGAAAACGGATCATCGATTGAATTAACGGTTTTGTAGATAAAACTTTTTGAATTTCAAACATCAAAGTGAATCTTGCATATGGCAGGTCGTGCTTAGTCTGTTGGAGCTGCCGCACGGCAAGGCTTTCCTGCGGGGCCGCTCCCTAGTCCGGTCCTTCCTAGGTTGCTTCCATAAAGGTGGATAGATTTTGTGTGGCACCTAACTATTTGGCTGTCTTGCTGCTTATCTTCTAACTTCATAAACCCTTTGGATCGAGAGAAACAAGTCACACTTTTGGGCAATCTTTTCCCTGTAAATAGTTCTGCACAAGGGCGAGTGCTACATCAGGCATTATTAGGGCAACCAAAGATCTAGTAGATTGTAGCCATGAATATTGACCGTTTCCACATGGCCAAAGGGGAAGGAGAGACAAGCTACGTCAATAACTCAAGGATTCAGGTTCGTAAACAATATTTGAACATCAACATGTACTTCTTTCATTTACTTTTGAAAAGATCTACTCCCTCCGTCCCATAATATAAGAGCGTTTCTGAAACTAGTGTAGTGTAAAAAATGCTCTTATAATATGGGACGGAAGGAGTACATCTTTCATGAAAGTATTAGTTAAACTCTCCATTGCAGCTACGATCTTTGCTCGGGTAGATTGCACTGTAATTTTAACCAGAATTTCCCTTCCATTTGTTGATTTATGCTAGCACAAAGCTTTGCTTGAGACCGAGGCGGTGCTTGAGAAGGCCGTGAGAGAAGTGTTCAAGTATCTCCACCACCCAACAATGACTGCTGTTGATTTAGGGTGCTCTTCTGGTCAGAACACACTCACCTTCGTATCCAAGGTGATCCAAGTGATAGGCCGTGACATTGGCGGAGAATCAGGGCGCAATCCCGTGGAGCTCCAGTTCTTTCTCAATGATCTACCGGGAAATGACTTCAACCATGTCTTCGGTTCACTTGAACGGTTCAAGGAGTTGACAGCAGCAGAACATAAAGAAAATACGCTGGTACCGTCTTTCTATATCGCCGGGTTGCCGGGCTCCTACTACACCAGGCTTTTCCCTCGCCAGAGTTGTCACCTATTTCACTCGTCATTTTGCCTCCATTGGCGCTCTCGGGTAGCAAAATTATGCAGAAAACATTTACATTCATGTAGTATGTCTTTGTAAGCGTTCCTTAATTATCAATGTTTTCATTCAGGTTCCTGCTGGATTAGAAGGAGGAGGAAGAAAATACCTAAACGAGGGAAACATTTACATTGCTAGGACTACGCCAGCAGGTGTTGCGGAACTGTACCGACGGCAATTTCAGAATGACATGTTATTGTTCCTCAAGTTGAGGTATGAAGAGCTAGTGGTTGGTGGGCAAATGGTGCTGACGTTTCTTGGGAGGAAATATGAGGACATATACAACAAAGGATATCTGAACCATCCTTGCGGATTACTTGCACAATCTCTGCAATCTCTTGTCGAAGAAGTGTGTAAGCCTTTAGCTTAATTTACCTCAAATATTGGACTGATTTTTGAAAAATGCAAGACTCTAAACCATTTGTTAATGTACTTAACAGGGCCTGGTGGAGAAGGAAAAGCTTGACTCCTTCAATCTTCCCATTTACACGCCATCGATCAACGAAGTGAAGGAAGTAGTTGCGCAAAGCGAGTTGTTCAACATCAGCCACATCAAATTGTTCGAGTCCAACTGGGATCCTCATGATGACTCACAAGGGGATGATGCCCATAATACCGTTCAGAGCGGGATTAACATCGCAAAGAGCTTGAGGGCGGTGTTAGGACCCCTACTCGCAAGCCATTTCGGCGAATCCTTGCTGGACGAGATATTCAAGAAATGTGCATACTGTGTCACGGAGCACCTTGTTGAGAGGGGAGAAGGCAATTACCTTCTCATCTGCGTGTCCCTAAAAGGAACATAGCAATATAGTAGCATGTATTCAATTCTCTGTAGATTCAATGTAAAAATAAATGTGCTGAAGAGTCAAGATTTACAACATTCCATCCTGTGTCTCATCTGCGTGTCCCTAAAAGGAACATAGCAATATAGTAGCATGTATTCAATTCTCTGTAGATTCAATGTAAAAATAAATGTGCTGAAGAGTCAAGATTTACAACATTCCATCCTGTGTCCTCATATATCGTTACGATGCAGGTATCTGTATTCTGACATGTTGGTTTTGATTTCTTCTTTATGCAGTCTTTTGATCTGGCAGCTATGAAGGAAAGTGAAATGGATTTCACCGTGAGCTTGGAGTTAAGGATTTCTGAAAGTGGTGCAGCTGCTGTACCAGAAGTAACCTGGTGCTATGGCATTGTCTCGTGGTTCGACACCGGCCCGCAGCATAGACATATCAATCGAAACCATGGGAATCAGCTCAGATGGCCAGAAGCGCAGCTGGCCAGCGCAGATCTTCAACCTTTGAGCAATGGTTTGCCCCTGTGGTGATGTTTTTCCCTTGGTCTTTTCCACCATCTTCTTATCTTTTGGTTGAGTTCAGAATTTGGTATATGCTGAAAGGAGTACTTGGTCGAACTAAAACTTTGCAAAAGCGAGAAGAAATCATTTGGTATTTGGAAACACATGCAGCTATTCCAAAAGCAAGAAGAAAACACTAGATAGAACATTGCTTGTTTATAAGCCAAACGTAGTTAGCAACATCCAACCAATAGTATGCAATAGACAGATGATTGTCAACGGAAGGTAGGTGAAGCACAACTATACCTGATGGACGAGAAGGCACACACGAACAATGAAACAGAGAAGTTGGTTGTTAATTGATAATGCAGGACCTGGTCAGTCTTGTTCATATAGTCATACGGACACAGAAAGCTGAAGCAAGCACATGACAACATATTTCTAAAATTACAGAGCAGAACTGGCTTGAGAAGTCAGTCAGTCTCAGATGCTACATCGAAAAAAACAATCAAGAAATCAAGATTTGCTCGAGTTGAGCCTTGAATCGATAGCCTACACACCTACCTTGCTCTAAATTAATGAAAAGAAATAGGAATATGTGCAGCATTGTGAATGTAACATATCCGATCTGAAAGAAATAGCGTATGTGCAGCATGTAGCCTTCACACCTACATTGCTCGAGTTGTTGGCGATGGGATGACACTGCAGCGAGATCTGGCGGCGGCCTCTCGGCCCAGATCTGGGCCCTCTAGGGCCCATCTGGGCTTGGGCGGGCCAACGACGGAGCGGGTCTGCGGCGGAACTTCCGGGAGACGGGGGAGCAGCGACGAGCGGCTGGGTGCTGGCGGCCCCGTTGCCAGCCCGCTGCAGCATGGCCGGCAAGGCTTAGCGGGCCCGTTTCGGGCCTGGATGGGCCAGGGGTGGCCTAGCATGCCCTACTGCCGTGTCCGGTCGGTGACCGTGGCGGCGCCGGAGGTGTGGGTCTCCCGCACGTCGGCGGTGGAGGTGGATCTCCTCCCGCTCGGTTTTCGGGCTGCTGCTCCATCGTTTGGCGCAGCTCTTCGGTCTCCTTGGCCTCATGTTGGTGTTCGCGCTGAGACTGCATGGATGGTGGCGCAATCGTGCTGGCGCGTGGGGTTTGGCAGTGGTTTGGCTCGTCGGTACCGGTTGGGCGGTGGGGTGTGGAGTGCGGGAGAAATCCTTGCCGGTTCGTCCGGCTCCGATGCGGTGACACCGGCGGGTGCCACCATTACTTCCTGGAGGGTGTCGGTGTAGCCATCCCCTACGTCCTTTCACGTGTCGGGGGGAACCCTAGGACTCGTCCGGGCAGCAGCGTCGTCGACGTCGCATCCCTTCTTGGAGGTGCTGCTTGGCACGCGGCGGATCGGAGCCTCGGGCTGTGGTGGTTTGTCTCCGGGAGGCACAGCGATGGCGGATCATCCGCTCTTTGTCGAGCTGACGCTGTTGGCATTTGTTTCTTTTTTGTTTTTTTGGGCTTGATGTGCTGTTCGCCCCAGCGGCAATGATCTCTGTACGGTGTTGGTTGCTTTGTATACAAAGAAGGGAGAAACCCTTTTTCGGTAATGTAGCATATCTTAACACATTACCTAAATCTTTAATGGGAGATCCAAACATCAGAACTCGCGTATCCAGGAGCATGGGTCCAAGAGGAGAAGATTGGGCCAGCCATCTAAATCCTGATGTACCGACAATTGAGAAGATTGGGCCAGCCATCTAAATCCTGATGTACCGACAATTCACCGAGCTTTTCATGGTAATGAACCCGCAAGTGAGAAATTTGGGGCTGTCGATAATACAAAACAAAGCAAATATATCACAATCATATAACAGTTATGTCCTGAATGTATCTAACATGTAAAATAGTATATATCCTCAAGCATGGCGGTGTCAAATATAAATATGATGGATGGTCATATTCTTCTCTTATTATGTGCACTAAAGACAGAATATACTCCCTCCATCCCATAATATAAGAGCGTTTTTTATACTAGTATAATGTCAAAAACGCTCTTATATTATGGGACGGAGGGAGTATGTTAAAACTATGCACCATGAACTTTCTGAACCTGTACTTAAAGAATTCAGGATACCATTCTAAAAATCTACAAGCTGTACATTGTCTGCACTGAATACAAATTTTTGAGTACACCATTGTTTCCTAGTTGCACAGACTTTTAGCACAAAAGCAAGCTCACTAAATTTCCTAACAAACCTTCTGAAAGAATTCACCAAAAAAGAAATCATATCAGTTTAGCTTCTTTAGAGGCTGTAGTTGATATACATTGATTATTCCCATTTGACAAAATATGGTCCAACACATCTTTACATAGTTCACATGTGCAGTCTTATGACAGATACGGATGACCCTTTCCTTAAAAGATTGTGTAGATGCTCCCATTTGACAAAATATGGTCCAACACATCTTGCATAGTTCACATGTGCAGCCCTATGAGAGATACGGAGGGCCCTTTCCTTAAAAGACTGTGTAGATGCTGAATTATTCACATGAGGGGCAAACTTAACGAACCAACGAGCTCATATTCTATCACTCATCTTTTGTTATCATCCTGTAGTTTTCTACCGAAGATGAGAACTCAATTATTCTTTAACATCTCATTCTTGGAGCTAACAAAACGAACCTTTCTCGACGTTCCTTAATTGGTACCTAACATTATTTTGTAATTTCATCGCTAGTTGCACAGGGCAATCGGCACCGGTGCAACGCTACCCTAGCCTAACCCAACATGATAGAGTCACCATCGAAAAAAGAAGCCTGTACGATCAGATCCGAGCTAGACAGAGATGGCTAAATATTTTGAAGCATCTACACGATGTTTGTAGTCAATAAAATGAATAAATATAATTTAAAAGGGCTGCAACTTCTTATAAGCTTTAAACATCAAATAGCTTCCCAATTTTTTCATTCACTAAAGCAAAAGAGAATCTGGTAGAGGCTAGGGTACCAGGTCTCGGACGTAGGTTGTAGGGGTGGAAGTGCGGGCTGCGAGGTTGGGGACACCGGCGCCGGCGGTTGGGCGCCGTCGCGGCGTGAGAGAGAGAGAGAGGCGGCTAGGGTTTGGGGCTCTCGTCTCCCGAGGGAGACGACAACATAATATACTGTTTATTGTCTGCTTAATATCGAAGGGTTACATGTGTTTATATAGGAGGACAGCCTCCACTAAACCCTAGATAACTTGGACTCTAACTTGGACTCTAATATAACTTGGAGTCTAATATAACTTGGACGCTAAGATATGTAAGATAACTTGGGCTAAGCCCGTAATTAACCCTGCCCATTGGGCCTCCTCCGTTGGTACGTTGTACCGGTCATAACATCTCTCCCCGCCTTCTCAAACAGCTCGTCCTCGAGCTGAACATCTGGAAACTGCTGGCGGAAATTGTCGAGCTTCTCCCAAGTCGCTTCCTCCTCTGGCAGGCCGGTCCACTGTACCAAGACATGCCAGACGCCGCGACGCGCCTGCGCCTGCAGCACCTTCGCCACCTGTGCGAAAGCTGGAAGGAGGCGGCCATCCGAAGTAGGAGGAAGGGCCAGCGTCGCTGCAGGAGGGTCCCCGCGGTAGCCCTTCAGTAAGCCGGCATGGAAGACATCGTGGAGGCGAGAACCAGCTGGCAGCTCCAAGCGGTATGCGAGTGTGCCGACACGCTCCAGCACACGAAAGGGACCGGCGTAACGAGGTCCCAATTTGCGCTTGGAGCGCGGGTCCAGAGACTGCGTGGTCCTGTGGAGGAGGCGCAGCCACACCCAATCGCCCACCGCGAACTCCGCCTCGCGATGATGAGCATCGTAGTACTTCCGAGCCAGCTGCTGTGCTTGGAGAAGACGCTGGCGTGGCTCAGCCAGAATGTCGTCGCGGGTGCGGAGTAAGTCTCCCGCCGTCTCGGACCGAGCCGTCCCAGGCTCGTAAGGGAGCATCGCCGTAGGTGGGCGCCCGTAGACCACCTCGAAAGGCGTGGTGCGCAGGGCGGAGTGATAGGAGGTGTTGTAGCAGTACTCCACCCACACCAACCAGTCCACCCAAGCTCGTGGAGGATCACCAGTAACACAGCGCAGGTACATGGCGATCACCTTGTTGACCACCTCGGATTGGCCGTCTGTCTGAGGGTGGAACGCGGTGCTCATGCGGAGCTTCACGCCCGCTAGTCGAAAGAGATCTCGCCAGACATGTCTCGTGAACACGGGATCATGATCGCTGACGATGGACGACGGAAAACCGTGGAGGCGGATGATGCCGTCGAAGAAGGCCCGCGCCACGGAGGCGGCTGTATATGGATGACCCAGGGCGATGAAGTGCGCGTACTTGGAGAAGCGGTCAACCACCATGAGGATGACGGACTTGCCGCCCACCTTGGGAAGGCCCTCGATGAAGTCCATGGAAATATCCGCCCACACCTGGGAGGGTACGTCCAGCGGCTGCAGTAGACCCGCGGGTTGTAGTGTCTCCGTCTTGTTCCGCTGGCACGTCACGCATGACCGCACCCAGTCGCGGACCATCGCGCCATCACCGGGGATGTAAAAATCAGCATGGAGACGATGGAGAGTCTTCTGCACGCCCTCGTGCCCTGCAGAGTGCGCCAATGTCAGGACCTGGTGGCGCAGGTCGCCATGGTCGGGCACAAAGATGCGGCGGCCATGTAGGAGCAGCCCCTCGTCCAAGCGCCAGGGCGCGTCCAGCTCGCCGGCGTCAAGGCGCTGGCGCAGGCCCTGGGCGTCCGCGGCCGTCGAAGTTGCCCGGTGAATGTCGTCGATGAAGGCGAAAGATGGCCCGGAGCGAATGCACATGATAGTGCCAGCCATGGCGACGTCGTCCGCGACATCCTCAGTGTCGTGGCGGGACAAGGCGTCGACGACCGTGTTGAGACGGCCGGGGCGGTACTCAACGGTGAAGTCGAAGCCAAAGAGCTTGCTGATCCACTGGTGTTGCGGAACTGTAGAGAGGCGTTGGTCCAGCAAGAACTTGAGGCTGTAGTGGTCCGTGCGCACACAGAATGACCGGCCCCAAAGATAAGGCCGCCAGTGGCGCACCGCCTGAACCAGCCCAATAAGCTCGCGCTCGTAGGCCGCGAGCTTGTGATGGCGAGCGGCGAGGGGGCGGCTGAAGAAGGCGAGCGGTCCCTCGCCCTGGTGGAGGACGACGCCGAAGCCGATGCCAGAGGCGTCGCAGTCCACCATGAATGGCATATCAAAGTCCGGCATCTGGAGGACGGGTCCCGTCGTGAGCGCCCGCTGGAGAGCCTCGAATGCCGTAGTCGCCTCCTCGTCCCAGGAGAAGGCGTCGCGTCAGTGGCGCGGCGATGAGGCCGAAGTCCCGAATGTACTTCCGGTAGTAGCCGGCGAGGCCCAAGAAGCCACGGAGCGCCCGCGGTGACCGCGGGATCGGCCACGCGGCGACGGCGGCGACCTTGTCCGCGTCCATCGCTACCCCGTCCGCCGAGATGACGTGCCCCAGGTACGTGACGGAGGTCGTGCCGAACGAGCACTTCGAGCGCTTGAGGTGAAGACGATGCGCTCGAAGCTCGTTGAAGATGATGGCCACGTGTTGTAGGTGCTCCGCCCAAGATGCACTGTAGATGAGAATGTCATCAAAGAAAACAAGCACAAAGCGGCGCAAGTATGGGCTGAGCACGTCGTTCATCAGGGCCTGGAAGGTCGCCGGCGCGTTGGAGAGGCCGAACGGCATCACCAGGAACTCGAAGTGGCCATGGTGAGTGCGGAACGCCGTCTTCTCGATGTCGTCAGGGTGCATGCGCACCTGATGGTAGCCCGAGCGAAGGTCGAGCTTGGTGAAGAAGCGCGCTCCGTGTAGCTCGTCCAAGAGCTCATCCACGACGGGGATGGGGAACTTGTCCTTGGACGTCAGGGCGTTGGGGGCGCGGTAGTCGATGCAGAAGCGCCATGTGCCGTCGGGCTTGCGCACAAGGAGCACCGGGGCGGAGAACAGCGATGTCAAAATCCGGATGATGCCCTGCGCGAGCATGACCGCCACCTGACGCTCGAGCTCGTCTTTCTGCAGCTGAGGGTACCGGTACGGACGCACGACTACAGGTGCCGTGTCCGGCAGCAGGTGGATGCGGTGGTCACAGGGCCGCGCGGGAGGGAGCCCCTATGGCTCGTCGAAGATGTCGCTGTGCTGCTGTAGGAGGTCGTCCAAGAGGGGATGCGCCTCGTCCAGTGCGGCCGCCATCAACTGGAGCTGTGGAGTCACGGCGCCGGAGCCGCCGATGCCTGTCCATTGAACGCGACGGCCGCCCTCGCGCCAGAAGATGAGGGACAACACATCGAGGTCCCAAAGGATGGGGCCGAGAGTGGACAGGAAGTCGATGCCGAGGATGAAGTCGTAGCAGCCCAGGTCGATGCCGACGCAGTCGATGGAGAACGGCTCGTCGCCGATGAGGACGGGAACCTGCCGCGCCACCCCCTGGCAAGCAAGGCGGTCCCCGTTGGCGACGGTGACGTTGAACTTCTCCGAGCCCGCCGGTTGGAGTGCGAGGCGGCGCATGGCGTCCCCGGACAGGAAGTTGTACGTCGAACCCGTGTCCACGAGCGCGGTGAGACGCTCCCCGTTGATCGTCACCGGAAGCAGCATCGTCTTTGCCATCTTGATGCCAGCCATGGCATGAAGGGAGACGACGAAGGCGGTCGCGTCGACCGGCCCGTAGGTCGTGACGCCGGCCTCGGAGAGTGTGGTGGCGTCGAGCTCCGCGGTGAGGGCCTCCACCTCCGCGTCGTCGACGGTCTCCAAGTAGAACAGGCGGGCGCACGTATGACCCGACGCATACGGCTCGTTGCAGTTGAAGCACAGGCCCTTGCGGCGCCGCTCGAGCTGCTCGGCCGACGTCAAGCGCCGGAAGGTGCATGTCGGCGCGGGGGCAGCCGCAGTAGCGGCCGGCAAGGCGGGGCGTGTCGGGGTGGCGGCCGCTGGGGCGGGGCGGGTCGGGGGACGCGTGCCGCGGCCCGGGAACGCCTGCTGCAGGGCGTTGGCGCGCTGCTCGTAAGCGCGTGCGTAATACATGGCCGTCTGCAGGTCCTGGGGGTCGCGCATCTCGACGTCGATGCGGATGTGGTCGGGAAGGCCGCCGACGAAGAGCTCGGCGCGTTGGCGAGCCGTGACGTCAGGCGCATGGCAGGCCAACGTCTGGAAGCGGTCGACGAAGTCCTGCACTGAGGTGGTGAAGGGAAGGCGACCGAGCTCGGCCAAGCGGCTCCCACGTATGGGGGGGCCGAACCGGAGGAGACACAGGTCGCGAAAGCGCTCCCACGGAGGCATCCCGCCCTCGTCCTGCTCGAGGGCGTAGTACCAAGTCTGGGCAGCGCCACGGAGGTGGTAGGAGGCGATCCACGTGCGGTCGGACGCCATGGTCCGCTGCCCCCTGAAAAACTGGTCGCACTGATTGAGCCAGTTCAAGGGGTCGACGGTGCCGTCGTAGGTGGCGAACTCCAGCTTGGTGAAGCGGGGTGGCTGCTGCACGTGTGGCGAGGCCGCGTAGGTGCCCTCGTGACGACCCAGCGCGACGGAAGGAGAGTGCTGTGGCACCACAGAGCTCCCGGCGTACGGATCAGTGTACCCATCGAACCCCCCGAAGGTGGGGGCGGGTGGCTGCAACACCGTCGGCTGTAGTGGCGCCGTCGTGTAGGTCGGCGTGTCAATCCACGTCGGTAGCGGGGACGGCGACGGCGGCCACCGGACCTGGGTGATCGGCAGGCCCTGGGGCGCGACAGTGGCCGGGGGCGGTGGCGCGAAGGGCGCTGCCGGCGGAGGCGGTGGTGGCCGGGTTGCGTATGGAGCCTGGAGGAAAGTCCGGAGGTTCGAAACCGCCAGGTTGAGGTCGCGGATCGCCGAGGACATCTCCGCCGGGGAGAGGACGGGGGCGGGTTCGGCCGCCAGGGCCGCGGGACCGGAGGCGGCCGGACCTGAGGTGGCCGGCGGCGGCGAGTGGTGCAGCGGCTGCTGCTGCTGCGGGTGGCGGGGAAGGCGGTGGTGGCGGCGGCGGTGGTGGTGGGAAGGTCCGACAAACTCATCGAACCCAAGCTACCTGATACCAAATTGGTAGAGGCTAGGGTTCTACCAGGTCTCGGACGTAGGTTGTAGGGGTGGAAGTGCGGGCTGCGAGGTTGGGGACGGTTTGGGGCTCTCGTCTCCTGAGGGAGACGACAACAGAATATACTGTTTATTGTCTGCTTAGAGTGGTGCAGCGGCTGCTGCTGCTGCGGGTGGCGGGGAAGGCGGTGGTGACGGCGGCGGTGGTGGTGGGAAGGTCCGACAAACTCATCGAACCCAAGCTACCTGATACCAAATTGGTAGAGGCTAGGGTTCTACCAGGTCTCGGGCGTAGGTTGTAGGGGTGGAAGTGCGGGCTGCGAGGTTGGGGACGGTTTGGGGCTCTCGTCTCCTGAGGGAGACGACAACAGAATATACTGTTTATTGTCTGCTTAATATCGAAGGGGTACATGTTTTTATATAGGAGGACAGCCTCCACTAAACCCTAGATAACTTGGACTCTAACTTGGACTCTAATATAACTTGGACTCTAATATAACTTGGACTCTAAGATAGGTAAGATAACTTGGGCTAAGCCCGTAATTAACCCTGCCCATTGGGCCTCCTCCGTTGGTACGTTGTATCGGTCATAACAGAATCAAAACAAGAATTTATAACCACCTCACTTCCAACATCTTTGTTCTACCTCAGAGTGTTGTCATCATACTTCTAAATTTAAGGGCCTACTCCTATCATAAGCTGCACGGATAAGTTTCATCTGTACCATATGCACATGGGATAGTTAAAAAAATATGAGATAACTAATACTCCCTCCGTCCCAAAATAAGTGTCACAAATTTATAACTAAACTAGTATAAATTTAATACCAAGTCAACGACACTTATTTTGAGACGGAGGGAGTACAAGATAACGGTTCCAAATGAATCCTTGTGATTAGCAGTTCCCTAAAGATATAGGAGCAAGAAAGTAAAGAGTAATACTAACACGCTCAGTGCACCGCCTCCCTTCGCATGATCATACAATTTCATGACAATCACAACACCAACTGAAGCACTTTGCTTGAATGCTTGTGCCTAATCGAAAGCAGCCTGACCAATGCTGCCATCCATCACAAATATCACCAGATCTCATAACTGTGGAAAAACCATAAAAAGGTCAGTGAAAATTTCAATAAAAGAGGATAACAATAACAGTGGAAGACTATGATAGTGTAGATATCATTGCTTCAGCAACTTGACGCATTTCCTTGAAAAGCGCAGCGTCCTGCTTATGGTGCCCACTCGTGTCGACAATGATGAGAATGAGATCTTGGCCCTGTTTGGATACTCTAACCGGGTTAGAGGTTAGAGTTAGATTCTAACCCTCAACTAACCCTAAACTAACTCTAACCCAAGAGGTGTTTGGATGAGAGGGTTAGATTGGCCTTTCTCAATCATTTGGTAACTTTTGTCCATATTCACTGCCGGATTTGGTGTGGCCGATCGTTGTGTGGCCGGCGGCGGTGCGCGGTGGAGCGCTGCGGGGCGGCCCGGCGGCGGTGCGCGGCGGGGCGCTGCGGGGCGGCCCGGCGGCAGGGCGCGGCGGGGCGCGACGGCCCGGCGGCGGTGCGCGGCGGGGCGCTGCGGGGCGGCCCGGCGGCAGGGCGCGGCGGGGCGGGGCGGGGCGGGGCGGCCCGGGGCAGGGCGCGGCGGGGCGGAGCGGGGCGGCCCGGCGGCGGTGCGCGGCGGGGCGGGGCAGGGCGGCCCGGCGGCGGGGCGGGGCTGGCCGCGGCAGGGCGCAGCGGCCGGCGGCTGGGGCTGCGGGAGGGAGGGCGACGGGAGGGACGGGGTTGGTGGGATCTGGTGCGGGCTGGATGCAGTAGAAGTGATTTTCTTTTTCTTTTTTTTTGTCCTCACCTAACTCTAACCCAAAAAAGCACCTCTTGGGAGGGTTAGAGTTTTTGGGTGGGTTAGATGCATCTAACCCAATCTAACCCTACCTGTTTGGATTTTTGAGGGTTAGATAGCTCAACTCTAACCCAATCTAACTCTAACCCTAGGATCCAAACAGGGCCAATATTTCACTTCCCCGAACCTTTTCAGGCCCTCAACGGAAATCTTCTTCACAGTATCTCGGATTCCATGTTGTTGCAAAGGCTGACATTTTATTTAGCACAGATCTTGGGGAGAAGCTTTTAATGCATATATGAGTAATTCTGTTAATGTAAGGTACCCTCCGTAAAAAGGTATCTTGACCTTGGTTGCGTTCTGCTTCAGCTAATCAAAACTACATTTCAAGGATGTGCGTGATTGCATAAGAACGAATCAACGGCTAATTATTTATTATTGATCCATGACATGTGTGATTTTTAGGTGTTTATTACGAAGCACCGATACTTCAAAAATCTGTGTATCACCGTTCAGTACTTCGCCGATACTCTGATGCGCCAGATACGCCTTCGATACGGGTATCCCCGAAGTATCGCAGTTCAGTATTGCTCATGGCTTGATGTATCGTTGATCTGTTCATATAGGTATTGGACGTGTACTGTACTGAAGTAGTAGTTGGATAAAAATGCTTGCTAAGGATGCTGCTTGTTGGATAAAATTACTTGTTGATGTTGTTGGCTTGCTGCTTGTTGATTTTTATGACGTAAAATTACTTGCTGATTTTGCTGCTGTCTCCTATTGCTATGGAAGAAGATACAACTATAAATCATGGCATCTTTTAGCTTTCTTTGTCATTATTTGAGCATTATCGATGTGTATTGTTTTTTAATTTTAATCATCGTCATGTTCATAGGTGAAAGTTCCTATTTATCGTTATGAGAATAAGGAGCTCAATGAAGATTGCGTTCTCTATATCGTTATTAAGAAAAAACTTTTAAAACGTTGGAAAAAGAGTAGTACCCCCTTCATTATTTGGCTCACTCGTGAAATTCAAGGTTGCTGTTTATATATGTTTGTCATTTAATAATCTCAAGTTTTAAATTTTAAAAGGCTTGTGAATTTTATGTTGTCATGTTAATAGGTATTACAGTCTAAATTGGATTGGGGCAATCTATGGTTGTGTTACCTCTTGATGATAGTGAGATCTTTAAAATAAGAAACAAGTAGGCATGGAAGCAATTAGGCAACCAGGGTGGTATTTTGATTTCATCTCATACATTTTATATTGTTAGTTTTTTTAGTATATGTCATTTTATCATTATTTATATATGCTTGCCATATTGCTGTATTGTTGTTTTAAAAAATCGCCGTATACCGTATCGCCGTACCAGTGTCACCGTATAGGTGCTTCGTTTATACTGACGTGGGTACAATTATATCTGAATCTGACCATGAATCCTGATCTGATTATGCCACACTCATATCATCTGACTAAATTGCGCATGAAACACGATGAGAACATCCCAGTATTGTATGCTTGTAGCTACGATGGCATGCAAAATTCGTTCTCATCTTCTATTTCACACAAATCAATTGTACACGGCAAGATTGGTTGACACTTGCAAGGAATGTAGATTCAGTAATTGGCAAGTTCATCAAAACATAGTGCAGAATTTTGCTTGTCCAGAACGAATGACCACACACATTTACACAAGAGTATAAAGTTAACAAGCGCATTGTAGGATCAAATCGCAAATGGGTGAGACAGAATATCAGTAATCAGTGTCAGTGTACAACTGGAATGAATCGACATTGGGAGAAGAAGATCGACGACGGAACCGACGGACCTTATGCGGGGGCTGCAGTAGTCCAACTGCCTGCCATCGCTGTCGAAGACGCGCCGACTTCCGCCTCGCACAGCACGACGAGCTCATGCGCCTCCTTCAGCAGTCCACCGCTGCGCTCGCTGAAGGTGGCCCACGACGGACCCTATGATGAGGTGCTTGTTTGTGCTCGCGGTCTGGTATCTATTTTCGTCGGCCACACCCTCGCCGCCTACCTCCTGGCGGCGCTGCTATCGCGCCTCCTTCTCCGCCGGTGCAGATGGGCTGGAGGGGGTAGGATGCCGACCAGGGCTGGGGGAGGAGGTCCAGCAGCAACGGCTTGCAACGGGGAGATGAGGTAGACGGGGAAGAAGGCGGGGCGGCGGCCGCGACCAAGAAATCCATCCGAGGAAGGAAACGAGAGAGAATTTTGGGAGAGGAAAGGGGCCGCGTGCGTGGACAGAGCAAGGGCTCGACGTTTTGTCTAGTAGTAGCATTGAGACACGGGGCAAATTTCACTGTTTTGATCTTTTTGATAAGTTTAATCGGATTTAACCCTGGTTGATTTTTTTTAATCTGAACATTTTGCTATCGTTGAAGATCTTGATGGTAGGGTATAAAAACCTACCATCAAGACCCCTAACGGTAGGAAAATGGTCAACCGCCGGAGAGGCTGGCGGTAGCGCATGTGACCCTACCGTCAAGGGTCACATGCTGGCGGTAGGCACTCGTGCGTACCGGATCCGTAACTTAAAAATACTTTTACGGTAGGCGTGCAACCCTATCGTCAGGGGTCTTGACGGTAGGTTGTTATACCATACCGTCAAGGGCTCCGGCGGTAGCAAAATAATCAGATCCGAAAAAAATCTCAGCCGGGGTCAAATTCGGCTGAACTTACTTAAAAAAGTCAAAACACGAAAATTTGCCGCGACATGGCATGGTTGAGAGGGCTCCCACGAGTTCGCTCTTGGAGGGTGGTATTCTCAGAATAATAAAAAAGAAAATTACCACTTCCATCTTTTAAAAAAAGTCTTCATTTTAAAAAAAGAAATGAGGAGGTCTCAATTTCATTTTAAAAAACTCAAAAAAATTCAGAAAGTTTCTCCTCATGGCCAAACAGCACGCGACACATGGACATGCTGGTTGGCCGCTTTTCACGCGCATGTTATTGTGTTTAATCCATCTTTCATAAAAAAATCTAAATTCTTTTTCTCAAAATAAACAAAAAGGTCTCACTTTCATCTTTAAAAAACTCAAAAAATCAAAAAAGTTTCTTCCCATGACCAACCAACACGCGCCACATGGACATGTTGGTTGGCCGGCCTACACGGGCACATTAGTGTGTTTAATGCATGCTATACGTGACAATGTGGTAACGAATATGTTAGAAGATATCATATACTTCCTTCGTTCTAAAATAACCGTCTAAACTTTGTACTAACTCTAATATAAATTTATACTAAGTTAAGACACTTATTTTGAGACGGAGGAAGTATCATGCATGCTTGTATGTGATAATGTTTCTATGAATAATTATCTTTTATCTTATTTCTCCCATATGATTTGAGTAGATATTATCCACCATTTGTTATATCTCAGAAAAACTCGATATAAAACATATGCGCATTTGATTGAAGCCGAGTACCCAATGATAGATGTAAACAAGAGGGGCTTTTTGGTGATGGGAACATATGCCACCGACGTTAGTTTTTGATGCCCGATGATGACGCTTTGTGCGCATCCCACGATCTGGGAGCAGTTTCTTCACGCCCATGATGATAAAAGCTCCATATGGTATATATCCTACTTATTTTATTCATCCATTTTTCACACCCAACGATGTTCTTAAAAATATGCCTTAAAAGAAATAATAAAGTGATTATTATCTTATTCCCATGTACATAATTAATTTTATATTTATGTGCTATAATTGCGAGGATTCATAAATATGCGATTTAGAGGAAAACACGTGTGAAAAATATAAACACCAAACACATCCCTAGTCTTGTCTCTAGGACTAGCTTATGTATTGATGATGGTCCTGTTTTCCTAATCACGAGCATTATTAGAGTAATAAGGATGATAACAACAATGAGAACACATTGTGAACAGAACAATGGTGTTGGATAGACCCAACTTATGAAATATTGCAAGGTCACATAATCTAAACTATTGTCAGTATTTTTTTTATGAAGTGTTCATGTTTACTTAAAACCTTAGACCATGTGAACATCGTAGTCCTGCACACCGAATGGCTAATTTGGGGTTGCCAAACGTCACATCATAGATGGGTGATCATAAAGGTAACTTACCGGTATACGAGAAAAGTATACAATGGTGCTCGATAGTTCAAGGACTATGATATTCTCCTCCGACGATGGAGAGATAGATTACAGGTCCACACATAATTTCGATAGTGCACTAAGCTTACATCGAGCATTCAACATCATATTGTTTGTCTTCAAAGGCAACTTTGATTCCGAGCTTGCATCCTATTCGTGGTTTCAATAACCTTTCGCTTAACCATCCCTTTTGTTTGATGCCGTCACCAATCGATTACATCCCCGTGAAACCGTGTCATGATCATCGTCAAAATTTTACCTTCTTCCAAGTTTTGAATCGAATTCATAATGAGAAGTACCATCCTTGCCCCTAAATAATTTGTGTTGTCATTGACAACATCCTTACCTTCCTTCCAGACATAGACTTGGTCTTGTTTTGTTTGTCCCTTCAGTTCCGTACTATCCAAGTTGTGTTATGTTCTATCTTGGAGTACTACCATCTTTTATGCAAAGAATGTCATGAGAATCGCACCACATATTATGAATTCTTGATGCAGTGATACTTCTCACCGTACCATTCATTTCTTGGTCCCCGTGTTGTTTTGACCCTGAGTACCGACAAGTGAACTATGTTGTGTGAATCCAATACTTCAAGCAACCCTAATACTATGTAGTTAATGAATGGTAATTTATTCGTAGTCTGTTGGTTGTTGAATTTCCATCCTAATATTCATCATGCTGCTTAGTCCATATTTTCGACTGCACTTTTCGATCAGTATTTAATTGTGGATGTTTTCCTCGAGCATACGACATTATATCATCTGGTCTAACCAATTCTATCAGCTTGTTCACATAATTGTGTAACTCCATCTTTGTGGAAATCTCGATGAATTGTTGTTGATCCCATCAGCCACATCCTCATCTTATCCATGGTTCATGATGAACATTTAAGCTAGCATTGGTAACTTCTGAAAGCACTATCTTTGTGCCTAGACCAGGAAGTATATGTTGGATGAAAGAAGTGTCTTCCCTAAACGTTCACGTGCATTTGATGCAAGTTGCCATCGTGAGTATGAGAAAAGTTTGTTTTGCTTCCTCTAGAACCATCCCAACTCATTAATGCATGTGCGAAGTGTTCTATGGCTTGATAGATTTGCTACCTTCACTCCATATGTATTTCCTAGCACACCATGCCATTGATTGTTGAATTATTGTAGGAAAGTTCCTTCATAAGAGCTAGTACAGACTTACACAAGGACTTTGATATCCTCGATGATGGTTCCCAACTAGAACTCGGTTGCATTTCGTTGTAAAACTTGCATGTGGCCATGATTGTCTTGGACAATGTGTTCATGTGTGTTTTGCATTCCAGCTCATGTTTTGGAGCTTACTTCCGTAGTTCATTTCCCTAGAATCTTGCAACATCATCTCATCGATTTGTGTTGCACCCTTGTTCTTCTCACGCATGCTGAGTCTGAAGTATCTTAACACCAAATAGACTTGAATCTCAAGCAGATATGATGGTTGGAAAATTTATTAAAGAATTGTAACCTTGGTCTCTATGTTACGCGGTAAGATGATGTCATGGCTAGCACACTTGGTCGAAGAATCTAATGTTATAGTATCTTGTTAAACAAGATTATCCATTCTCATGTGAAAAAATTGTATGACCTATTCTAGAAGCTGATCTTGTTGGATTCTTTTTGTTCCGGAAGTCAGATCTTTACCAGATGAGCATGTCGATGCTACCCCGAGGTATGACTGTGGTACTCCGAACATCAACAAGAACACCACACATGCCATGCTAAATGAGTCTTGATAAATTATCCAAACACTGTTGTGTGGGTAAACATCATAAATTTCCTTGCCCCTTCGTCTAAATGGTTACATACTTATTGTCTTGTCATGTATACCATTCTCTCCTTTACATTGGGAAGGATAAACCCCTAATACTTGTGTGTAGTCACATTTTCCTTTCCATTGGTCTCTTTTCAACCTTTCTTAAAAAATATGATCTAAGCATTATTAGTTCCCTGCTCATGTAAACACCTTGGTGTACAACTCTATCAGTAAGACCCTATTACTATTTATGGTAATGTTCCGGTAACCACCGATGGACGAGAACTTTGCCTATTGGTCCGCCTCACTTTAATGAGTAGGAAAATGGTTCTCTTCTTCCCCTACCCTTGGTACTAATGTTGTTGTCGACATAGATGATACTTTTGAACTGCGTTGTGATTTTCCTTGAAGAGGAGGGGTTGCTGCTACACAGTAAAGGTAAGTATTTCCCTCAGTGAGAACCAAGGTTATCAAACCAATAGGAGGACCACACAAATACCCGTCTTCAACGCCTACACACAAAAGAGCACACAATTGCACAAATGCAGGCAGAGGGTTGTCAATCCCCTAGAACTCGTTATTTGCAAGCGATAAGTACTAATAAATAGATAATATAAATATAAAAAGTAAATACAAATAATAAAAGGCAGCGAGGTATTTAGATTTTTTTTAAATATATTTGTGAAGAGAACCATGGCGCATGGTTTTCGCTAGAGGCTTCTCTCTCAAAGAAAGCATACGGTGGGAAAACAAATTAGTGTTGGGCAGTTGATAGAAAAACGGATAGTTGATACGTCTCCGTCGTATCTACTTTTCCGAACTCTTTTGCCTTTGTTTTGGACTCCAATTTGCATGATTTGAATGGAACTAACCCGGACTGACGCTGTTTTCAGCAGAATTGCCATGGTGTTATTTTTGTGCAGAAATGAAAGTTCTCGGAACATCCTGAAAATTTACGGAGAATTTTTCTGGAATAAAAGAAAAATACCTGCGCAAAGATCCACTGGAGGGGGTGTGCCAGTGGGCCACAAGCCCACACGGCGCGGCCACCCCGCTAGGCCGCGCCATGCAGGCTTGTGGGGCCCACGTGGCACCACCGCCCCCAATCTCAGCTCTATATCTTTCGTTTCGCATGGAAAAAAATTAGAGAGAAGGTTTCATCGCGTTTTGCGATACGGAGGCGCCGCCACAACGTGTTCTTCATCTGGAGGGCAGATCTGGAGTCCGTTTTGGGCTCCGGAAAGGGGAAATCGTCGCCATCGTCATCATCAACCTTTCTCCATCGACAATTCCATGATGCTCTTAATCTTTCGTGAGTAATCTCATCGTAGGCTTGTTGGACGGTGATGAGTTGGATGAGATCTATCATGTAATCGAGTTAGTTCTTGACGGGGATTGATCCCTAGTATCCACTATGTTCTAGATTGATGTTGCTACTACTTGGCTATGCTTAATGCTTGTCACTAGGGCCCGAGTGCCATGATTTCAGATCTGAACCTATTATGTTGTCACCAATATATGTGTGTTTTAGATCCTATCTTGCAAGTTGTAGTCACCTACTATGTGTTATGACCCGGCAACCCTGGAGTGACAATAGCCGGAACCACTCCCGGAGATGACCATAGTATGAGGAGTTCATGTATTCACCGCGTGTTAATGCGTTGGTACGGTTCTTTATTAAAAGGAGAACCTTAATATCGCGTAGTTTCCATTAGGACCCCGCTGCCACGGGAAGGATGGACAATAGATGTCATGCAAGTTCTTTTCCCTAAGCACGTATGACTACATACGGAATACATGCCTACATTAGATTGATGAACGGGAGCTAGCCACATATCTCTCCGTGTTATAGCTGTTACATGATGAATCACATCCGTCATACTCATCCATCACCGATCCACTGCCTACGAGTCTTTTACTACTGGTTCTCGCTATGTTACTTTGCCTAGGCTTGTCCCTTGCTACAAGAGGGATTGAGCCACTTTGCTGCTACTGTTGCTACTATTGTCACTTTGTTGCTACTGTTGCTACTGCTGCTACTACTGTTCCTTACTACTCCGCTGTTACTCGTTGCAAGGCTCTTTTCTGGTGTCGTTGCCAGGGATAGGTGAGCGACACTGACATCCCGTCAACAAGTCATTGTCTGGCACCGTTGCTATCATACTACCTTGCTATTGATACTTTGCTTGCAGACACTAATCTTTCAGGTGTGGTTGAATTGACAACTCAACTGCTAATACTTGAGAATATTCTTTTGCTTCCCCTCGAGTCGAATCAATAAATTTGGGTTGAATACTCTACCCTCGAAAACTGCTGCGATCTCATACGCTTGTGGGACATCAAGGCTTTTTCTGGCACCGTTGCTGGGGAGGCACAACTATATTATCTGAGTCACTTGGGATTGACGTCTGCTGATCACTATGAGCAATCCGAAAGATTCAAGAACTAAAATCCTACCTTCCACTACGATGAGAGGTAAGGAATTGCCATCTAGCCCTGCACTTGATTCACCTTCAGTTTTGAGTAAGTTTGCAACATCACCTCCTGCTAGAAATCTTGATATGTCACCTGTGCTTGATGATGCTACTCTTGCTGCCCATGATGCTTATGATTCTATGCTTGATACTGTGCGTGATGATGCTATGCTTGATACTAGGCTTGATGATGCTATGCTTGATACTATGCCTGATGATGCTATGCTTGATACTATGCCTGATGATGCTATGCTTGATACTATGCCTGCTATGCCTGATACTGCTTTGCCACTAGGTGCATTCCTTGATGCACAACTTGCTAGAGCTGCTGCTAGATGTGATGATATTTTCGAAACTGCTGATACTGTTGAAGTAGAAGCTGCTACTATGCCTGAATTGCCTGATACGCGCTATGTTATGGAGGGAGAGATAGCTGAGGATTTTCTTGCGTGTAAGGATAGCTATGATGTTGAGAAACTTCTGCGCAAGTGGAAAGAAAAATCTCTGAACGCTAGGATAAAATACGATCCGAAGTTTGCTACTTCGCCTATCTTTGTGACCGATAAGGATTATGAATTCTTTGTCGACCCTGAGTTAATCACTCTGGTCGAATCTGATCCTTTTCACGGTTATGAATCCGAAACGGTTGTAGCCCATCTTACCAAACTGCACGATATAGCCACCCTATTCACTAGTGAGGAATAGATCCGCCACTACTATATGCTCAAGCTGTCTCCTTTCTCGCTAAAGGATGATGCTAAGACCTGGTTCACTTCTCTTGCTCCTGGATGTGTGCGTAGCCCCCAGGACATGGTCTACTACTTCTCTGAAAAAATATTTCCCTGCCCATAAGAAGCAACCTGCCTTGTAGAAAATATACAACTTCGCTCAAGCTGAAGAAGAGAGTCTCCCACAAGCTTGGGGGAGGCTCATCCAGCTACTGAATGCTTTGCCTGATCACCCTCTTGAGAAGAACGAGATACTTGATATCTTCTATAATGGACTTACGGATGCTTCCAAAGACCATCTAGATAGTTGTGCCGGTAGTGTTTTTAGGGAACGAACCGTAGAACAAGCTGAGATTCTACTGAACAACATCTTGTGCAATGAGAATGCTTGGACTATTCCCGAACTACCTCCTAAGCCAACTCCGAAGAAAAGAGGTATTCTATTCCTCAGTCCTGAAGATATGCAAGAAGCCAAGAAATCTATGCAAGAGAAAGGCATTAAATCTGATGATGTCAAAAATCTACCACCTGTCGAAGAGATCCATGGTCTCGATAACCCAATACAGGTAGTAGAAGTAAATTCTCTGCGTAGGTTTGATGACAGTGATATTCCTTTTGATAAACCTGCTAGCTTATGCATGGATGAATTTGATAACTTTGTTGCCAAACAACAGAGTTTCAATGATTATGTTAGCAGACAATTGGAACAGAATGCTCGTATGTTTAGTCATTTAAGTGCTTGTGTGGACAGAAATGCCAATGATCTTAAGCTTCTGAGTAAACATGCCTCTATGGTTACTACTCAGGTAGAACAAGTACTTAAAGCTCAGAATGACTTGCTCTATGAGTTGAATGACAATGCCGTTAGAGTCGTTACTAGAGGCGGTAGAATGACCCAGGAACCTCTGTATCCTGAGGGTCATCCGAAGAGAGTTGAACAAGATTCTCAAGGAGTTAGCGCTGATGCACCTAGTCATCCTAGAAAGAAGAACAAAGATGATAGGAACCTGCACGCTAGCAATCCTGTTGCTGCTACACCTGAGAGTCCAAACGATGCCTCTGTTTCTGATGCTGAAACACAATCTGGTGATGAACATGAGCCTAATGATAATATCAATAGTGATGTTCATGTTGATGCTCAACCTAGCAATGAAAAGGATGTGGAGATTGAACCTAGTGTTGATCTTGATAACCCACAACCTAAGACTAAGAGATATGATAAGAATGACTTCACTTCTAGGAAGCATGGTAAACAAAGGGAACCATGGGTTCAGAAACCTATGCCCTTTCATCCCAAACCATCCAAGAAAAAGGATGATGAGGATTTTGAGCGATTCGTTGAAATGATCAGACCTGTCTTTCTGCAGATGCGTTTGACAGATATGCTCAAAATGTCTCCGTATGCTAAGTACATGAAAGATATTGTGACTAATAAGAGGAGGATACATGAGGTTGAGATTTCTGCCATGCTTGCTAACTATACCTTCAAGGGTGGAACTTCTAAGAAACTAGGTGATCTCGGTGTGCGCACTATATCTTGCTCCATTAAAGGTAACTATGTTAGAACTGCGTTATGCGACCTTGGAGCCGGTGTTAGTGTTATGCCTCTCTCTCTTTATCGTAGGCTTGAACTAGATAAGTTGACACCCACTGAAATCTCTCTGCAAATGGCCGGCAAATCAACTGTTTCCCTATCGGCATTTGTGAGGATGTGCCTGTTGTGGTTGCTAACACCACTATCTTAACAGACTTTGTTATCTTGGATATTCCCAAGGACGATGCCATGGCTGTCATCCTCGGAAGACCCTTTTTAAACACTGCATGGGCTGTTATAGATTGCAACAAATGCAATGTCACTTTCCATGTCAACGGTAATGAGCATACGGTGCACTTTCTGAAGAAACAATATCGAGTACATTGCATCAATGCTATCGAAAAAACTTCATCGATTCTTATTGGGAGCTTTGAATGCCCCATTCCTCGTGTCAAGATGAAGTATGATTTGCTTGTTGGGGAGATACACATCCCCATTGAGGTGACCTAGTGACTATTCAAAAATTCTCCGTTCTCTTTTGCGATTCGAGAAAGTTTTGTCAAGGGGATTTGATCAACCCCGTTGACGGATTTCTTTCGATGACCATGAGATGGATGAATTGAGGAGTCACAAACCTCTGTTCCAAGCTTTCACTTTAGGTTTCTTAGAAGAAAAATGATAGATTTAGTTTAGTTTTCCCTGTTTTCTGTTTTAGTGTCCGGTAGAAAAG